>NW_024412438.1:5359321-5435908 GCF_014898765.1 Herpailurus yagouaroundi | reverse complement strand
AATAAAATAAAATAAAATAAAATAAAATAAAATAAAATAAAATAAAACAAAATAAAAAGAAATTATCACCTTTATTAGATATGACAGTAGGGTGCCTGCGTGACTCAGTCTGTTAAGCATCTGACTTCGGCTCAGGTCATGATCTCACGGGTCGTGAGTTCAAGCCCCGCGTTGGGCTCTGTGCTGACAGCCTGAAGCCTGGAGCCTGCTTCAGGTTCTGTGTCTCCTTCTCTCTCTGCCCCTCCCCTACTCATGCTCTCTCTCTCTCTCTCTCTCTCTCTCTCTCAAAAAATAGATAAACATTAAAAATTTTTTCTTAAAATTTGAACATGCTTCAGCAAAGCAAAAAGGCAGAGGTGAGGTGTGCTGAGCAGGGGGACAGAGCCTGTGAAGCCCCAGTAAGTGGTGAGGCCCAGGGCGATGGGAGTCCCCCGGGGAGCCACGGGAATGGCCAGGACCGGGACCTGCAGACCCTCGGAAGGAATGCCCAGCGTTGAGACATCACCCCGAGGGCACCGGGAGCCTGGCACCTTCCGGGGCCTGTAGGAAGGAGTCTTGGCTGGGGCAGCGGCCCCGAGGCCCTGAGAAGGGAGGCGGTCCGGCCTGAGGAAGTTCTGGGCTTGGGTTTTCAAGGCTGCCGGGCTCAGCTTCCGCGTTCCCCTGAACAAATGTGGACGGAGAGCTGGCCCTGTGCTCCGGGCTGTGGGCAAGGTCCCCGGCCTCATGGAACTCTCCCTCGGTGGCGAAGACACAAAAGCAAACCAGGCAGATGTGAAATGAAAGGCCATGCGTGACAATGTCAGAACACGACAGGCAGAAATCCTGTAGAGTCTTCCGGGCTGCTGTAACAAATTCCCACAAAGGTCGTGGTGTGAACATCACAACTGATTGTGTAGGACGGACGTCACACGCAGGTCTCCTGGGCCAAACTCAAGGTGCTGACAGGACTGCGTCCCTTCGGGAGGCTCCAGAGGAGGATCTGTCTCTGGTCTTTTCCGGTTTCTAGAAGTCCCCGGGAGTCTCGGGCTCTCTGCGCCCTTCTTCGAAGCCACATCAGGTGGGGTCCTTCTGGCCTCACCTCACCCTGGCCTCCGTGTCCCGCCGCCCTCTGCCAGCCTCGTCCACGCCTCAGGACGCCGGCGCTCACATGGGGCCCGCCAGCAGCATCCAGGATAGTCGTGTCACTTTTAGGTCAGGGATTCGTCACTGTCATTTCTTCTACAACCCGAATTCGCCCTTGCCGCGTCACCTAACGGGTTCGTGGCTTCCCGGGATTAGGACACCGATCTCTTCAGGGCCTGGTACTGTTGCGGCCACAGATGGGGAGGCTGAGAGGAGAGACCTGAGGGAAGGGAGAGGAGGGACGTCCCAGTGCCCTGCAGGGGCACCCGCGAGGGGACCCACTCCAGGGAACTCGGCTCCGAAGGGCCCGGGGTTCAGGGCCGGGCCCCCTGTTACTTGTTGCCGAGGGAAGACAGGAGGGGCGGCTTGTGGGAAGCCGACCCTGAGACGGCGCTTGGCACCCCGGGGCCGGTGCAAAAGTCGCCCGGGTTGGCAGGAATGTGCGCCTACCTCCCCGGAGGGCTGGGAGGAAGGGCTCCTCAGACTCTCAAAGGGGCGTGGGACCCATAGATGAGCTCTCGAAGCCTGAGGCCACCGTGGAGGTCACTTCACTTTATTCCATCCCCGGGTTTACGCCCAGGAGAACCGAAAGCGTGTCTCCGCGCAAAAACTCACACGCGAATGTTCCCAGCAGCATTCTTACACGGCGGCCAAACCGTGGGGCCAGCCGGTGACCCCCCGGCGCCCCCGCGGCCGGACGAGCAGGCCGGAGTGGGCCCATCCCTGGCAGGACACAGCCAGAGAAAGGAATACAGCACCGGCGCGCAGCGCTCTGTACGCGAACCTTGAAAACGCCGAGCTGAGCAAAAGCGGCCCGACGCACAGGGCCGGGCTGCATGACTGCTTGAGAGAAGGTTCCAGAATAAGTGAAACCAGAAGGTAGACGAGCGGCTGCCTGGGGCCAGCGGTGCCGATGGGGAGTGGCTGTCAACGGGTATGATTCTCTGGCGGGTGATGAGAATACGCCACGCAGATGGCGGTGGCGCTCTGACAACGGGGAGGCCACTGAGTGAGCGGCGCGTCTGGGACAGGTGAGCCGGCGGCGGCGGCGGGAACCGTCTCCCGGTCACCGAATCTTAAGGAGAAGGGGAGGGGCGCCGGGCGGCTCGGTCAGCGCGGCTGTGACTCTTGATGTCAGGGTTGTGAGTTCCAGCCCCGCGTTGGGCGTGGACAGTACTTGATAGACAGACAGGAGAAGGAGAAGGAGGAGGGGAAGAAATGGCTGCTTGGCTTCTGAGGTCTGTGGACGGGGCGCTTGTGCAGGACAGGGGACCAGCCCGCGGCCGCGCCAGGCGCCGGGGGAGGAGGGACACGGTGAGGGGACGGGGCGCTCGGGGCCGGCTGGAGCTTCGGGGGGCTGAGTTCTGCCCCAACCTGACTCCCCCGCCCCCACTTCTTCTCCTCATCCTCTCTCACAGAGACTCCCCCCTCCTTCTGCCCCCCCTCCCAGAAGCTCTGCTTTTTGGGGGGAGGCTGCATTTCAGGGGAGGGACGTGCTGCAGAAACAGCCCCTTTCTGGGTCCTGTGGCAGAAGGGTGGCCCCAGTTTTTGTGTGGTTTAGAGGGTCAGCTGGGCAAAGAGAGGGTCTGACCTGTCTTTTCTCTTTAGAGCGGGGCAGTGGAGCCTGGCCTCAATCCATTGTTCCAACGAGAACAGAGAGAACAGCTTTGGAAAGTGACACGGTGACCAGAGAGGACAGGGGGTGTGACCACAGTAATGGGATGAGCCCCTGCATGCTGGACCCTGGCTCAACCTGGGACAGCACTCTGCTGGGAGGGTGGGGCCTGGAACCCCTCCCCAGAACCCCAAATCAGACTCCTAAACACCCCTGTTTGGGCACTGGGTCCCCAGAGATGGCTTAGTGGGGCAGAGGCCCCAACTTCCTGGAACTTGAGGATCATTCACTGAAGCTGGGGAGGGAGAAAGGGAGTGGGCCTAACGGACGGGGGCAGAGGATTCTGGAGGCCAGGGAAAGGGGGAGACTTGACCCCCCAACTTTGCCCTTCTGTCACTGGCCCCCTCTCCTCTCCTTTCCCTGCCCCAGTTGTCTCGGTGTCTAGGTCCTGGCCCTGGGAGGAGGGGACGTTGCGGACAGGAGAGGGGACGGGGCTCAGGCTGGAAGAACAGAGACCCAGCTCCGGGGCAGATCTAGCAAGGGCAGCAGCCTCCGGCCTGTTTCCCCGACCTCCGGCTCCCTAGATCCCCCCAGATCCCAGGCTTCCAAAGCAAGGCCAGAGCCCCCACAGCATGCCCTCCAGGATGGGGGGGGGATGCCCACAAGCCAGGGGGGCCCCCAGGCTGAAGACAGAAGACCAGGGCTGCCTGGGGAGTACCAGAGGCTGAGGGTCCGGGCCATCGAGGACTCGGGTCCTTCAACTGCTCCTGCTGCTCCAAGGCTGGGAAAGGGGGTGAGGACGGTGCAAGAGGACTGAGGGGCAAAGGACAGCAGGGGTCAGTGCAGGGCGCAGGCTGTATGGACAGCTGTGTGCAGGCAGGGCCTCTGGGGAACAGGGACTTAAGCTCCAGTCCTGGGGCTACTGGAGGAAGGGGAGCTGGGGTCGTGCAGGCCAGTGGTTAGGAGCGGCTCTTAGGCAGAGGGGCTTGGAGAGTCAGGGACCAAGAGATTCCCCGCCGCACAGGTCTCTGAGGGTACGAGGCTGGCTGAACCCTGGGTCTGCCTGCCTCTCCACCCCCATGTGCTTGGCAGGTCTTCACCCGGCCTCGTGGGCCGAGTTACATTTGCAGGCGTGTGGGGTCAGGGGGTCTATGCATGTGGGTTCACGGCTCTGCTCATGTTCTGAGCCCCTGACTGTTGCTCTGTGCTTGTGTGTTTGTGACTGTCTGTAGGGACATCTATCAATGTGACCTGCGTTCGTGCCCTCTGTGGGAGTATGCATCTGGGACGGAACCTGTGTCTAGAACACGGAGTGGTCTGTGAGGTTGGGGTCTTTAGTCCAAGTGTGTGTGTCTGTGAGTGTGTGTGAGTGTGTGTTTCTCCCTGTTTGGGGGCCAGGGTCGGGGCAGTGGGAGGGGAAGGGGGCAGAGAGCCGGGAGTCCTGGGAAGCTGACTCTGTGGGCAGAAGGGGAGAAGGGGAGGCGGGGGCAGGGGGAGCACAATATCCCCGCCGGGGCCCCTGACCTCAGCACGGCGCCCGCCCCAGCCCCTCTCCGTTGCCGGGACCATCAATCACAGTGGCCCGTCGGGCCTGGGCCTCGCTGACAGCCGCACAGCAGGTGGCCCGGCCCTGCTCCCCACCCCCCCTTTGCTGCCCCAAGGCCCCCAACATAAAGTCCTGCCTCCTCTCCCTTCCCCCAGGCCAGAGGCGGTGGGCCCCGGGAGGCCACCATGTCCAGGCCTCTCCCACTGTCCCCACAGGCCACTCGGCAGGCTCGGAGCGGGGGGACATGGTGGCCGTGTGGGAGCACCGCCGCTGCCCTGCCGGGTGGAGGGGGAGCCACCCGTGCCCATGTTGGGGCAGCGGGACCCGCCGGTCCCGGCCAGTGACGGCAGTGCCTCCCTGATGCTGGCACGGCTCCCTGCATCTGGTCGACCTGCCCTCACGTGGGGGCCCTCCCGGCGCCCGCCCCCCCCCCCCCGAGTCCACCAGCACCACCGCGGGGCCGGGAACCGGGAACCGCTCTGGGTGCCGGTGAGCCGGCAGGCCCCGTCCGGCTGGCAAGGAGGTGACTGGGCTCCTGCTGGGGGCAGGAGATGAGAGGGCACGGGGGCACCCACGGGGCTAATGTAGCTGTCACCCAGAGTGCACAGTGCCTTTCAGGGGCCACAGAGATGTTCTCTTTTAATTTCCTTAAAGCCAGAAGACACCAATGAATATAATACTGAATATATGAAAATGGATTGTATTTGTCTTTATACCAATGCAATTATCAAATACAATTTACAATTTACGGGAGCGCCTGGGGGACTCAGTTAAGCATCTGACTCTTGATGAGGAAACGATCTCAGGATTTCATGAGTTTGAGCCCCGAGCCCGGAGTCAGGCTCTGCACTGACAGTGTGGAGCCTGCTTGGGACTCTCTCTCTCTCTCTGCCCCTCCCCTGCTTGTGCTCACTCTCTCTCAAAATAAATAAAACATTATATATATAGTATTTTTTAACGTTCATTTTTGGGAGACAGAAAGTGAGCAGGGGAGGGGCGGAGACCGAGGAAGAGCCAGAATGCAATGCAGGCTCCAGGCTCTGAGCTGTCAGCACAGAGCCTGACACGGGGCTTGAATCCACGAACCTTGAGATCATGACCGGAGCCAAAGTCAGACGCTCAACCGGCTCAGCCACCCAGACAGACGCCCTGTATGTATAGTTTGAGTAATTTTCTGCCCAATGTGGGGCTTGAACTCACGACCGAATGCGAGAGTCGCGAGAGGCACCTCCTGAGCCGCCCGGTGTCCCCTACAAAATCCAATCTTAAACGATTTTTATGCAGGACGGCAAAGCGCCGGCTCACGCACAGACAGGACACGGCCTCCGGAGAGTCGCCGGGCTGGGGGCTGAGGCGGCCCGGCGCCCCAGGTCTGTCCCGCTCCCACGAGCACCCAGAATCCCGGAGGCGGAGCGCGGGGGGGGGGGGTGTGCGCCTGATGCAGGGGGTCCCAGAGCCCTCCTGGGGGCACAGCTCCCGGGGCGACCCTGCCCTCGGCCACCCTCAGGGTCACACCGCTGCCGGCGGCGGCCTCCACGGGACCGGCGCGGCCACCCGCCCCCACCGCCGGGGTGCGCAGCTGACACCCGGCGGTCAGCGCGGGCGCCGAGGGGTGTGTGGGAGCTGGGGCAGGGGTGCTCGGGGCTTCGGCAGTGAGAGCGCGGCAGAGGGAGCCCGGGTCGGGGCGCGGCGGCCCCCGCAGCACAGGGGCGAGCACGCGGTGCGCGGAGGCGGGTCCCACCTGCCGGCCGCAGGCGACGTGATGGAGGAGGAGCCCGCGTGACAAGCGGTTGGGGCCCGATGCAGGGGACCGCGGGACCCCTGGCGGGTCTGGGGGGCAGAGTCCGCGTGGGCCTCAGCGGGACTCGGTCCGTGCGTGTGCGTGCGGGGTGCGCACGCCTCCTCGTCCTCGGGGAGCAGAAGGGCGCGGCTCGGTGCCTGTGCGGGGCCCGGGGGCCCGGGGGAGGGGGCGGGGGGGCCGCAGAGCCCGCGAGGAGCCGGAGGCCGGGGCGCGCGGGGTCCACTAGGGGGCCCCCGAGTGCAGCCAACAGGGGCCCGGGGCGGCGCGTGGCGCCTTTGTGTCCGCGTCCCGACCCTTCGCCGAGGGAGGCGCGGAGGAGAGGCCAGAGGAGCTGGGTCCCTGGTCCGGAGCCGGCTGGGAAGCGGCGAGCAAAGGGCGGGGGTCAGGAGCTCCCCCGGGGCCAGAAGGAGGCCCGGGTGGGGTTCCCGTTTCCTGCTGGCCAAGCGTCCGGGGCGGGAGGGCAGAGCCGTCGCCGCGCTTCCAGACTTGGGGGCGGAAGCCGAGCGCTTCCAGGAGGAGGAGGCACCTGCGGGGAAACGCGGGAAAGGAGCCGCGGCCGGTGTGGACTGCGCCGGGGGCAGGGGCTGGGGGGCCGGGGGGGGGCCGAGGCCCCGGCCATGCGCTCGCCCCTGGGGCAGGCCTTTCCCCTCGGAGAGGCACCAGGGACGCGGACTTCCGAACCCCCCGGGAGCTCGGGGTGGCGGGGGACTGAGCTGCCGGCGGCGTGCGCGTCCGGGCCCAGCCTCCTCCCCTTCCTGCTCGCTCCTCCGACCTGGACTAGCTGCCTTCCCTCTCCGATGCTCGGCCTCTCCTGTGTAAGCTCGAAGTCAAAGCGCTTGCAATTTGAGGGGCGCCCGGCCGAAGTCAGTCCCCCATATATGTTTGGGAGGTTGGTGGATGAAGGAACAGGCAGGCAGTCACCTGGCTGGCCCAGTTGATGGAGCGTGTGACTCAGCCCAGGGTTGGTTTAAGGCCCTCGGAGGGCGCGGACATTGCTTGGGGTCTGTAAGGGGCGCCCAGTAGTTGACGTCAGTCGAGGGTCCGACTCTTGATCTTGGCTCAGGTCAGGATGTCACAGCTCAGCTGTGGGATCGAGCCCACTTTGGGCTCTGAGCTGACACTGTGGAGGCTGCTTGGGATTCTCTCCCTCTCCCTCTTCCGCTCCCCAGCTCTCTGTCTCTCTCTCAGAATAAATAAACTTAACAAAAAAAAAAGTCTTTAAAAAATGTTTTTTTTTTTTTTTTTAAAGGAAGGACAGGGAGGGAGGGAAAAAGGAAGAAAAGGAAACTATTCTAGGGTCTTGAGACAAAATTTTGTATGAGAGGGTTTTTTTGTTTGTTTGTTTGTTTGTTTTTTAATTTGTGTTTATTTTTAAGAGAGAGAGAGAGAGAGAGAGAGAGAGAGCACACAAGTAGGGGAGGGGCGGAGAGAGAGGGAGACACAGAATCCGAAGCAGGCTCCAGGCTCTGAGCTGTCAGCACAGAGCCCCACGCGGGGCTTGAACTCACAAACCGTGAGATCATCCGACTCAGCCACCCAGGCTGCCCCAGAAGTTCTTAATAAAGAACATTTTTGAAAGGATTTAAGATCTGTTACAAAGTTGCATAAAATACAAAGTAGCCAGATAAGGGGCAACAAAGGTACGTTTTTCCCCAAGTTCACAGTTGTACCCCCGGAAGAGGTCGGTGCCTGGCACTGGCCAGCCCCCACTGATGATTTGTTGAGTCACCTAATAAGATGGGAGAAGGTGGTATAAATGCAGATTGGGTTTAAACCCACATGGTGAATTTCAAAACACATTTACTCCTTCCTGAGCAGCTGAGATGCCCTGAGTTCTCAGCGGGGCTGGCTTGTTTTCTGGGGGAGGATCTCCCGCCTGGTTTGCCCTGACTTAAGTGTTGGCCCCTGCCCCTTCCTTGCTTCCAGGGCGGGGTGGGGGTGGGGCTGGCACGCACCTGTTCTGACTGCGGCTTTAGTCTCCCCTCCCCACCAGTGTAACCTGGGGCCGCTTGGTGCCTTAGCCCTGGGGTTTACCGGCACAGCCCTTGGGGGAGCCATCTGCTGTATCCGTCCGTAAACCGGGAATGAACTAGCAGCTGCCCAGCGCGCCCCGAGGCCTGTTCACCTGTGCCCTGGGAGAGGAGGGGTGTGCGGCAGGAGGCGCACGGTTCGCCTCCCTGTTTCCATCCCACAGCGGGATCCCCGCGGAGGCTGCAGGGCCCCAGAGCCTGACGCTCACAGTGCACCAGACAGCGGCGCCGGAGCGCGGCGCCAGGGGCCACCTGTGGCCGCTGGTCTCCTGGAGCCACCTGGGGCCACGGCTGCCCAGCCCTGCCTGCTGGAGCCCCAGCCCCACCCCGTGGCTCCCTCCCAGCCCTGACCCCTGGCCTCCCCGCGGACGGCCGCTCATCCGTGTGGAGGGCATCCAAGTTCTGGTGTCCGTGCTTTCAGTGGGGCACCGGGTCTGGCACATGGCGCAAGGTGTCCTGCTGGTGCAGGGTGAGCCGGGTGGGGGCCCCCCGGGGGCTCCCTCTTCCCCCACGGGAGACCGTGTGGGGAGACGGAGGGGCAGGAGGGGACAGGACGTATGGGCCTCAGGACCCTTCCACGTCAGCCAGTTCCCCCGGAGTCTGTCCAGTGGCCACAGTCCTTGTCCCAGCCTCCAGGCGGCAGTGCCACCTTCACCAGCATGGCCCAATGTGTCCGTGAGCCCCAACTGGTCTGACTGAAGAACGAGAAGGTGCCGCGTCCTGGGGATAACGTTCAGCCGACCCACGGCAACAGGTACCCCCAGTTCCTGGGTCCCAACCTCTCCCTCCTGCCACCCCAGGCACTCGTGCCCACCTACACCGAACACACCGCCTGTATCTAAAGTCCACATGGCAACTGCCCCCCCCCCCCCCCCCCCCCCCGCACCCCCTTGGCTCTACTCCACCTGCTTCACTGTAGGTCACGCCCCCCCACAGGGGGTGGGTACACCGGGTCTGTGGTCTTGGAGACAGCCCCCTCCTTTAGAGCCACCTTGGAGCTTGGTAGGAAGGAGCCCCCAGCAGCTGTGTGTCTCCCGAGCACGTTGAGCCCGGTGCGGCTCTCAGGGGAGGACGAGGCCACCTACCAGTGTGTGGCAGAGAACAACGCCGGATGCAGGAGACCGGTGCCCGCCTGGCTGTGACAGGCGACCAGAGCAACCCCCTGCCCCAGGAGGCCTGTGGACCGTGGCCCTCTCTCCACCTCTGCCATTCAAATGTCCTGGGAACCACCTGCCTCCAGCGGGGACCGCACTGGCTACGTGCCGAGCCTCCTTGGGAGGGTGGGGTGTGGACCGACACCCCTGTACCTGATGGGTGGGGCCCCGGGCCCGTTCCCCCCTACTCCTCGTGCCCCCCAGCCCTGTCCGGACTCTTGCTGGGCCTCGGGGTCTGTGGCCCTCTGGTGTCTCCCCACGGCCTCCTGCCCTTTTCCCTTCCTGGCTCCAACTTCCGTAGCCCCCTCCCTGCTGTGTGGGGACCTGGCATGCACAGCCGAGCACCGGGTGCCCCCTTTGTGGGGTGAAGGGGGTCGAGATGGGTGCGAGGCTGCCAGACTGCTTTGCTCCTCAGAGGCAGCTGGCCCCAAGCTCCAAGAGGCCGAGGGTAGAGGGCTGCTTTGGGCACGCCTTCTCCCACCTGGCTCCGGCCACGGCCAAGGCCTACTCCATCTGCGGCAGGGGGTGCCGGCCGGGACTCTTGCCTCCATTGCCGCCTCCACCACGGGCGGCAGGGCAGTCAGCCTCACACCATCTCCTCTGCAACTCCAGCCACCCTGGGGTTGGCTTCTCCACCAAAGTGCTCCACACCCCTCCGTGCAGGCCTCCCGGGGCCAGTCCGTGGCGTCAGACTCTCACCGCAAGCTGCTGGCTGCTCGTTTTGAGGGGCCTCTGCTCCTGCCTGGAAGCGTCCGCTCCTTCCTCTACACGGATCTGGGTGAGGCCCTGACCCTCCTTATGGCTCCCCTGCCCTCTTCTCAGGGTCTCTCCCCAGGCACTGAGCCTTCAGTGCTCCCCGCAGAGCCGGCCGCCCTGTACCAGATCAAGCTGCAGGCGTTCAAGGACCTTGGGGATGGTTAACAGCAGCTCCCGCTTTGTCTCCCTGCGTGAGGTGCCCCTGGCCACCCCTGGTGAGTGGGGTCCTGAGGCAGGGAGGCAGGTGGGCAAAGGAGCCCCTCCCTGCCCCTTGGTCCTAACAGGAGTCCTGAACAGCTGAACTGATGCGAGCTGCTTCTCTGAGCCGCCGTATGGCCATCTCCCCCCTTTTCAGACCCAAAGCACTGGCCCCTCTTCAGGGGCATCCCTCCCCATCTGACTGCTCTTTTTGAAAGGAGACAGAGCTGGGGTTTGGTGGCTGTGAATCCTTTACAGAGGCATGGGGCACCCCGTCCCTGCCCTCGATTCCTCCTCCCTCTGCCAGCCCGTGACACCCAGGGCTCCACTGTCCCTCCAAGGGCTGTCCTGTATTGTACCAAAGGAGGGAAGACTTTGGAGGAAAAAAAAACCCAGGGTTTATCTATCTATCTTATTTATTTATTTATTGAGAGACAGAGTGTGAGCGGTGGAGGGGCAGAGAGTGAGGGAGACAAGAGGCTCTGCACTGACAGCAGAGAGCCCAACGTGGGGCTTGAACTCACGAAGTGAGATCATGACCTGAGCCTAAGTCAGATGGTCAACCAACCGAGCCACCCAGGCACCCCGAAAAACCCCAGGTTTGGAGGGGGACCCCCAACAGGGTCTTCTCTGCGCTCCTGGAATGACGCTGGTGCCAATGCCAAGACCCCAGTGAGGCCGGGCCCTGCCCCTACACCATGAAATGTGGCCGGGACCGAAGGGTTAAAAACAGCCCCAAACTTCCGGTCCTTGAGGAAACAACATCCTGTCCCCTGGGTGGACCCGATCTAAGTGCGTTGTTGGAAATAATGAAAATGGACAAAATAAATTAGGACCCGGTTCATGTTCTGGGTCGTAAGGAACACTTGGGGGAGCAGGGTGAGGTGGCAGGAGGGTTCCGGTGTCTCCGGGTGCTGCGCGCAGACTGAGGGCCAGCAGGGCAGAGCGAGCTGTGGCTCCAAGGCTGCCGTCTCTAGAAGCCTCGTGTCACAGTAGAGACCAGAGTGGTTATGATGGGAGGGGAGGCCAGGACAGCTGGGGGCCCAGCCTCTGCTCAGTGCTGCCTCCTTCCCTACGCTCTTGACCCGAAATGGGAGGTCAGGGGCCTCCAGAGCTCGGGCTCCACGTAAGGGTGGAGGAACAAGAACACACAGTGGGCACAGGCTCTCGAGAACCATCGTGGTGGACAGAAGGGGCATGACCCGAAGCTGCCCCGTAGCCACAGGGAGCACAGGCGACAGCTCGTCTTCCGATCGCCCCTAAATGGACCAAAGCACGAGGCACAGGAAAGTTTAGAAACCATTCCTTTCTTTATTAAACATAGCTTGCAAGTGATAAATATTACAAAGTTTTTTTTTCTTTTAATCCTTTCTCCAAAAATTAGCTTATTATTTGAATCTGTTGCTGCTGAAGTACTCAGCAGCATCTGAAACGGATGGGAGTGTATTTGCCTTTTTGAAAACCAGTTTCTGTTGGTCTTAGTTTTTTCATTTTAATTTCCAAACACAATGCAGAAAATCAGAATGAGGTTAAAAAAAAAAAAAAAAAAGGAAACTTAGAGCCTGTGCAAAAGGGTCCTGCCCCCCAACCCCCATTCAGAGAGGCCGGTCCCGCCCCAGCCCCGCCCCCCACCCCACCCCCACGCTGCCCGACCTTCAGGCCTCACTCACCGTCCCAGACCCTCTCCAGGCTTCCTGGGGTGGGGGTGGGGGGGTGGGGTGGGGGAAAGGGGGGCCTCGAATGTGGGAGCCCAGGACCAGGCTGTGGGGAGCCGCCTGCAAGGGCTCAGATGAGGTCTGAGGGAGGGAGACGAGAAGAAGTGGGTACATCTGAGCTCGGCCACGCCGCCGTCACCCTGCGGCTCACCAAGAATGCAGGTGGCCAGACCAGAAGCCTGGGCACCACTGCCCCCAGCACCCCGGAGGCCCGAGGGCAAAGCGGCCACAGCTCTGCTGACACCTCGACCTCACTCTGCTGCCCTTCCCGAAACCAAAGTAATGGCGGGGCCGGGCCGGGCCACGCACGCAGCCACCGCAGCACTTAGGTGCCCTCCCTGCATCTGCAGCCCCACCACACTCCCCACCTCCAGCTGTGGTCTTGCAGGTGAGGAAAGAAGCATGAAACGGAATCTTACACTTCGTGGCCAGGTGATCTCCCCTGTCGCTTCACAGACAAGAAAACAGAGACCCAGAAAATGAACCCTCCCGAAGGGCACACAGCAAGTTAGTGGGAAAGCCTGGGGCAGGACCCCGGGTCACTGCCACCCCACCCTGTGTGCTGTGGCTCTCCACTCTCGACAGCACGGACCGGGAACCCCAGCTTTCACAGTGGCCCAGCCTCACCCCCGTGACGAAGCCTGAAAACCACGTGTAGACGCACGTGATACATGAGGCTTTCTTGGGGTGACTTTGCTGAGACCCTATCACCCCTGGTCATCTACGCTCCAGGTGGGGTGGGGGAAATCCCTTGCATAAGAAAGCTTGACACTGAATTTTGTTATATAGGTATATTGTATATATGCTGATGCAGTCAGAGGAAAAAACAGTGCAAATACAATTACAATTCATAAGAATACTTGGTTTCAATGCCCCCGGGAGCTGCCCCGCTCCCCGGCTGCCCCCCAGCCCCCAGCACCTCCCCGCAGTATCCGCCGAATGCTGGGGGCGGGGGTGGGGGGGTGGGGGGGGTGGCGGGCGGCTTAGGGTCGGGGGTGGGCTCTGCCAAGGCAGTGCTGGTGACCCGGAGGGGCTACTCCAGGGCGGGGGGCAAGGCACAAATCTCGGGGTGGGTGGTGGGGGAGGTGGCGTCTCTTGGGAGGGATGGGGTGGGGGCAGCTGCCAGTCTCCGCGTGCTGGGCCCGGCCCACTCCCTGCCCCGGCCTCCACAGCCCTGCCTCCCTACCCCCGCCCCTTCCCCAGAAACCCTTTTGCACACGGATCATACACAAACGGGCACATTACAAAACGACGTAACACAGTTTCACAATATCCATGGCGAGGGCTTTTTTTTCTCTTTTTCAGTTTTTTTTTTTTTCTACACAATGTACAATTCCTTTTAAATGGATCAAGAAATAGCTTATATACACGAATGAGTCCTTGTTATAACATCTCGGCAGCAAGTATCATAAGCTAATGAAAGTCTTGTTGGAGGGCAGGGGAGCCTAGGGCTGGGTGGGTGGGGTGTGGAGAGAAGGGTTATGCCTTCTGCAGGGGTCTGGGGGAAGGAGTGGTTGGGGAAAGGAACGAAAGTAAAATACCAAGAAGCGTCTTTACAAAGCAGTTCTATAGCTAATTCCTTTTAAAGGGGGAAAGGAAAGGTAACCAAAGCAGGAAAACATTTATCTTTGTGTCTTAAAAAAAATTGTCTACCATACATACATCCAAAAATGTGGAAAAAATACTTATTCCAGGGATGGAGAAAGTCCAGATGCTGTGGTCAAATGACAAAAATAGCAAATAAAAATTAAAAAAAAAAAAAATCTACAAATGAGGAGGACCCCTGTCCCTCAGCCTTACCCCCCCCCCCCAACCCCCACCGCTCATCTACCCGTTTCAGGCGTCTAGGGAGGAAGCCACCGGCCACAGCGACTACTTTCAGAGCCTCTGGATGCGGGGGTGGGGTGGGGGGGGGGTGGGGGAGCCAGGCAGAGCCAGCGGGGGCCCTCGCTCTAGCCATCCCCCTGAGCTTCAGAGCACTGGGGTGGAGGACCGCTCTGAACAGGGGGTCGCCTTTCTTCCTATCTTTAGGCACGAGGGTTAGTGTGTATGGGCTCAGCCTGGGGATGGACAGCAACAAGAGACTGGGAGGGACACAAGGTGATCAGTGATGAAAAACTCAAGAAGTAAGGAAGACAGGACAGGGCGGGAGCAAGAGGAGGTGAAAGGCTGGTACTTCACCATGATTAAGGAAAACTCACCCCCATCGCTAATCCCAGGGAAGGGTATGGAAATGGGGAGAAGTGAGAAATCAAACACCAGCGATTGAGCAAAGGGCCACGGAGCTAAACTAGTCATTGAGCAGCCTCTATGTGACTGAGCCTGAGGGGAGAAACTGGGAAGGCTCCCGCTCTGCCCACCCCCAGCCCACCCCCAACATCCCCCCCCACCGCCTCAGCACCCCGCCAGGCACTAGCCAGGCACTAGGCTGGGCGTTCCCCATGGCTCCCAGCTTCCCCCCTTGTCTACACTTCCTACTTCCAAACCCCATCACAGGTGGCCTGGCTCCCAGGGAAGAGACTCAGCTCAGGGCAGGGATGGCCCCCAACCAGACGGTATTGCACATTCTCTGTTCCTTACTTTTAATCTCAACTGACAAACTTGGGCACCTGGTACCTCCGAGCTGGGGGAGGGGAGACATGACAGAAATGGCACTTTGTCATGGCGGGTGGGGCGGGAGAGGCTAGACAGACATGCCACAAGGCAAGGTGATTTGCAGGGAAAATTTAAAAAACAACAAAAAACAAAAAGAAAAAAAAATAATAAAAAAGCTTCCAATTTCGTGGAAGAGAGAAAAGCAAAACCAAACGATTTATCCAGTGCTTTCAAAGCACAGAGGGCAAAGATGTAAGAATATATCTTTGTATATATATACGTATATATATATATATAATTTTAAAATAACCCCAGACCCAGTTTCATAATCCCCCCTCTCCCCCACTTACAGTCAGGGGCACCACAGGCCCCAGAAAAATACTCTAAACAGCCCATCACTATCTGTTACTAGCATCTAGCTTCAGATCACTTCACCACTGGGGGAGCCCAGACACAGGCTGTATCTCTGCTCCTTTATTAAGTGCTCAATGAATTTGGGGGAAGGGAGGAAAGAAAAAACCCAGGAAGGCCCGTAGGGCCAGTAGAGTAACCCACAGGGGCTCTGGGGTATGGGGAGGGGGGGACTGAGCCTGATTCCAGCTCCTTCTCCCCACCAACCCACAAACTTTATGGGCAAGATGTGCAGTTTGTGTGTGTGTTAATTTTAAAAGTGCCTTCTTACTTTAAAAACATTATTTAATATTTTAAAATAAAAGTGGGGGAACTTTCCCAGGTGGCTTTCAAGGGCAAAATTCTAAACTCCTCTTCACACGTCTCTGCTCAGCGTATCCCTTTCCTGTACTCTGGCAGCTTCTAGAGCTGGAGAGGCAGGTGACTGTTACGGGAGAGCAGAAACCCCTGCCTTTTAGGGGCTTCCTTTACCTCAGAGACAGCCTGGCCCCCCTCTTGCTTCCCCCACGGTGTGGGCAGATGGGGTGCTAACCTCTCTTATCCCCAGAACAGCAACATTGCACAATTCAGTTCATTCCCTACATTAGTAGCGCTCAAGAAAAAGCTGAAAACAACAAAAAAGGAAAATTAATAGATTTCTGGAGATGGGTTGGGGAGGGGGACACCACAACTACTTTTGCAGCCGAGACCCAGAGCTGGCTTTGACCAGAGTTGTGTGGCTCTGAGCAGTGGGTTCTGCACTCAGGACAGCAGACCAGGGCAGGACTCCAAGCTGGTGAGGCCTCCCTGTTCCCTCCTCCCGGCTGGAGGGTGGGACAGACAGATGGGGTCTCACCTGCTGGGAGAGAAAGCCCTTCTCTCTTCCCTTCTCTGTCTCACTCAGTATGTCCCGCCCAGCTCCCAGGACACCAGCTAACTCAGGCTGGGAACAGCTACGCCTCCCGGATTATAGACGGGACTTGGGGACTGAGTTTACCAGGAGCAGATCAGGATTAAAAAGGTGGGGGGGGGGGGGGGGGATTTTACAAAGAAAGTAAGGTGAAATAATTTTGGGCTAGTTGACCTGGAATAGACCTCTATCTCCACTGGGACCAGGAGAGCATCCAGGAGGCCAACACCAGCCTCCGTCCTCCTTGGCTCAGCACTATACTTGTCCCCATGTCCCTCTCCCCTTTCTCTGTGGGTCAATTCCGTGGTGGTTACATTTTAAAGCTTCTCCCTCCAGGCTCATTCCCCTCATTCTTAGAGCCCACTTCAGTACAAAACACCACCTCCCAGACTGTCCAGCCCAGAGACGCCAAGGGCTGATGTCCTCCCTATCTGATGCCATCACCTTGCCCCACCCCCAGGTTAAGTGCATTAAAAACTTCTGCCCCCAACGTCGCCAGTCAGATCTGCTTGGGGACCCCCTGCAATGCTCCTGTCATTTATCTGAATGTCATCTGTGTTTACGAAAAAGAAAAAAAAAAAAGAAGAGAAAAAGAAAAATATTGAGAAAATAAAAAGGTTTAACCGTCCACTGAACAAAGGGGAGGACACACAACATCATTAAAAATGATAATAATTAGAGCATAAAAACTTTAGAAACACACGTCAGAGGGCTTAGATTTCTCTCTCCCCAGGACCTCACTCTGACCTCATCCGAGGTGAAGAGCACCTCACTGTGAAAGAAAACCGGAGAGAAGACAAGAGCGGCAGAATCGCAGCAGTGAGAGAGGGGTGGCGGGCAGGGCAGGCGCGTTTTCCTGTTGATTTCTAGGTTTGTCTTCTGTTTTCTGTTTTGTTTTCCGTGTATGGTAGGCACCAGTACAGGCACTGCATGCGACGGAAGTTGGGGGCAATGGGAGAGGAGGGGTAAAGGGTTCAAGGCTGGGGCAGTGCACGTGGACAGGCGTTATTTCTGCCCGCTGATGGACTGCGCTATAGACCGGGGAGGGATCATGTCTAAAAGGTACTCCCGCTGTCTGTCTGCCAAACTGGGAGCTTTGTGTCCTCCGATGCCGGTGTTCAAGTATGCAATGTTGACACCTGGACCCAGGAGACAAAAGCGGGAGTGGGGGGGGAGGGGTGGAGGGGCAGGCGTTAGAAGAGGAAGCAGCATCTTCTTGACCGCACGACCCGGTGACCGTCCCAGGTATGACCTGGGAGGACCCGGGGGCGTGGACTTGGGAGGTGGGGCGGGGGCACCAGAGGTTGTGTGCATCTGTCCAGACTTAGGTAAGTGTTATGTCAGCAGCCAACTGCCCCTCTGCACCCCATGTTTAGGGAAAGGGGTCCTCTCGAAACTTCAGTCCTACCAGGAACAGAACAAACACGGTCTTGACGGGATGGGAGAGTCAGAGAAACAGAGGAGAGTAATGAAGACACAGGGATGCACTCACGGAATACGCTTTGGATTTCTGTGAAGCAGCAGCCCTCCACCATTCAAACAGGGTGGGGACAGCTGACCCTGCTCTTGTCGTCGGGGTCAGTGACCACACACCCACCAACGGGGCCACCAGACAGTGAACAGACAAGGGCAGGGACTGTGCTGTTTTCACCACCAGAACCCTATTGCGCTGTGCTCTGCATGGACCATGAAGTTAGCAAACATGCTAAATAACCAGAGTGAAGGGAGAAAGGCCTAAAGAAAGCACAGAAGCGGAAGAGCGGCCTGCTAGCCTGAAGGCCCCTCCCATCACTGCTTCTTACCTGGCATCCCAAGGAGGCCACCAGGCACAGACAGCTGGGGCGCCTGCGCGAAGTTGGAGAGCATGGAACGGGCAGATGTGGGTATGCCGCGCTGGAGGCCGCTCTGGGGCTGTGGAGCCTGTGACGGGGAGCAGACAGTGGGTCACTAGGTGGCCGCGATGGAAGGGGTCGGGTGGGGGGGGGTAGGGGTCCGGGAAGAAGGACTTCCCAGCAAAGGCAGACACGCTGGGATCCACGGCTGGCAAACCACCCCAGACGGCCTCACCTGCCGAAGCGTATGATGTCTCATGATGGTCTCTTGTTTACTGACACTGGACACGGCCGGAGCCGCGGTGGGGGAAAGGGCTGCCTGCTGCTGTAGTCGCTGTTCGATTTCCTGTCGGGAGTCAGCAGGTCAACTTGGCAGGACAGCACCCAATTTCCTACCCAGGAAACCTCGGGTTCCTCCTATTTCTACTGCTGCCGACACGACAAGTAGGAGGGATATGGAGAAGGCGAGTTGGGGCTCTGGGCACAAAGAGCTAGCCCTGCTTTGCTGATTAAGGGGTCCGTCTGTCCAGGAAAAGCTGGCGCTCAGATGCCGGCAGGAGACGCCTGGGTGGTGGCAACCAGCTGACGGACGTGACGGTGAGCAGTTTACGGAGGTTTTATTTTTGACTCCTGTCTACCTGTTTTCCAGAAGGTCCCTGGACGCCACCCAAAGGGGTCTGATGGGTGGTGGGGTGGAAGCAGGATTGAGGGGAAGGATCCAAGCTTCCCAACACATCTTCCCCTCGCCCAGACCGCAGGGCACGCCCGCTCCCTCCTTGCCGTTCCTCTTCGCCGGGCCACATTACAGTCCACTCTCTCCTGGGTCGTTCCCTCGTCAAATATGGACTGCAGAGAATTCGGTCTCTCTGAGAGATTTCCGGTACAAATATAATCCCTCCCACCAAAATCCATTTGTTTGAGGAGGACAAGAAGTTGAGGGATTTCTTCGGCCGCCACCAGGGAAAGCCACGTGTCTGCCTCCTGTCTGTCCCCACCCTGGACCACACTGTCATTCATGCTCTTGCCCCACCAGAGACAGTCACGTGGAGATCAGCAGACAGATCGGTACGGGGAGGAACAGGGAACCCGGGCCTCCAGGCCGTCAGGACTGTGGGGATCGCACAGACAAATCCTCTAAAAACTAGAAGGAGCTACCTTTTGGGAAAACCCAACCTGAGTAGGTGGTTGGGGAGACATCAGGATTCTTACCTGTTCCTGCTGTAGGGCTTTAACAAAAGCATTTTTCAGCCGGTTGGTGTGTTCGGCCTTTAGAGCCTTCTTCTGGTTGGAGGTCATGCACTGCTCACACAGAATCTTACCATTCTTCTCTTGCTTCCAGTGAGGGGTGAAATCTGTGCGGCACTGGGCGCAAACAAAGGGTTCGACCCGCAGGAGTGAGGCACAGCTTTTGCCTAGATGCCAACAGAGAGAGCAATCAGGGCCTTTCCATCTCCCTGTCTCCTGATTCTCTTCACCAAATGAATTTTTCAGGAGGTTATTCTGCTGAATTCAGAAAGAGACTCTACAAGAAGAGTACTCTGCAGTTTATAAAATAACTTTTATTTCATTCGACGGTAACAACATCACTTTAGGGAATTCAGACGGTACCGTCCCCACTTACAGAGGAGGACACGAAGAAACAGAGCTCCTGAGGGCAAAGCTGAGACAAGAACCCGGGTTTGCGGACTTTTAGTACAGCAAGAAGGAAGCGTGCTCACAGGGCGGCAGACTCCACCTGGGTCCGCGACACAGGCTCCTTAGCACGTTTTGACCTCAGACCGCACTGCCACATTTACACCGTTTAGTTACCAGTGTCCGAATTAGACCCGTTTAGAGTCAATGCTGAGCCCTTCAGGCACTTTCCTCCACCGTCAGGTGTTCCCCTAAGTCCACAGGTCTGGAAACTCAGGCTTAATAACTTGTTAGTGTCAATGCTTCACAGTCTGGGTCAGCTCTGGTTCACAGCTTCCACGTGGTCATGGTCACCTACTCAGTCAGTACACCTACTTTCCCACCTGTAAGTCCTCAAGTGGCAGGGACTGAATGTAACAACGCAGCGCAATGCCACACAAGCGCTGACGTTACACGCTAAGTGTTCTAGTCACCAAATTGTGTATACATCGTGCTGGGCACCACTGAAAAGGACCAAACGATATCCTGCCAAAAATATACACGATCTACAAAATACAATACAAACGTTAAGCCTAAGATATACAGACATACAAAAGGCATTTCCGAGTAACGAACGGGAGGTGGTCTGACAACAGTAAGAACAGGTTACTTGACGTCACACAGCGCCCTGGGATACGCGGCCCAGGTCAATCAGGCTCGGCAACCTCCTGTGTAGATAAAAGACTGACCACAAAAAACAGCCTCACCTTGGCTGTCGATGACACTCTGTACGACTTCTTCCAAGCCCACCATGTAGATGAACTCGCTATTGGCCGCGCTAGGCAGGAAGTGAAGCAGGGGAGCAGGAGGTTTAGGCGGCGGAATCTCCAGGAGGGTCTTTTCCAGCTGTTTGCGAAGAGCCAGTTTGGCGGCAGCCTGGGAGTTGGCGGCATCGGTCATGGCGCTGGGGCTCGGCAGGGGTGAGGACACCCTGTTCACAGTCCCCGGCTGCATGTGGGAGGCGAGGTTCATATAGATGGCAGAGGATGTTGTGCGCTGGCAGGGAACAGAAGAACTCGACTGCTGGAATGGAGGGGGCACAGGGTCAGTGGCGGGGTGCGGGGGAAGGACGAATTCTTGCTTCAGTGGCAGAAAACACTACCTGAGCCGAGTTGGGACAACTTAGCTTTCCCGAAACTCAGAAAAAAGGACGAGGTGTCCAACCTCAATGAAGAAGAGCTCCAGCACACGGGAAAGGAGAACGACAGAAGCTAGGAGGCGGAGGAACACAAGCACGGGGGATGCTCTCTGGCCCACATCCTCAGGCCTCTTCTTCCCCTGACCCCGGCTGCTTTCCTCCAGGCGGGTGTGAGCCTGCTGCCGCTCTGCCGTCCAGCCTCCCTTCTCCGCTCCTACTCCCAGGGAGGCCCTCCAGCTTCCACCCTGGGCACTACGATCGATACAAGCTCTACCGCAATTACCCTGGCTGTCCTAGGGCTTCTCTATGTCCCAAACCGTACGGTCTGTGGTCCTTTCAACAGGGAAAGCAAAGAAAAGACTTCTCTGTTTCCATATTAGGACTTTCTCACCGGTTGGTAATTGATGGCAGGATTCATGTTGGGTGTTGTGGTGCGTACAAGGCCGGGCTTAGGTGGGCCCCGCTGACCCTGTAGCTGGGCTGGGTTTGGTGCAATAACACGTTGGGACATCAACATATGTGGGAGGGTGGTACTGGTCGCGGAGCGGATGACACTGTGACCCTGAGGGGGAAGAAGAAGAAAAGAAGCAGTCATAGGTGGTAAAATGCTCCACCGACATGCTAGAGAGAGAACACTGCCTGTAACACACAGCTGAGTGGAAAAACAGAAACACAGCGAGACTCGGGAATTCTGTCTACTCCTAGACGAGAAAGGGCTAAGCTAGAAACCTCCAGAGAAGCAAAACCACAGTGGGAAGAGGAGGATTACTTGTCCCACTGTGCCACCCAGTAACACACAGCCAGTCAGCGAGGAGGGACCAACGGGACTGTGTACAGCACCAGCACCTCTACCACGGCCAGGTTCTTCTACGATCGTCACAGAAGTCCCAAACCAGAGCTGGGATACACGGGGCCCCAAGGCAGGTTACGCACCTGTAATGTTCTCAGACTCTGTGGCTCCACCCCTTGGGCCCCAGGCCGAGAGGGAAGCTTGGACAGGCCCTGCTGTCCCCCATGCGCAGGAGATGGCTGCACGATGGACGCCGCGTTCTGCACAACCGGGGTCTGGGGGAGAGAAGACAGAATGAAGAAACAGAGGCAGAAGTCTGGTACACTCCTGGACCTTTTAAAAATCCCCAGTGTGAAGCTTCTGTTGACCAGAAGGAAAACCGAGAAAAACGGAATCAGGGTTTTCTTGATTAGGGCCTACAATTAAAAAAAAAAAAAAAAAAAAAAAAAAGAAAGAAAGGAAAAATAAATCACTCTTCTTAGAAACTAAAAAGCACGGAACTGGACAAGAATGGGCCACCCAGCTGAACCCACCTGGGTGAGGCCACTGTCAGACCCAGCCCCCTACTTCCGGGGCGCATCCGGTACCTTCTGGACTACGTTCTCCTTCTGGAGCTGGCTCTGCCTCAGCTTCTTCAGCAGCACCAGCCGGGCTTCTTCCAATCGCAGCTCGTCCCTCAGCTGCTTGATGAGCTGCTGCCGCTCCTCAATGCCTTTCCCCTAAGGAAACACGAGGCCCCTCAGCTACGGGAGCAGGCACCCAGAGTCCCCCTTCCCGCGAGACGGTCTCTTCTTCCAGGGCTGAGCTCTGGATCTTGCACACGAAGCAGAAGCAGTGATGGGGATTACTGTCTCTGTGTCCCTGGATCTAGCTCAGGGCTAGGATTCAGCAGGTGCTCAGAAGATGCTTACAGAACATAAATGCTAATCAACCAGATTCCTGGCAAAATAGGAGACGGGGCAAAGGGAGATGCAAAGGGAACTGTTCTTGAAAACACGGTTTCCAGGGGTGCCTGGGGGGCTCAGGCGGGTAAGCATTGACTTCAGCTCTGGTCATGACCTCATGGTCTGTGAGTTCAAGCCCCCCGTTGGGCTCTGTGCTGACAGCTCGGAGCCTGGAGCCCGCTTCGGATTCTGTGTCTCCCTCTCTCTTTGCCCCTCCCCTGCTCACGCTCTGTCTCTCTCAAAAATAAATAAAACATAAAAAATTTTTAAACACTGTTTCTAGAACTTATTAAGCCAAGTTTCTTCTAGATATACATAAAAACTTAGGAGTTTCTCCACATCATGAGAACCAGGGTACAGTGGTTCCAGCCAAGAGTTTATTTCTGTGACTTACTGAGTTTTCACTTTCCAAAGATAAATTATACTGAATATGCTTTGTCACACTATCTTCTTCACTTGATTCTCATAATGCCCTCTAAAAGGGCATGCCCTCAGGGCACCTGGCTGGTGGCTCAGTCAGTGGAACCCAAGACTTTTAATCTTAGGGTTGTGGGTTTGAGCCCCATGTTGGGTGTAGAGATTACTTAAAAATAAAATATGTATATATTTATACATATATATTTTTTATATACTATATATATAGTATATATATATATATACACTATATATATATACTACATATATACTATATATATGTATAGTATATATATATATAAAAGTAAAATATATATAAAAGTAAAATATATATATTTTAATGTTTATGTATTCATTTTTGAGAGAGAGAGAGAGAGAGAGAGAGAGAGAGAGAGCATTCGTGGGGGAGGGGCAGAGAGAGAGACAGAGAATCCCAAGCAGGCTCTGCACCACCAGTGCAGAGCCTGACACAGGCTCAAACCCATGAACTGTGAGATCATGACCTGAGTTGAAGTCGGATGCTTAACCGATTGAGCTACTCAGGCACCCCAAAAATATAATCTTGAAAAAAAAAAAAAGTAGCACCTAAGTGGCTCAGTGAGTTGAGCACCTGACGCTTGATTTAGGCTCCAATCGTGACCCCAGGGTTCTGAGATGAAACCCCACATCAGGCTCTGCACTGGTTGTGCAGCCTGCTTAAGACTCTCTCTCCCTCTGTCCCTCCCCTGTGCACGTGCTCTCTTTCAAAAAAACAAACAAAAAACAGTAAAAAGTAAATAAATAAAATGCCCTTGAAGCTGAGAATTATTTATAAAAAGTTTCATCAACAGGTTGTTTATTTATTTAAGAAAAAATTTATTTTTGAGAGAAAGAGAGACAAAATGTGACCAGGGGAGGGGCAGAAAGAGAGGGAGACACAGAATCTGAAGCAGGCTCCAGGCTCCAAGTTGTAAGCACAGAGCCTGACATGGGGCTCGAACTCACAGACTGCGAGATCATGACCTGAGCTGAAGTCGGACGCTTAACTGACTGAGCCACCCAGGTGCCCCTGTGGGTAGTTATTTAGATTCAAAAGGTAAACTATAGGGGCACCTGGGTGGCTCAGTCGATCAAGTATCTGACTCTTGATTTCGGCTTAAGTCATGATCTCATGGTTCATGGGTTCGAGCCCCGTGTCGGGCTGTACCCTGGCAGCATGGAGTTTGCTTGGGATTTTTTCTCTCTCCTTCTCTCTCTGCAACTCCCCTGCTTGCTCACACTCTCTCGCTCTCAAAAATACATAAACTTAAATTATTAAGATGGTAAATTTAAAAAAAGTAAATTATAAAAAAAACAGAACTGGGTCTCTTAGGGAACTAAACAGGAGCAAAAATGAAGAAAGAAATCATTTTATCTTTCTTCTCTCTTTTTTTACCTTGAACATCTCTAGGTTGGCTGCTTTGAGTCTTTCTTCCATTCGGGAGCTGGAGCGGGGACTGGAAGCCTCATTATCAGATAAAACAATGATGTCTGGGGAGGGAGTCAGCCTCCCACGGTCTGGCTCACTAGATAAGAAAAGAAAAAATTAAGGTATTTCAACAATTAAGAAAACTTCTTCTGCACGCTGAACAAAGAAATCCAAGGGAACTTAGGTCTGTCTCCGTTCACTCAGGAGATTCAAATCTTAGGACACAGACGACACCAAGATGTGAGTGGTGACAAATCCTCAGCAAGTGTGCTCTCCATCTGAATTCCTTGTGCAGGGACCAGACACACGGTGACTGGCTTCAGAAATGGGAGTGAGAGGTGAGTGTTATCACGTCCATTGGAATCAAGACTCTAAACGCTTCCCCTGTATCTCACTTCCCTTTGGGGTGTCTCATTAGTCACGCAGAGGCTCAAGCAGGGAACGGCCAGCCTGGCGGAGGAAGAAGGGCAAGGGCAGAGCTTAGGTACGGAACCCCTACTGCTGCGGAGGCAGCTCGGTCCGCCCTGCGCCGCGCGGCCCTGGCTGCCTGAGGGTTGACAGAGAGGAGCTTACAGGACGACCCCAGCGGCAGCCCAAGTTAAGACACAAGAAGGCGCTGTGCCAGCGGCCTGAGGGGAAGGACCAGGCCAAGTCTACAGCTCCTGGCAGACCGGAACTCCTAAACCGCATCCCTGGAACCTGCATCCACTTACCAGATTCGTACTCAGCATCTTCCCTCAAAAATAAACTCTCCAGAAACGACTTTGAAATCTTAAATCCTCCTCACCGGCTCCCCTGTATTTCAGTTCTCACTTATTAGACAATTGTGGTTTTGGTCTTTTGGAGCTAGTTACAAGCATCATACTTATTTCTCTGAGATGATAAAAATGGCACTCCCTAAGAGCTGGATGGCCAGAATTCTGGAAATTCTGAAGGCCTCAGGCTCCCAAACCAATGACCACATCTTTTAACTCTCTGATTTCTTAAAAACAAAAAACAAAACAAAAATTAATGTTTATTTATTTTTCAGAGAGACAGAGACACAGTGCAAGCTGGGGAGGGGCAGAGAGAGAAACACAGAATGTGAAGCAGGCTCCAGGCTCTGGGCTGTCAGCACACAGCCTGACATGGGTCTTGAACTCACGAACCGTGAGATCATGACCTGTGCTGGATTAACCGACTGAGTCACCCAGGTACCCCCTAACTCTGATTTCTTAACTCAAAGATATCTTCCCAGACCCTACTTCCTTGAGTTCTTCAGTACAGTTAGGAATACACAGACTTAAAAGCAATGTGTTTTAGTTCTTACTTAAACATGAAACCCAAATCCTTAACACCCACAGACCTTTAGTCCTGAGAGCCTTTCTACCATTTCTCTGGGTCTCTTGTCTCAGCTGCTGTTGGGACATGGATGCCCAGGGGCTTTGAACAAAACACCCTGGATAGTTGGGGTAGGCATTCAATTTCTCAACTGGGCTGAATTACTAAAATCAACCAAATTTGGGGCATCTGGAAGGCTCAGTTGGTTGAGCATCTGACTTGATCTCAGATCGGGTCATGATCCCAGGGTCATGGGACCAAGCTCCTTGTTGGGTTCTGCTCCAAACTAAGCACGGAGCCTGCTTGGGATTCTCTCTCTCCCCCTCTGCCCTTCTCCCCCGCTCACACGCTCTCTAAAAAAAAAAAAAAAAAAAAAAAAAAAGTAAAATAAACCAAATTTAGCTGAGAACATAAAACAGAGGCACAGAATGACACACACGACTGTCTTGGAAGCCATTAGGTTTGTCTAGATTGCTCTACAAGCACTGGTCCCAGGCAGCTGAGCGTGTGGGGGTCACAGAAAAAGAAGCCACTAGAGGGAGAAGAGCCTTTCTTTCCCTAACCCCACAATGCTGGAGTAATGGTCAAGCTGACCTGAATTCATTTTCTGGTGATTTTCTCATTTCTACATTCCTTCATTCTTGCCCCCGCCCCCCCCCCCCTCCCTGACACCAACATGGGTGAATGATTTTGAGAGCTGGTAGATTTCTACTTTCACTTGGTTCTCCAATGTTTATTCACACCAACAGTCCCAATCTCCTTCCATTCTGTTCAGGGCTGGATACACGCATCAAGACTATCTCGAAGCTAAGGGACTCCTCCTTGCTCAAATGAGTGCCTCCTGCTGCTTCGGGGTGGCTCAGCAACAAGACAGGCAGAGCCATTCCTGGATGGAGGCTGTGGAAATGAGCGGCATTTGCTGGGAAGTTGTCTCTGAGAACAACCCTGAGATTGTACTCCTGGATGTGATCAGACCCACATCAGGTGCAGCACAGGCCAGGTGAGGCCCAGGTTTTGTCCCATTCTTCAAGTTTTTTGTTTGTTTTTTTACTTGTGGCCTGGGATTCTGGTCTCATTTAGTAAACTTTCCAGCAACAGAAATGATTTTTCCACTTTCCCAAACATGTATGTGATTTACATCATTTGACGTTCTTAAGTATGAAACTCCAGCCATCGGAGAGAGATTACTAAAAGCCTGACTTGTTGCTGACGTCACTCACGACTCAGACTGGCAGGTTCCCAAAAGCTGTGTACCTCCTGATCCTCCTTCTGGTAGTAAAAACAACTAAATAGAAAGAAAACTGCTGTGTTTTTCTAGCATTCCAAAACATAAGCAAACGCTGGTTTCACATACACCTGATTTCATATAGTTTGTAACCTGTCCAACTGATGACGATTATGATATGGCTATCACTGATACCACGGGCTCTTCATTATTTCTGCTTTTAAATTCTCTCCTTTTGTCCATATCAAAGAAACTGTTGCTCTCCTTGTTGAACAATCTATCAATCCCATTCATTCTTAGAAAAAGGTTGGGGCTAAGTAGAAATAACTGTCAGTGTATCTGGGGAAAGGGAAGAAGAGTGACAGAGGCCAGTAGGGCCTAGTTTTCCATGTAGAATGGGGATCTAGATTGTTTACATCAACCCCCTTTTCCTGGAGACCATTATTATTATTTTTTAATTATTATTTTTTTAATGCTTATTTATTTTTGACAGAGAGAGAGAGAGAGAGACAGAGCATGAGTGGGGGAAGGGCAGAGAGAGAGAGAGAGAGAGAGAGAGAGAGAGAGAGAGAGAGACAGATCCGAAGCAGGCTCCGGGCTCCGAGCTGTCAGCACAGAGCCCGACGCGGGGCTCGAACCTACAGACCGCGAGATCATGACCTGAGCCGAAGTCGGACACTCAACCAACTGAGCCACCCAGGAGCCCCTCCTGGAGACCATTAAAAACAGCTCCCAGTTTCCAGAGGCTCAAGTTTCAAAGCTCATTCCTCTAAAATAAAATTAAATGCAATGGTAGGGTTTTCAAGGTAGTCTGACTTTTTAATACAGACTTTATTTGGTACAATACCAGTAATAGCACTAGTGAGATCTCACCAAAATGTGTGACAGTGCTTCTATGAAAAATGCACTTTCAGGGCCAATTTGGGATGTGAGGAATCCGTCCAACATTTCTCCTCTTCCTCCTCCCCATTCAAGTAGGATCAGTTACTTGCTCCAGAGCGGGGAGGGTACTTATGGGGCAAGTGGGTTGCTCAGGGGCATGATCTCATTCATCTGCTTTCTTTTTTCTCCCCCCAAAGGATCTAAGGATTTATCTACTTTCATAATATTCAGCTCACACTACATATAGCTTCCAAGCTATCTGAGGATTTTTCTCCTATTTTATGGCCAATAGGGAATTTATCTAAAGTTTCCTAAGGGTTTTAAATGCTATTACCAAGAATAATGTCCCCTCACTGGGTGTGGCTTAAAAAAATAATCCTGGGATAGTACTTATAAGTGTACATTAGAAGCTAGAGAAAGTGGGGGCGCCTGGGTGGTTCAGTCAGTTAAGCGTCAGACTCTTGATCTCAGCTCAGGTCTTAATGTTTATTTTTGAGAGAGACAGAAAGCACGAGTCAGGAGGGGCAGAGACAAAGAGGAAGAGAGAGAATCTCAAGCAGGCTCTGAGCTGTCAGCACAGAGCCTGATGTGGGGCTCGAACACATGAACTGTGAGATTATGACATAAGCCAAAGTCGGGACGCTTAACTGACTGAGCCACCCAGGCGCCCCTCAGCTCAGGTCTTGATCTCAGGGTCATGAGTTCAAGCCCCATGTTGGGCTCTGCATTGGGCATGAAGCCTGCTTACATAAAAAAAGGAAAAAACAAACAAACAAACAAAAAATCTGGAGAAAAGAAACGCAGGTAAGGCTGTAACTGTTCCCTCCTCCTTCAGTCCTAAGACAAATTCAGCAGGGTCAGCAGGAGGGCAAGTGGACACTAAAGATTACTTCCCATGCCCTATCAGCTGTATCCGAACAATTAACAAACTGAATGTTCTCAAAGCGAAGGTGGTCTCACTGTGACTCACTGGCTTGGAAGTCGTGAGTCTTCTCACGACGGACGACTGGCTCAGCCAGTACCTCTTCTTAGCACGTGCTCCACTGTTTCAAGTACTCAACCTTGACAGATGCCCGAGAGAAGCCCCGTGAAGATGTGTGCGTGTGAGAGCGGGCGCACAGGAGTTGAGCGTGTGAACCACGATGAATGCTTATGCGTGCGTGGAGCCCACGGAGGGCGGTACACACACAAAGCAAGAACGGAGAGAACTGCCACATGAAGACGACTGCCCTGTTCACACAAGAAAAGCCAGCCCCATGCTTCTGGATGTACTAGAAGCTGGGACTCCAGAACAAACATTCTAAACCTCTCAGGATGGTCTGAAGAAAAGACTGAGGCCCTCCTAAAATGGCTGTAAGATCAGAGTGGAGCGCGTGTTATCTCACTTCCCACTGGCATTATCAGCTTTATGGTGCCTCCCTCATCCAGAGATGACCACTTTATCTTAAGGGCACAAGCTATAGGATTCTCTGTATACTAAGCAAATACATGAGGCACCGAGTTTCATCTGGAAATGAGAGGAATTTACGGTCAAGCCAGATGGCACACATACATTCTCTCTCAAGGAGGTTTAGGATGAAAAACACCTCCTCTCATTGGAATTCTTTTCTTTTCCACTCCATTTCCATTGTTTATGAGAAGACCCTATTGCCGGAGGCAGCCGACCTGAGCCATACCTCCGCCTGGCACTCATATCCACAGGCTCATCGCTGATGTTTTCTTTGCCTGGCCTTCCAGCAGTCCTGGTGTCGCCGTGAGGCCTGAGATTCCCATTGAGTTTCTCTTCATAGCCCTTGACACCACTGCCATCCTGTTTGGTGGGCAACTCATGTGGCACATCGAGATTCGCCAGATCCTTCCGTTTGAGCAGCGCCAGCATCTTCAGGCGTTCCATGGCCTCGTGCCCCTCCATTTTGAGTCGCTTAGCCAGGACATCGTCTCGCTCATCTGCCGGGTCCAAGCTCCGCTTCAACAGGTTCAGGCGAAGAGCATCTTCTGTCATCCTATCCATCCTGTGGGAAGGAAAATACAAGTGAGATCGGAACACAATCCCTTAAACAGTCCGTAAAGAAAGAGGATGGGTGGTAAAGGTATTCGGAAGAATCACAAGAGCGCCTGACTGGCTGAGTCGGTAGAGCATGTGACTCTGGATCTAGGGCTGTGAGTTTGAGCCCCACGTAGTGTCGATCTTACCAAAAAAGAATCATTGTTACATGGAAGTTCAAAGATCACTGAGCTAGGGGCGCCTGGGTGGCTCAGTCGGTTGAGCGTCCGACCTCGGCTCGGGTTATGATCTCAACAGGTCACGAGTTTGAGCCCCGCGTCGGGCTGGGTGCTGACGGCTCAGGGCCTGGAGCCTGCTTCGGGTTCTGTCTCCCTCTCTGTCTGCTCCTTCCCTGCTCACACTCTACCTCTCTAAAAATTAAATAAAACCATTAAAAAAAATTAAAAACAACAACAAAAAAAATCACTGAGGTAAATATCAACACTCCATTTTCCCAGAACACCTGTATTAAAGGAGATTTCTCCACTCAACTTCAGCAGTGGAAAGTAAGCCTCAAGTGTTTTCTAGTTGTTGAGGTCCTGACTATATCACCGCTCTACTCACCTGGATGGTCCATTAAGAGCCTACATCTCTCAGAAAATAAACATTCTTTTGTGACTGCTTTGCGGTGCCTGTATGCTCAAACCATCCGCACTGGTTTTACCTCTCACACCAAATTCTTCTCCTGGAAAAGACCTCTTTCATGGACAGGGAAGTTCCTCGGGCCACTCAGGCATATCTTTCATTGACTTATCTTATTGGAGACAAAAGAGAAAGCTGAACGAAACAAAGAGCGTTTAACGGGCGGCCTCAACTGTCTGCAAGCAGCAAGAATCAGAAGGGCCTACAGTTACCGGCCTCAAGGCTATACAGATAGAGTCAGTATCTTAAGATACCTGGCTTTAATGAAAGATTCAGGTGTTTAGGCTGATAGGAGGGAATACTTTCTCTATTTATGCAGCTTAAAGGCAAGAAAATTATCATTTTCCCTTCTCACTTTGATTTTTTTCACTAACAAAATCTAAATACAGAACTTCTTCCACACTTTAAAATCCAGGGCTGAGGTCACGATCTCGCGGTCCGGGAGTTCGAGCCCCGTGTCGGGCTCTGGGCTGATGGCTCAGAGCCTGGAGCTTGTTTCCGATTCTGTGTCTCCCTCTCTCTCTGCCCCTCCCCCGTTCATGCTCTGTCTCTCTCTGTCCCAAAAATAAAATAAATAAACGTTGAAAAAAAAATTAAAAAAAAAAATAAAATCCAGGGCTGTTTTCCTGGTAGGAAATAGCAACGAGGCACTGGAAAGAAAATTTTTTGAGTCTAGAAACATAGGCTCAAACTGCTAATTACATTTATAAGATCAAATATTTAATAAGTTACTTTACCTCCCTAAATCTCAATCTTATCTGTAAAAGTGGGTACTTAGAAGGTGCTCAACAAAATTTAACTGTTTTTTTTTTTTTTTAAGTTTTATTTTTATTTGAGACAGAGACACACAGCAAGCAGGGGAGGGACAGAGAGAGAGGGAGACAGAATCCCAAGCAGGCTCTGAACTGCCAGCAGAGCCTGACGTGGGGCTTGAAGATACCCCATGAAGATGCTCAACAAAATTTAATTTCTATGCCCTGGGGATATGACCTCCTCTATACTTGAAGATACGACATGAGGCCCAATGATTCACAGACTTAAGTAGCAGGACAGAGAAGACTATAAATGTTAACTGGTGCTCTTGAAAAGAAAAATATGTATGTGCTTGAGGCATCTTCCTTTTTTTTTAGATTTTTTCTTTTAACATTTATTTATTATTGAGAGACAGAGCATGAGCATGGGAGGGGCAGAGAGAGGGGGAGACACAGAATCTGAAGCAGGCTCCAGGCTCTGAGCCGCCTGCACAAAGCTGGACGCGGGGCCCGAACCCACAAACCGTGAGATCACAACCTGAGCCGAAGTCCGATGCCTAACCGACTGAGCCACCCATGCGCCCTCTGAAGCGTCTTCCTTCTTGCAGTGAGGAGTAAAATAAGAGCTATTTGATCCTTTTCTGGGTATGACAAAAAAAAAAAAAAAAAAAAAAGAAGAGTAGCCAATAAAAGAGTATTCAACAAAAGGAAACAGACATTTTGGAGATCAGAAAAAAAAAATCAGAAGCTAGATCTCTGAGTTTTTCAGTAACGTTTCTTAATTCTCTCTTAAAAAAATCGTTTTTTAATGTTTATTTATTTTTGGGACAGTGACAGAGCGCAAGCAGGGTAAGGGCAGAGAGAGAGGGAGACACAGAATCCGAAGCAGGCTCCGGGCTCCGAGCTGTCAGCACGGAGCCCAACGTGGGGCTCAAACAGTGCGATCATGACCTGAATCAAAAGTAGGACACTTAACCGACTGAGCCACCCAGGCGCCCATAATTCTTTTTAAAAGCTCAGGCTTGGGGCGCCTGGGTGGCGCAGTTGGTTAAGCGTCCGACTTCAGCCAGGTCACGATCTCGCGGTCCGTGAGTTCGAGCCCCGCGTCAGGCTCTGGGCTGATGGCTCAGAGCCTGGAGCCTGTTTCCGATTCTGTGTCTCCCTCTCTCTCTGCCCCTCCCCCATTCATGCTCTGTCTTTCTCTGTCCCCAAAATAAATAAACGTTGAAAAAAAAAATTAAAAAAAAAAAAAAAAGCTCAGGCTTATTGAGACATAATTCACACATCACATAATCCACCTTTTTAAAGTGCATACTTCAGTGGTTTTGATTCAGAGTTGTGTAACCACTGCCACAATCAATATTAGAACATTTTTATCATCTCCCCCCTAGAAAACCCATATCCATTAACAGTCTCTCTGCCCCCAACTAATTTACTTTTTGTTCCTAATTTGCCTGTTTTGGACTTTTCGTATAAATGAAGTCATACAATATATGATCTTTTGTGACTGGCTTCCTTCATTGAGCATCATGTTTTTAAGGTTCATTCGTGTTTGAAGCCTGTGTTTGTACTTGGTATCTTTTCACGGCCAAATGATAATCTACTTGTTTATCCACTTATCAGTTGGTGGACATTTGATTTTCCCCCCTTTTTGCTATTATGAACAAAGCTGCTGTGAACTTTTGTGTACAAGTTTTCGTGTGAACGTGTTTTCAGTTCTCTTGGGTGTACACTTAGGAATGAACTGTTGGGCCCTGTGGCAGCTCTTTGTTCAACATTAAGAAGCGTTAGGCTGCTTTCCAAAGCAGCAGCACCATTCTGTGTCACTGCCAGCAGCGTGGGGGGGAGGGTTCCAACTTCTCCATATCCTCTTTGTTCTAACAGCTTCAGACAGACATGTTATAGAACATACAGACATTCTGTAGCTACAGGTCCCCCTAAAGATCTGTGTTATTTCTTTTTTTGTTTAATGTTTATTATTTAGAGAAAGAGAGAGATGTTTATTTAGTGAGTGCATGTGTGTGCTCACAAGCAGGGGAGGGGCAGAGAGAGAGGGAGAGAAAGAATCCCAAGCAGGCTCCACGCTGCCGCTGCAGAGCCCGACTTGGGGCTTGATCCCAGGAACCGTGAGATCATGACCTGAACTGAAATCAAGAGTCTGGTGCTCAACCGAATGAGCCACCCAGGCGCCCCATGGTATGTGTTATTTCTAAAGTGGTATACCTCTGAAAAATACCCCCAGGTGGAAACTGGAAAGCTCAGTACTACAGAACAGCAAGACTTAGGCTCTAACTCCACAGTAACAGTGTTCCAGGTAACTTGATGGACACCTCATATTGAGAGCACCACTAAGAATCTCATGGGGAGTTGTAGGTGGGAAAAGTCTGTTACTCAACTGATCATACACCTAGATGCAAAAAATACTCCAGAAAAGCACACAGCAAGATATACAAATGCAAATTAATATGGTACTGTGTTCTAAGTTTTGAGACAAATTGTATTTGTGAGCACTGAAATCAGAAGACAAAGCAACAAAACTCGATAACCTAGAGTTGAATGGAGTTTGGGAAGGCATCATTATCCTGGCTTCTCGAACGGTTATACAAACAGTTGAATACTGCTCAGGTAATTCCCTTTTATCATACTCTAATGAAATAAATGGATATACTGAAAGTTGGAAGAAACCAGAACCAGATATTTGATTGTCCAAGGTAATTAATCTTTCCCAAGAGATCGTTTGAGAACTCTGACCAAATTTTCCTTGCCCATTCTTGACTTTACTGATCTTATTGTAAGCTCCAACTTTATGTGTTCATAGCTGGGCCTGTCTCAAAATCCAATGAAACATGAATGAATCTTGAAAACATCATGCAAAGTGAAGTAAGCCAAATACAGACGGACAGATATTTTATGGTTCCATTTATATAAGGTACCTAGAATAGGCAAATTCAGAGAGACAGAAAGTAGATTAGAGACTACCCATGGCTGGGGGTGGCAAAAGGGCAATGAGGAGCTAAGATATAACAGGAACAGAGTCTCTGGGGTGAAGAAAAAGTTCATAAAATGGACAGTGGTGATGGTTTCACAACAATGTGAATGTACTTTAAGCCACTGAATTATATAGTTAAAAATGGTTAAAATGTTAAATTTTGGGAAAAAATTAAAAAGGAAAAGGAAAACAAAAAGGGAAAGAAGGGGGAAATGGTAAATTTTGTGTTATGTATATTTTGCCACAATGAAAAAAAATCCAATGTAACAGACAAATTAAAAATGGCACAAGAGATCCTTTTGGGTTATGGAAATGTTCTAAACCTGGATTGTGATAATAGCTTTACAACTCTGTATACTTACTAAAAAAAAAAAAAAAAAAATCACTAAACCATAAACTTAAATTATACTCCATAAAGCTGTGAAAATAATATTCAATATAAACTTGTCACACAAAAATTCCTCTCCAAAAAGCCAAACAAAAATTCTATAAAATAGGGGCGCCTGGCTGGCTCAGTCAGTGGAGAGTGCAATGCTTAATCTCAGGGTTGTGAGCTCAAGTCCCACATTTAGCATGGAGCCCACTTAAAATAAAGTAAAAAGTTAATTTCCTGTAAAATAAATGTTGTATTTTGCCGTTTAATGGGTACCCAGTTTTTTTGTTTGTTTGTTTCTTCTGGGCTGCTAATGATAACGCTAATCTTCTTAAGTACCTACTTAAAAGCCAAACACACTGCTAGGCACTTACCATGTGTTATTTAAATTTCCTTAACAAGTTACTAAGCAAGTGGTATTAGCCTTACTTTACAGCTGGGAAAATGTTAAATCAAGTATCCCAAGACTGCAAAGCTTTAGACAGAGTGAATCTGGAATCCCAATGCAGGTGTAGCTCACTTCAAGAATCCATTATACAGAGGGATGTATCAGAGCTGGAGAATTCTTTTTTTTTTTTTTTTAATTTTTTTTTTTTTCAACGTTTATTTATTTTTGGGACAGAGAGAGACAGAGCATGAACGGGGGAGGGGCAGAATCGGAAACAGGCTCCAGGCTCTGAGCCATCAGCCCAGAGCCCGACGCGGGGCTCGAACTCACGGACCGCGAGATCGTGACCTGGCTGAAGTCGGACGCTTAACCGACTGCGCCACCCAGGCGCCCCAGAGCTGGAGAATTCTGAGAAGCAAGGTTGGGTATCCGTGAATGTGCATATCCGTCTATCACCCCCCACAAATACTATGTATATATACTATGTGCCAGGTATAGGGTTAGCTGTTAAGTTGTTAGGAATTGAGGTGAAAAAGGATTAGGTCACTGTCTTTTAACAATTTCAACCCAATAGGAGACAGACGTGCATGTAACTGAAGTAAGGATTTGGATGTTCTCAGGAATCCATCTTCTCTGCCTTTATGTTTCAATGAAGAGGACTGAATTCATCTAGATGCAAAAGTTAGAAGTCTGGGACTCATCCCTGACTTTTAAATCTCAGTCCCCAGCTCCTATAGTCTCTTCTCCGGAATGTGAGTGTGAACATATGCAGTCCTGGCATGTTGCTGCTGGCAGCCATCTTGTGACCATGAGGGAAGGCAGGCAGCCTGCAGATAAAGCAGACACTGCGCACAGCAGAACACCGAGATGGGAGCTAATCACACAGCTGCGCCACATCAAACTGCCCTGAAGCTAGTTTCTGGATTCCAGTTACACAGACCAATAAATTCCCTTAATGTTTAAGCCAGTATAAGCTAGGTTCTCTGTTCTGTTACCTAAACTGAAAATATCTTAATGGAAGACTGTCAGAAGTGCCATGTGGGGGGCGCCTGGGTGGCTCAGTTGGTTAAGCGGCCGACTTCGGCTCAGGGCACGATCTCGCGGTCCGTGAGTTGGAGCCCCGCATCGGGCTCTGTGCTGACAGCTCAGAGCCTGGAGCCTGTTTCAGATTCTGTGTCTCCCTCTCTCTCTCTGACCCTCCCCCATTCATGCTCTGTCTCTGTCTCAAAAATAAATAAACGTTAAAAAAAAAAAAAAAAAAAAGAAGTGCCATGTGGAATCAAGGTGGACATATCCAAAAAACAGGTGGATACATGGCAAACAAACAGAAGAGCCAGCACTTGGGCCAGAGGGGAGATAAATATTTGGACAGGTAGAAGACGTAATGGAAGTAATGTATGGGCAGTAAGTGAAACTGCCCAGAAAAAAAATTAATATATAATCACTCGAAAAGAGGGCCAAGGATAGAACCTTAGGCAATACTTACATTTAAGGGTTGGTTGGTCAGAGGAAACTAAGAAATAGCCAGAGGGCTGGGGGAAAACCAGGAAAACCAGACACATCAATAAACTAAAGGAGAGTTCCAGGAAGACAGTAGTTAATTATGTCCAACAATTATAGCACAAAAATGCCCAGCTTTATTTTATTTATCTTTTGAGAGAGAGAGAGAGTGCAAGAGAGAACGCGTGCAAGGGGCAGGGTAGGGGGTGCAAAGGGAGAGAGAGAGAGAGAGAATCTTAAACAGGATCCACACCCAGCTTGGAGTCCAATGTGGGGGTCGACTGCATGACCGTGAGATCATGACCTGAGCTGAAATCAAGAGTCTGACACTTTATTTATTTATTTTTTTTTAATTTTTTTTTTCAACGTTTTTTTTTTTTATTTATTTTTGGGACAGAGAGAGAGCATGAACAGTGGAGGGGCAGAGAGAGAGGGAGACACAGAATCGGAAACAGGCTCCAGGCCCTGAGCCATCAGCCCAGAGCCTGATGCGGGGCTCGAACTCACCGACCGCGAGATCGTGACCTGGCTGAAGTTGGACGCTTAACCGACTGCGCCACCCAGGCGCCCCAAGAGTCTGACATTTTAACTGACTGAGCCACACAGGTGCCCTCAAAAATGCCCAGCTTTAAATCTGCTGCTGTTCTAAAAAACAAGAATGGCCAGATGGTAACACAGCTCTAGACCCATGCTTGTCAAGTTTCCATCTTACTGTTAACGCCAAACCAGAATCCAGGTCTGCAGCAAAGACTCAGAGGAGCCTGAGAGAGAAGAGGCTGGAGGGATGAGCAAACTGAATTAACATCTACCGAATGCCTGCTGTGCACTAGGCAATGCATAAGCCCTTTCTATTTGCTCTCGCACTAAATCACATCACAGGATAACAGGAAACTTTTGTCAGTTAAGTTAGAAAAACCCCAATTTTCAAAACTGATAAAACTTAAGCCTGTAGTTATATAAAAGTAAAACAGTATTTCTTTAACACATAAAAATAAGTTGTTCTGGGGCATCTGGCTAGCTCAGTCAGTGAAGCATGCAACTCTTAATCTCAGGGCCATGAGTTCAAGCCCCATGTTGGATTCAGAACTTACTTTAAAAAAAAAAAAAAAAAAAAAAAAAAGCTCTACACCCAACATGGGACTTGAACTCATAACCCAGAGGATCACGAGTCACATGGTTATCCAACTGGGGCAACCAGGTATCCCTTTAAAAAAAAGTTAAAAATATTTTGAGGGCATCTGGGTGGCTGTCAGTTAAGCGACCAGCCCTTGATTTTGGCTCAGGTCATGATCTCACGGTTCGGTAGTTTGAGTTCCACGTTGGGCTCTGCACTGAAAGTGCAGAGTCTGCTTGGCATTCTCTCTTTCCCTCTCTCTCTGTCCCTGGCCCATGCATGCATGTGCTCTCTCTCACAAATATAAATAAACATAAAAAAATTAATATAAATAAAATACTTTGGTTTAAAAATTCTAAGTAGAAATGAAAATATTTCACTTAAAATATTATACACCCATATATATACTCATCCTTATATGTTTTATATATTTATACATAATATATATTTTATATATTATATATAATACACACGTATGTGTAAGATATACAGTAAAACCTTGGTTTGTGAGCATAACTCATTCCAGAAACATGCCTGTAATCCAAAGCATTTGTATATCAAAGCAAATTTCCACATCAGAAATAATGGAAACTCAGATGATTTGTTCCACAACCAAAAAATATTCATATAAAAATGATTACAATGCTGTAATACAAAATAATAAAGAAAATATAGAGAAAAATAAACAAATTAACCTACACTTACTTTTGAAAACCTTCATGGCTGGTGTGAAGGAGACAAGAGAGAGAGGAGGGTTATTGGGTAGGACGACTTTCACTATCACTAATGGAATTCCTATCTATTGGCTCAACAATCCTTTCCTTTTCGTGCACCTTTAACAAGGAACCTATCCAATGACACTTACTCTTGCATCCTTTTGAGGATTTCACGGAAATGGGACATTGCATTGTCATTAAACAGATTCATCGCTCGCACTGCTGCAGCCTTATTTGGGTGGTGCTTTTCTACAGAATGTTTCACTGTTTCCCACATTTTACACATCTCCCTAATCTCATTTGAAGTGAGGGATTCTTCGGCCTTTTTCTCCTCCTCCCCTGCAGACGAGATCTCCCCCATAACCTCTTGCTGCTGCTTGCGATGCAGACCCATCAGTTTGTCGGTGTCGGCTCCAGGCCATGCTCTTCCACCAGCTCCCGACTGTCGTCCTCATTCACCTCCAGTCCCCTGGTCTTCCCTAAGGACACAGTTTCATCGACAACTGGCGGCTGCTGTTCATGAGCAAACCCCTCTAAGTCAAGCCCAAGAACACAACCAGGCCACAATTTTCTCCAAGCAGAACTGAGGGTTCTCTTGGTGACCCCATCCCAGGCTTTATCCATGATCTTCAGGCAGTAGTTCACCATGTGGAAACAATTTTTCCCAAACTCTCGGAGGGTAAGGTTTGTTCCTTCAGTCACCTTGAAGCATCCCTGAAGTAGTACTGTGGTGTAAAGCTTTTTAAAGTTTGAAATGACTTGCTGATCCATGGGCTGGAGGACTGGAGTGGTGTTGGGAGGAAGGAACTTGACCTTAATGAACTCGAATTCCTCCAGTAAGTCGTCCTCAAAGCCTGGAGGCTGAGTATGAGTATTACCCATAACCAGCAAGGCTTTGGGTGGCAGATTCTTTTCTAAAAGGTATTTCTTCACTGCAGGACCGAAGCCCTCATTGATCCACTCAACGAACAACATACGAGTGACCCAAGCCTTGCTGTTGGACCCACACAGAACATTTAACTGGTTCTTCTGCACCTTGCATTTCTTGAAAGCTTGTGGATTCTTGGAATGAGACTTTGAAACCCCCACCTGCATTAGTACAAAACAAGAGGGTGAAACGGTCTTTCACGGGCTTGTGACGGGCATTACATTCTCTTCTTCTGTAATGTACATCCTCTTTGGCATCTCTTTCCAAAAAAGCCCCATCTCATCACAGTTAAAAACTTGCTCTGGCAGGTAACACTCAGAAGCTGTGAGCTTCTGGAACTCGGTAGCGAACACCTCAGCTGCCTTAGCGTCCAAACTCAAGTCTCTGTGTGCCTCACAACACTACAGATGCCACTTAAAGTTATCAAACCATCCCCCTGCTTGCTTTGAAGGCTTCTTTGTTTTCTGTTGACATACCTGGCAGTTTACTTATGAGGTCGGTGTACAAGGCCTTTGCCTTCTCACAGATAAAGTTCTGGGTCACAGTGTCACCTGCTAGTTGCTTCTCATTTATCAAAATCAGAAGCAACTTTTCTACATCTTCCAGAACACCTGGCCGTTGCTTTGATAATCTCGTGACTCCTTTTGCTGCATTTGGCTCCCTATTTCTTCTTTAATACTGTGCAAATGGTTGACGTCGACTTCTTATCAAATCTTGCAATTTTGGTCACTTGTATACCTTGTTTGTACTTCTTGATGATTTCCTTAACTTCCACCATAATCATCTCCTTCTCACTGCCTTTCTTTTCAACGCTTTCCTGCATGGGGGCCATTAGTTGTGATCATGTGACATTTGGTGTGACATACTACTCATAGGGCAAGACATCGCTCATTTATCAAGTTAAAATTTATTAGAAATGTTGGCTCGTCTTGCGGAACACTCACAGAACAAGTTACTCGCAATCCATGGTTTTACTGTATATAAAATAAATATACCCTTCTCATGAATTCTAATACTTGCCTTAATCTGAAGACTTTAACTTAATTTTTTTTTAGTAATCTCCACACCCAACACAGGGCTTGAATTCACAACCCCGAGATCAAGAGTCATATGCCAGGTACCCACAAATCTAAAGACTTTTTATTTTTTTTGTTTTTATTTATTTTTAATGTTTTTATTTTTTGAGACAGAGAGAGACAGAGCATGAACAGGGGAGGGGCAGAGAGAGAGGGAGACACAGAATCTGAAACAGGCTCCAGGCTCTGAGCTGTCAGCACAGAGCCCGATGCGGGGCTCAAACTCACGGACCACGAGATCAGGACCTGAGCTGAAGTTGGATGCTTAACCGACCGAGCCACCCAGGCGCCCCTAAAGACTTTTTATTTAAAAAAAAATTTTTTTTTGTAATTTTTTTTAATGTTTTTGTTTATTTTTGAAGGAGAAAGAGAGAGACAGAGCAGGAGTGGGGAAGGAGCAGAGAGACAGAGGGAGACACAGAATCAGAAGCAGGCTCCAAGCTCTAAGTTGTCAGCACAGAGCCTGATGCGGGGCTCGAACCCACAAACTGTGAGATCATGACCTGAGCTGAAGCCTGATGCTCAACTGACTGAGCCACCCAGGCACCCCTAAAAAAAATTTTTTTCTAATGTTTATTTTGGAGAGAGAGACAGAGCATGAGTGGGGGAAGGGCAGAAAGAGAGAGGGAGAGAAGAATCTAAAGCAGGCTCCAGGCTCTGAGCAGTCAGCACAGAGCCCAATGTGGGGCTCGAACTCACGAACTGTGAGATCGTGACCTGAGCCGAAGTCGAACGCTTAACCGACTGAGTCACCCAGGAGTCCCATTTAATCTATAGATCTTCTCCAGGTTTACTTGGATTCATTTGTGCTTATTTCATTCTACACAACGTTACCAACATTTGTAGGTGCATTTATCCATTAGAGTCAACATTTCCATCATCTCAAGGGCCCCTCCTGCTGCCACTTGATAACCATATCCACCCTTTTACCACCTCCAAACCACATCCCAAACCCTGATGACCACCAATCTGTTTTCCATACCGAAAATTCCATCTTTTCACAGATACAATGGGAACCACACAGTATACAACTCGGAGGTTGGTTGTTTTTTTTTTTTTTTATTAATTAAAAAAAATTTTTTTTTCAACGTTTATTTATTTTTGGGACAGAGAGAGACAGAGCATGAACGGGGGAGGGGCAGAGAGAGAGGGAGACACAGAATGGGAAACAGGCTCCAGGCTCTGAGCCATCGGCCCAGAGCCTGACGCGGGGCTCAAACTCACAGACCGCGAGATCGTGACCTGGCTGATTTAAGTAGGCTCCATGCCCAGTATGGAAACCAACACGGGGCTTGAACACACGACCCTGAGATCAAGACCTAAGCAGAGATCAGGAGACTTGGACGCTTAACTGACTGAGGTACCCAGGTGCCCCTGAGGTTGGCTTTTTAAAAATGGCTTTTAGAATTCTCTTGAGATTCATCCAAGTTGTTGCACATACCAACAGTTTGTTTCTTTTTATTGCTGACTAGTAGTCCATGATATATGAATGTACCATTATTTATTCACCTGCTGAAGGACAACAGAGTTGTTTCTAGTTTGTTTTTGTTTTTTTTGCTATAACAAATAAAGCTGTGATGGACATTCATACACAAGTTTTTGCAGAAACGTAAGCTTTCATTTTTCTGGGGTAAATGCTTAAGAGAGTGGCTGCTCAGTAATATGGCAGATTACTGTTTAATTAAAAATTTTTTTAAGTTTATTTATTTATTTAGAGAGAATGAGTAGGAAAAGGGCAGAGAGAGAGGGGAGAGCGAGCGAGAGAAAATCCCAAGCAGGCCTGAGCCCAGTGCGGGGCTTGAACTCATGAACTACGAGATCATGACCTGAGCCGAAATCAAGACTCGAATGCCTAACCTGCCCCAATGTTCAGCTTCAGAAGAAACCACTAATGCGTTTTCCAGTGTGGTTACATCGTCACATGTCCCCGTAAGCAGTGGTTGAGAAGTTGAGTTTCTCCACATCCTCACCGGCATTTGATGCTACCCTCATTCTTTATTTCAGCCACTCTGAGAGTTCTGGAGTGGTAGCTCACTACAGTTTCCACATGCATTTCTCTAATGGCTAATGATGTCGATTGTCTCTTTGTGTGTTTATCTGCCATATGTAAATCCTCCTTTGTGAAAACTCTCTGTTCTTGTCTTTTCCCCATTTTTTGTTAAAATGTATTTATTTACTTTGAGAGAGAGAGAGAGCGCGCGCGCAAGAGCAGGGGAGGGCAAAGAGAGAAATTCAACACTATAGATACAGTAGAAGCACTCTGTGTAACTTCATGTCCAAACCGTTCTCTACCCTCTCTTCTCCTTCTCTCCCCAGGGGCATTAGGGTGGATTTACCATTTCTATGAACATTTTCATAAGATTACGGCTATATATACCCTTAAATAACATACAGTATAGTTTGTGAGTTTTTATAGTTTAAAAAGTAGCTCTTGTAGGGGCACCTGGGTGGCTCCGTCGGCTAAGGGCTGGACTCCTGACTTTGGCTCAGGTTATGATCTTGCGGTTCGTGGGTTTGAGCCCCACGCTGGGCTCTGTGCTGATGGTGTGGAGCTTGCTTGGGATCCTCTCCCTCTCGCTCTCTGCCGCTCCCTCACTTTCACTCTCTCCCTCAAAATAAACTTAAAAAAAAGTAGTGCTTGTACATATCTTTTTCATTTGCTTTTCAATATTCAGTTTTTTTAATATTTAAAATTTATCCAAGTGAATGCACGAAGCTCTAGTTTATTTAACTGCTGTGGAACACCGCAAGAAAAACATACAGATTAGTAACCCATTCTCCAGTTCAACAATTAGTCATCAATTTGCTGATATTTAATGATGCCAAGTCCACGTCTGGCCAAGATGGCGTTAACACGGCCGGCTGGATTTAACTTCCCACCTGAAATAACCAATCCCACCACCCCGCACCCCCCCAGCAAAATACACAAAATGAGGATTTTCAAGACACTGGACATCAGGCAACAAAGGCAGGGTCCCACAGGAGCCAGAAGCAAATGAGGTGAGCTCGCCAAGTGCCCTCATTTCTTGTCTTGAGAGTTTCAAGCACATGGTATAGGCAGGGGGACCTGAGGCAGAGCGAGGCATCTTGTAAGCCCAAGTAACGGAGACGCGGGTGCAGTGAGACAAAGGCAGCTAGGTTTCAAGAAGGGCAGAGAACCACAGAGGTGAGAGCTGCAGAAAGATGGCTGTCACAAAAAAGTTAAGTGCTGGGAACACATAGAGAAAGTGGGATCTTCACACACTGCTGGTGGGAATGTGAAACAGCACAATCACTTTGGCAAAGAACTTGGCAGTTCCTCCTAAAGTTAAATGTACAGTTACCAATGACCCACAAATTCCACTGCTAGGTATACACCCAAGAGGACTGAAAACATTATTTCCATGCAAAAATTTGTGCATCAATGTTCACAGCAGCATTATTCATAATAGCTGAAAAGTGGAAACAACCCAAATGCCCACCAAGTGACAAAATATGGTAGATCTGTACAATGGAATATTACACACAGCCACAAAAAGGAATGAAGTACTGGTAAGAATTATAACATAAAGGGGCACCTGGGAGGCTCAGTCAGTTAAGCCTCTGACGGACTTTGGCTCAGGTCATGATCTCACAATTTGTGAGTCTGAACCCCACATCAGGCTCTATGCTAACAGTGTGGAGCCTGCTTGGGATTCTCTGTCTCTGCCTCTCTTTTTCTGCCCCTCCCCCACTAGCGCTTGCTCTCTCAAAATAAATAAATAAAGTTGAAAAAGAAAAGAAGAATTATGGGGAACCTGGGTGGCTCAGTCGGTTGAGCGTCCGACTTGGGCTCAGGTCATGATCTCACGGTCCGTGAGTTCGAGCCCCGCGTCGGGCTCTGTGCTGACAGCTCAGAGCCTGGATCCTGCTTCGGATTCTGTGTCTCCCTCTTTCTCTCTGCCCCTCCCTGCCTGCCCCTGCTTACACTCTGCTTTCTCTCTCCCTCAAAAATAAACACTAAAAAAAAGAAATTAAAGAAAAGAAGAATTACAACATACATGAACCTTGAAAACATTACCTAAGTGAAGGAAGTCAGTCACAAAAGGCCATATATTGTATGATTCCATTTACATGAAAAATCCAGACTAGGCAAAATCTATGCAAATTGAAAGACTAGTGGCTGCCTAGAGCTGAAGAGAGGGTCAAAATGGGGAATGTCTCCTTATGGGTCAGGGGTTTCTTTTTGGAGTGATGAAAATGTTCTAATCTTAGACTGTGGGGACAGCTGCACAACTCTGAATATACTAAAACCATTAAATTGTACACTCGAAATAGGTGAATTTTGTGGCAGGTAAAATGTACCTCACTAAAGATGTTAAAAAACACAATGGATGATATTAATAGATTAGTTACTAGAGAAAAAAGATTTAATCCACTAGAAGACCTAGTAATAAAAATCACCCCAAATCAAAGACAGATAAAGAATAAGGGGCTTCTGGGTGGCTCATTCAGTTAAGCGTCCCACTTCAGCCCAGGTCATGATCTCATGGTTCATGAATTCGAGTCCCACATCAGGCTCTCTGCTGTGAGCACAGAGCCTGCTTCAGATCCCCTGTCTCCCTTTCTCACTGCCCCTCCCCTGCGCATTCTCTCTCTCTCTCTCTCTCTCAAAAAATAAACAAACTTAAAAAAACTTTAAAAAAAGAAGAAAAAAGAATGATTAAGAAGAGTATCAGGGGACTAGGGGACAACTTTAAGCAGTCTAATATACAGGTAACTGGAGTCCCTCAGAGAAAGGAGATGGGAGTGGACAGAAAAAACTATATGAATAAATAATGGCTAAAAATTAACTATAAACCTACAAATCCAAGAATCTCAATAAACCCTGAGCACAAGAAACATGAGGAAAGCTATACCAAGGGACATCATAATTAAACTGCCCAGAACTACTACAGAATCTTAAAAGCAGCTGGGACAGGGGAGGGAAAGGAAGACACGTTATGCAAAAATAAGGACATCAGATTTCTTGTTGGAAACAATGCAACAGGGAGTGAGTAAAAGAAAAAATCTGACAACCCAGAATATCATACTTATCAAAACATATCTTTAAAAAAACTTTTTTTAGAATTTGTGTGTGTGTGTGTGTGTGTGTGTGTGTGTGTGTGTGTGAGAGAGAGAGAGAGAGAGAGAGAGAGAGAGAGAGAGAGAAGAAGAAGAAGAAGAAGAGGAGGAGGAGGAGGAGGAGGAGGAGGAGGAGGAGGAGGAGGAGGAAGACACAGAATTCGAAGCAGGTGCCAGGCTCTGAACTGTCAGCACAGAGCCCAACGCAGGGCTTGAATCCACGAATTGTGAGATCGTGACCTGAGCCGAAGTCGGACGCGTAACCGACTGAGCCACCCAGGTGCCCCAAAACATTTCTTTTAAAAACAGGGGTGCCTGGCTGGCTCAGTCAGTAGAGTATGTGACTGACTCTTAATCTTGGGGTCATGAGTTCACGCCCCACATCGGGAAATAGATTGTATTTAAAATAAAAATCTTGGGGCGCCTGGGTGGCTTGGTCGGTTAAGCGTCCGACTTCGGCTCAGGTCATGATCTCACGGTCCGTGAGTTCGAGCCCTGCATCAGTCTCTGTGCTGACTGCTCAGAGCCTGGAACCTGTTTCAGATTCTCTGTCTCCCTCTCTCTCTGCCCCTCCCCTGTTCATGCTCTGTCTCTGTCTCAAAAATAAATAAACGTTTAAAATAAAATAAAATAAAATAAAATAAAATAAAATAAAATAAAATAAATAAAATAAATAAAATAAATAAAATAAATAAAACAAAACAAAACAAAACAAAACAAAACAAAACAAAACAAAATAAAATAAAATAAAATAAAATAAAAATCTTAGGGGTGCCAGGGTGGCTCAGTAGGTCAAGCAACCTACTTCAGCTCGGGTCATGATCTCACAGTTTGTGGGTTCCAGCCCCACATCAGGCTCTGTGCTGACAGCTTGGAGCCTGGAGCCTGCTTCCAGATTCTGTGTCTCCCTCTGTCTCTACACCTCTCCCACTTGCAGTCTGCCTCTCTCTCTCTCAAAAATAAACATTAAATTATTAAAAAATAAAATAAAATAAAATAAAATAAGATAAAATAAAAATCTTAGGGGTGCCTGGGTGGCTCAGTTAAGCATCTGACTTTGGTTCAGGTTGTGATCTCACAGTTTGTGGGTTTGAGTCCCACGTCGGGCTCTATGCTGATGGCTCAGAACCTGGAGCCTGCTTCAGATTCTGTGTCTCCCTCTCTCTGCCCGTCCCCTGCTCACGCTCTGTCTCTCTCTCTCAAAAATGAATAAACACTAAAAAAAGTAAAAAAAAAAAAAAAAAAAAAATCTTAACTTTTAAAAATGAAGATGAAATATTTTTTAGTCATTTAAAATTTCCTTTATCAAAGTTCTCCTTTATAATTTATATTTACTTGTATCTTAAAAGTTCCTCTAATTATGGCCTCAAACTTTATTTTGTCTGTTAATATGAGCACATCAACTTTCTGATTTACTTGAAACATCTGAAACATCTTTTTCCATTCTTAATTTCAATTTCTGTGCCTTTTTTTTTAAACTTCTGTGTCTTTTTTACAGTATTTACCTGAATTTTTCCATTCAACCTAATGGTTTTTTTTAGCTGCCTAGTTTAGTTCATTTAAATTTACTATCATGATTACTAATATATTTGGTTTTATTTCTACCCTCTTCATTCTACCATCTTGCTTGTTCTGTGCTTCTTTTTTGGTCTCTTATGACTTCTATCAACTGGACTGACTTAAATTTTCTTTATTTCATTTTCTCTGTTTTATTTCAACCCTATTTTGTTTTTTAGCTCCTATCAAATTTGTCATAATTAGTGCGTTAGATATAGTAAAAGCTAATTTAGATTTACCAACAAACTTCTTTTTGTCCTGCCAATCTTAGTGGATTCAAATTCTCTTTTCCTGATACATACCCTTTATTAATTCTTTTAGTAGAACACATAGCTGCTAAACAATTCAAATTTACCTGAAAATGTTTATTTTCTCCTCACTCTGGAGTGAAAATAGAATTCTAGTTCAGGCATCTTTTCTGTGTACTTTGAAAATACTTTCCTGGCATTTTCTTGTTGAGAAGTTTGGTTTAAGTCTAATTTTCATTCTTTTGTGGAACTCTTTTTTTCCTCCCTGGTTGCTTTCATAAGTTCTTTGTCTTTGATATCCTACAAAACTTAGTATCACTCATGCGTTCTAATGTGTTTTGTTTTACTGATCCTTTCAGGATTAGTTGTATTTTCCTGAAGATTCATATACTTAACAATTCTGGAAAATTCTCAGCCATTATCTATCTCTTTGAATATTATTACCATCTCCATTTTCCTCTATTCTATGCTAGAACCCCTGAGGTACATCTTGGGTCATCTTATTCTGGTCTCCAGGTCTCAAAACTTTTCTTCGTATTTTCCACTTCTTCCTATCTCTGTGCTATATTCTGTGTAATTTTCTCCTGTTGTTCCTCATTCTCTCTTCAGCTATGTTGAATATGCTGTTTAACAAACACATCTTCTGAATTTTTAATTTCACTGATCTACTGCATAACAGATCAACTTTGAATACACATTAGAATCATCTGAGGAACTGTAGGAAAAAAAAAACCAAAAAGACAAACCGATACCAGAGGTCCCACTCCTAAAGCTTCTGATTTAATTGGTCTGCCATAGGACTCAAGCATCCGTGCCTTAATAAACTCCCAACTGGGGAGGCCTGGATAGCTTAGTCAGTTAAGCGTCCGACTCTTGATTTTGGCTCAGGTCATGATCTCACAGTTTCTCTGCTTTTCCCCTGCTCATGCACAATGTACGCTCTCTTTAAAAAACGAAAATAAAAAATATACTCCCTCGTTGGTTCCATCATTCAGCGAATGTTGAGAATCATTCCATCTCTTCACACCAACTTGGTGTACTACTTTTACTTTGGGGAAATTTTCCCATGACCTCTTATTCTGTTCCATTTATTGCCCCATTTCCCTGTACACTGTACAGCAAAATTCCTCAAGTGTCCTCTATATGGTCTCCACTTTCTCTTGAAACGACTTCAGTTCAGATTTTGTTCTTTCAACATAAAGAAACCATCTTTTCCAAGTCACTAATTAACTTCATGCTACCAAATCCAACAGTATTTTTTTCCCCTCAACTTAAAAAAAAAAAAATCAGTCCTCATTTGACTTGAATTTTCAGCACTATTTAAACAAATCAGTATTCCTTCTTTTTGAAATGCTTTCTTCACTTGGCCTTCAGGAACTTCATATATCTGGGTTCTCATTCTAATTTAGGATCATTTATGCTTTTTTAAAAACTGAGATATAATTGACAGGTAACATTAAACCAGTTTCAGATGTACATAATAAAAATTTGACATTTACACATATTAAGTAATTGCCACGGTAAGTCTTACTATCCATCACCACACAGTTAAATTTCTTTCTTGTGCTGAGAACTTTCAGATCTACTTGCTTGGAGCAACTTCCAAATATATAATACAGCATCATTAGCTACAGTCACACCATGCTGTCCGTTCCATCTCCATGGATTAACAAGCATCTCTGTAACTTACTTATTTTGGAAGGAAGTTTGTACCTTTTGACCAACTTCACCCATTTCATCTTCCCACCCCCATCAGCAACCATTAATCTGTTCTCTGTGAGTTTGTGAGTTCTCAGTTGTCTGTTGTGTTGTGTTTAGATTCCACATATGAGACGGTGTCTTTCTCTCTCACTTACTTCAATTAGCATAATGCTCTCAAGATCCATTCATGTTGTCGCAAATGGCAAGCTTTCCTTCTTTTCTATGACTACTATTCCACGTTTGTATTTGGTGGTCTGTTTCCTACCCATGAAAATGTTAAGCTCCTTGGCAGAGGTGTTTTTGTTTGTTTGTTTTTTCCTATTTTATTCAGTGCCTGGCCCATAAAATGTACTAGATAACTACCTGCTGAATAGAAGACCATATTCTGCATTTTTAGGTATTTTATTTGGTTCATTGTTCAAGTCTGTCTCCCCCAAAGCATTTTTTCTACTCTTTCAAAATCTTTGTACTTAACTATTTAAATATACTTATTTTATAAACTGTAATCAAGAGATTTATTATCTTAAGTCTCAGTTCCTACTGATTTTTAAGTGATTCTTGTTCATGGTAAATGAATTGGGTTTTTTTGGTGTGTGCTTTTTGTTATTTTGTTTTTTTTTTTGTTGTTTTTTTTTTTTACTGTGAGCTTTGTCTTCATTGGGACTTTTGTGGTTTGGACTGTGGACCTGTTCCTCCAGAGTAGTTTTCCATATGCTCCTGCCAGTTACCCCAAGGGCATAAAGGGTTCTAAATATTTTTTATATTTACTTCTCAGCTTGGGGATATCAAGACAAAAATAATTTAACCCTGTAGGAGTGTAGGCCCATACTTAAATTTTCAGGGGATATTCCCACCAATCCCTAATCAGAACCCAGAGTTCTAGGTTCTACAAGTTTCCTTGTTTGTTTGAACTAGGGGATGGAATTTTTTATGGTCACCTCCTTTTCTTGAGCCTTCAAGGCTCCCAGCCTTGGGACACCTAGGTGGCTCAGTCAATTAAGTGTCTGACTCATGATTTCAGCTCAGGTCATGATCTCATGGTTCGTGAGTTCGAGTACCACATCAGGCTCTGAGCTGACAGTGCAGAGCTTGCTTAGGATATTCCCTCCCTCCCTCCCTCCCTCTCTCTGTCTATCCCTGGGGGGTTGGGGCCCCCCCCCCCCCCGGGTGTGTGTGTCTCTCTCTCTCAAAAAATAAACTAAAAAAAAAAAATTTTTGTAAGGCTCCCAGTCTTCGGGGTGCCTGGGTGGCTCAGTCGGTTGGGCGTCCGACTTCGGCTCAGGGCATGATCTCTGTTCCCGAGCTTGAGCCCCGTGTTGGGCTCTGTGCCGACAGCTCAGAGCCTGGAGCCTGCTTTGGATTCTGTGTCTCCCTCTCTCTCTGCTCCTCCCCTGCTCACGCTCTGTCCCTCTCTCTCTCTCAAAAATAAATAAAACATTTTTAAAAATTAAAAACAAAAAAAAATAAAGGCTCCCAGTCTTCTGTGAGGATTCTCATCTCTAACTCTGCTCCATTTAGGCCTAATGCTGTCTCTCTGGAACCCTCATAAGCATTAAAACCAAGTCTTTTGGTTACTGAGACTAGAAAAGCACCAGAACTGTCACAGCATTAAGTCACATACACCCTGCTCATTGTCAGTTCACCTTTCATTTGTTGTCCTTGATGATTTTTCTTATTTCTTTCAGGCTCAGCTATGCATTTATTATTATTTTTTTAAATATTCATTTATTTTTGAGAGAGAGAGAGTGTGAGCAGGGGAGGGGCAGAGAGAGAGGGAGACACAGAATCTGAAACAGGCTCCAGGCTCTGAGCTGTCAGCACAGAGCCCGATGCGGGGCTCAAATTCCCAAACCGTGAGATCATGACCTGAGTTGAAGTCGGATGCCTGACCGCCTGAGCCACCCAGATGTCCCTCAGCTATGCATTTAAAAGGAAGTTATTTTTTATTAAAAAAAATTTTTTTAATGTTTATTTATTTTTGACAGAGACACAGAGAGACAGATAGAGCATGAGCGGGGGGTGGGGCAGACAGACAGGGAGACACAGAATCCTAAGCAGACTCCAGGCTCTGAGCTGTCAGCACAGAGCCCGACGCATGTGGGGCTCGAACTCACTGACCGCGAAGATCATGACCTGAGCCAAAGTCGGACGCTCAACGGACTCAGCCACCCGGGCGCCCCGAAAAGGAAGTTTTTTAAAAAGGAAAAAAAAAAAAAGTTTGCTATATTTTATCCAGCATTACCAGGTGTTTTGTAATGCAACTGCAAAAAGTTTTAGAGTTCTATGGTCTCCCAAGGTCAAAAATGATCTGAAAGTGTAAACTTTATATTCATAATAACTACTACGGTACCTTTTCAGACCAGACATGTCTCTCGGCTTCAAATAAACAGGGGTGCCTGGGTGGCTCAGTTGGTTAAGTGTAAGAAGTAAATTATTTACTTTGGAATGATTCAGAAATAATATGCATATGCTATATATCATGAAACATATACGGCAAATATTGTTAACTGAAGATGGCAATTACATAAGCTGTTCACTGTTACGTACAATTATATAGATATATTTAAACATTTTCATACTTCTTAAAAGTTAAAAACTTTTTAGATTGTCTTAACTGAAAAAAAGAGAGCAGGCAGAACAGAACATACTCCTTTTTCAAAAGGAGGCCTTTAACTCGACCACAGAGAACAGGAAAGTAACGTGCCACAAGAACGCGGACAGTGACCCTCGACTGAGCAGCAACATTACGATGAAGTGCACGTAGCCCTCCTGAGCTACGGTTGTGGTTACTGCTGGGCTTGTGTGAGAGAACAGAAAATACGTATGTTGGTCTCTGCCTCCGGTTCCTGGCACAGACAGAGTTCTTAAAACTCTTGTAATTTCCTAAGTGATAAGAACACTGGGGGCATCTTTTGTTCGGACGAGGTGATGCCGGGTGGGTGCTTGGAGGACTCCTGGGTGGGGACTGGTCACCAGAAAGACCAAGCCCTGATTAGAAGCTTGAAATTCTCACTCCCCATCCCCATCCTCCAGACAGGGGCTGGAAACTAAGTTAATGATACACCATGTCTATGTGAGGAAGCCTCTGTAAAATCCAAACAATGCGGGGTTCAGGAACTTGCAGGTTGGTGAAGAGCTGGAGGCACTGGGAGAGGAGCGTGCCTGGACAGAGCATGGATACTCCTTAGATTCTATGAAATACAGTATTTGTGAAATGGCTGCTACCTGTTATTAGCATTATTCTAAGCACTGAGGATACAGTGTTGAGCAGTCTCTATCCTCCCGGGCTTAATGTTCTAGTGGGAAATAAATAACATATACACATATAAAGCAGTGGTAAGTACCTTCAAAACAGGTTAAGCATCAAAAGGGGTTAGAGAGTGTTAGATGAGGGAGGGGGAAGGGGAAACTATTCTTTATTTTTTTTAACATTTATTCATTTTTTTGAGAGAGACAGAGTGCAAGCAGGGGAGGGAGACGCAGAATCCCAAGCAGGCTTCAGGCTCTGAGCTGTCAGCACAGAATCCGATGCGGGGCTCGAACTCACAAACTGTTAGAGCATGACTTGAGCTGAAGTCAGACGCTTAACCGACTAAGCCACCCAGGTGCCCCAAGGGGAAACTATTCTTAAAGCACAGTCTAGAAAGTCCTGTCTAAAGAGAGAACATTTGAGCTAAGTCCTCAATGAAGTGAGGAAGTGAGGTCTGAATGTATCTGAGAGAGAACGGAGCAAGTCAGGAAATTCTTGCTGCTTAAGACACGTGCTTAATATGTGCAAGAAACAGTATTAAAAAAAAAAAAAAAAAAAAAAAGCGAAGCTGAAATGCCATATCCCAGAGGGAGAGTGGTAGGAAACGAGGTAGAAGAGGTAATCGAGGGACCAAATCAGGTGCGGCCTTGAATCGAGAGGATCAGTTAGGATACACACCTTGAAAGAAGGGCCAAGAGAAATCCTGATGTATTGGATGTGAACTGTGAGAAAAAGCAAATGATGATGCCTTGTATGAAAATGGTGAATAATGCTATGTTTAGAGTGAAAAATGAAAAGTGTAGCTCTAAGACATGAACTCTGAAAAACCTATGAGACACAAGCTAGAGCTAAGAGATGTGTAGGGCGAAGCCATAAATTCAGGAGCCCTAAGCATACAGGCAAGAGTGTGAAGTCACAGGGGTACACAAAATCATTTAGAAACAGAGAGAGCAAACAGAGAAGAGCCCAACATTTACACATTATAACATTTAGAGAACACCTAGCAAAGAAGATGGGGGGTGGTCTGAGGAAGAAGAAAGCCAGAAGCAGGTATCTTGGAAGCAGAGTGACTTTTCCCCACAAGTCTAAATGTCTCTAAGGATTTAAGTATCTCTGGAGTCTCTCTGTTCTTTCCAACTTTCCTGACACTCTTCAGTTCAGAATATCCTATTTTCTCTCCTAATCTACAGCAAATACTTTAAATATGATCTTGTGATCTCAGTATCAAAGGTTCCCCTGCCCCCACCCCATTCACCTTCCACATAGCCTGTAAAAGTGATCTCAAAAAAAAAAAGGGGGGGGCGCCGGGCTCAGTGGGTCGGGTGTCCAACTTCAGCTCAGGTCTTGATCTCATGGTTGAGTTCGTGAGTTTGAGCCCCGCATTGGGCTCTGTGCTGACAGCTCAGAGCCTGGAGCTTGCTTTGGATTCTGGTCTCCCTCTCTGCCCCTCCCCCTCACACTCTGTCTCTCTCACTCTCAAAAATAAACAATCATTAAAAAAAGAAAAAAGTCTAATCTTACCATCCCAGCCTATTAATATGAGAGACTTCTCATTACCTCCAACAATAGCACATAGGTCCCTACATCACCTGGTCCCAATTTACCTTAGCAACCTTACCTTCTGCCACTCCTGTCCCTAAGTATAATATGGGTCTGGCACACCTATATATTCTCTCATAACTGTGACATTTTCTTTACTTAGTAAATCTTCCAACCCTTTAACAGTATACAAAGACAGTTTTTTCAAGTATATTTATTTTGAGAGAGAGACAGAGACAGACAGACAGACAGACAGCAAGAGCACGGAAGCAGAGGAGGGACAGAGAGGGAGGGGGGAGAGAGAGGGAATCTTAAGCAGGCCCCATGCCATCAGTGCAGAGCCCGACGTGGAACTCCATCCCATGAACCACAAGATCATGACTGAAACCAAGAGTGGGCCGCTTAACCGACTGAGCCACCCAGGCGCCCACAAAGACGTATCTTTTACGAATAGGTGACAGTGTGTACTAGTTTGCATGGAACAGTCCCAGTTTATACCTCTTGTCCCTTCATGATGATAAAAAGCCCCCCTTTTCCCTTTGATAGAGTCTCAATTTAGATGGTAAATTAGATGGTCACCTCATCTATGAAAGTTTCCTCATCCCCTCCCTCGGTGTTCTCAAAACACTTTGAACATGTCAGTACTGATCTTGTTACTGAATTACTTGTGCATTTCCCTTAAAAAATTGTGAGATCCCAGAGGTCAGGAATCATATATATATTTTTTTTAATGTTTATTTTTGAGACAGAGTGAGCAAGGGAGGGGCAGAGAGAGAGGGAGACAAAGAATCCGAAGCAGGCTCCAGGCTCTGAGCCATCAGCAGAGAGCATGACGTGGGGCTTGAACTCACGAACCAAGAGATCATGACCTGCAAAGTCAGACCCTTAACCAACTGAGCCACCCAGGTGCACCATATGTATTATTTTCTTATCTCTTTCACCTAACCTGTACATAACAGGCACTCAAAAATTTTGCCTTGATGGACATCAAGGATCTCCATCTTCCGCAAATGCTCTGAGAGGAGGAGCTGGGCAAAGGAGAGAAAAGGCGTGGGACTGGATAGCAAGCCTGAAACTGGGAGCCAGCTGGGAGAAGGGAAATCTCCTTGATTAACAGCAAAGGACCCGTACACAAGGAGCACCAGAAACTTCAACTGAAAAGGGTGCCTGCCTCTAAAATGTTTCCAGTCCATTAGACAAGCATGAATATGCCTTCAAAAATTGTTTGTTTGTTTTTTTTTTTCAACGTTTATTTATTTTTGGGACAGAGAGAGACAGAGCATGAACGGGGGAGGGGCAGAGAGAGAGGGAGACACAGAACCGGAAACAGGCTCCAGGCTCCGAGCCATCAGCCCAGAGCCTGACGCGGGGCTCGAACTCCCGGACCGCGAGATCGTGACCTGGCTGAAGTCGGACGCTCAACCGACTGCGCCACCCAGGCGCCCCAAAAAATTGTTTTTTAAAAAAAGTTTGAGAGAGCGTGTGTGCGTGAGTGGGACAGGAGTGGAGAGGGAGGAAGAGAGAATTCCAAGTGGGCTTGTTGCTGTCAGTGCAGAGCCCAATGCGGGGCTATATCCCACAAACCATGAGATGACCCGAGCCAAAACCAAGAGTCAGACGCTTAACTGACTAAGCCACCACGGTGCCCCTCAAAATTCTTATTTCAGAACTATTACAAAAAATAATATCACAAAGTTGCGTATTTTAAAAATAGAATGCTCCTGGAGTTCAGAGCAAGACTGCTCAAGTCTAGGAAATTTTATGAATCTGGAATTTAATCAGCATATTGCCAACCTTATGTGGCAAATACATAAAATGAATAGTAAGCCCCTTGCCATATCTCCCTACATCCCTCGTTGCTGACAAACTCCCTGCTAAATAATATGTTCAATAAATGTTTGTGATGATTAATATAACTTACATTAGTTTTTTAAGTCTGCAGTGTACTTTTACACACATTATATTTTATACGGCCCTCCTAACATTCCTATAAGATAGGCAAAGTAGTAAAACTGTCTCAATTTTATAGATGAAAAAATCAGCCTTCCTGGGAACTGCAGAAGAGACCAGCTGTTTCCAGCTTGCCAGTTTCAACACAAAATCCTTTTCATCTCTGAAGAACAACACTATCCGAAGCGTAGCCCATGGACTGATGCTGGCCAGTGAACTGTTAGTTATCACTCTGCAACAAGATAAGCATAAGCTGAGAGTAAGCATGTAGAAACTTTTCTTTTAACCTCAGAGAGTAATTTTTTTGCCTGCTGAATCTAACAATAAAAAATATTGGGTTTGTATTTCTGTATATCTTTTTTAATCTTCCTTTTCTAGTAATTCATTTCACTGTATTGGCCCATGCTGTATCATAAAACAAAACAAAAAGCTGGTCCTCCCCTAGAGAAGGTTTGGAGAAGTATCTCTATAGAAGACAACACAGACCAAGGTGTGATCCGTGGATGGCACCTGAGACATTTAGTTTTGTCATTTTTCTTTGACTTGAAATCGGTGTTTCTCTAAGTGTTGTTTTAGATTACCTGTACCAGAATTACTACAGGTATTTATTTAAAATGCATCATCGCAGGGCACCTGGGTGACTCAGTTGGTCAGGCATCTGACTCTGGATTTCGGCTCAGGTCATGATCTCACAGTTCATAAGATCGAGCCCCGGCACTGGGCTCTGTGCTAATGGCGTGGAACCTGCTAGGGATTCTTTCTCTTTCTCTCTGCCCTTCCCAGGCTTGTGACTCTCTTGCTCTCTCAAAATAAATAAAAACTTAAAAGAGAGATTAAAAACTAAAAAATAAAATGCCTCTTCACAGGCCCATTTCAAAGTAATAAACTGGAATTTCCTAAGCAAAGGATCTGCATTTTGTTTTTCTTGCTGATTATTAGGCACTTTACAGTTTAAGAATGATTGGCCTAAACTTTCACAAAAGAAACAGGCCAGTAAGCAATTTAGGTTGTAAATTGCTAAGCAAGCCACATTTTTCCAATCTCCTCCAGAACTCATCTAGAAAACTCCATTTTTCTTTGTGCAAAATAGAACAAATATAGCGTTTCTGGAGGAATACTACTGGGATAACACTTGAAGGCAGAAACAAAACAAGTATTTTTCATGTTTCATCCCAGGGTGGATAAAACCCCACCCACAATGGGTGGAAGGAAAGAAGAGTTTTGAATGGTTGAGATTTTTCACCCTGCTCAGAAGATCTCCTAAGTGTATTTTGTACACACATGTTCGGGAGAGCCTCTTCCCAGATAAACCATTCATCACACAAATCTGAAAACAGTTGGGGGAAAGTGTATTTCAGTAGGATGAAAAGTAGCAAGGTGTGTTTGGGGGCAAAGAGGAAGGCAAAATAGGAGAACAACAGTTGAGTGATGGCTAATACCAAAACTGTGGATTAAGAACCATAGCAACAGTTTTTCACTTAATTCTCAGTACAGTCTGTATATCCCCCACACATCCTATGAATGAGGTAACGGAGACTCAGAAAGACTAAATAAACATGCCCAAGGTCACACACGACAGGAGAGTCACGGTTAAAACCTAGATCTAATTCCAGTGCCCAGGACATGTCCCTTCTACCACACCAGGGACGGCAAGGGGTGCCCGCTTCATTTCACTGATGGCGGTCGCCTGTAATGTTCCGTTCCATCACTGAAGACTTTTATTCAATTATTATCTTGCATAGGTACGTACATGCAAACAGCACCACACACACGAAGCATGTGTTTACCACACCCACACATTCATAAACAGACTAATAAAAGCCAGAGGCATTTGAATTCATGGTGAGAGTAACCACATTTCTACATTTTGAGGAAACAAGAGCTGGGAGGTGGTGGTGACAGGGAAACAGTGACCTACACGCCACTGGAAAATCTCCCAAGATTCTGGCCTCACAAAATTTTCTCCAGATATCCTTCAAGAATATTTACAGCTCTATCTACTAAATTAGTCATAGCGGAGAAGGGAGAATGCTGTAAGCAGCAGCCTAGCTACCTAGTTATCCCACAAAGAGCAGGCCTACTCAAATCTCCCAACGACAATCCGCGTACTTCAAAGGGACAGACACACTCATACGTGCAAATTCTATCTATCTCACCAGTGCCTCAGAGACCGGGGGCTTGTGCCTTCTCCGTGCAGCAGAACGAACAGCCATTTATCTGCCACCAAACCGGAAGCACACTGCACTTGCAGGCCCTGCCAAGCAATGGTCCTGTCCTGCACATCTTCAAGCTACCCAAGCCACCCAGGTGCAAACCAGAAAGCTAAGTTCCTTCCCAGCTACCTAATGCCTCCTATTGCCAATCACTCCTGGCAATTAACTCTGCACTTTCCCAGAACGTAACCTATTTCAGCTCCCAAAAGAAATTTACACACATATAAACCAAACTCTGAAACCGATTCCTCAGAAGGGGGTAAGAGCCCCTAAGGGATAACAAAATGGCTACACAACAGGTTTCATCTTAGATGCTACAAAGAGTGAAATTATCTCCAACTGTACCATTTCATTGGATCATTTTGTTTCTTTGTTTATTGAGAGAGTGAGATCTGTGCACAGGAGGGGAAGAGAGGGGCAGGGGGAGAGAGAGAATCTCAAGCAGGCTCGATGCTCAGTGCAGAGCCCGACATGGGGCTTGATCCCATGACCTCGGGATCATTACCTGAGCTGAAATCAAGAGTCGGATGCTCAACCAACTGAGCTACCTGGGCACCCCTCATTGGAGCACTTCAGAGACTGCTTCCACACAGTTCCAGTGGCAGCAATCTCTAGGATCCAGGAACTGGTGGAAGAGTAAAGGTGTGACCAAGCGCATCGATGTGGATGTCTATTAGCAATTGTCCATTAAGAGGAGATTTAAATTTTTTTTTTCAACGTTTATTTATTTTTGGGACAGAGAGAGACAGAGCATGAATGGGGGAGGGGCAGAGAGAGAGGGAGACACAGGATGGGAAAAAGGCCCCAGGCTCTGAGCCATCAGCCCAGAGCCCGATGCGGGGCTCGAACTCCCGGACCGCGAGATCGTGACCTGGCTGAAGTCGGACACTTAACCGACTGCGCCACCCAGGCGCCCCTAGAGGAGATTTAGATAACACAGAATCAAAAGAGACCACGCTACTCTCCCAATAGGATAGAAACACAACATATCTGACTCTAAAGTGCTTATTATACTAACGATATCTGGCAAACTGGAAATAAATCTGGCCAACCAGAGAAAACAATCTGACACAACTACAGAGATGCTGGCAGATAACTGCAAATATTCCTAAAGCTGCTGCAAAAGCATCAAGCTTAAAGAAAGGAGCTGGGGTTCAAAGAAAACTACAATTCCCTTTTATCAACTTCCTGCTGAGGCAAGACTCACTTCTCCAAATTAAAGCAGCAAGAATTATATACATATATGACATTGAATTAGAAACTGTCTTAGCTCTTCTTAGGTAGAACAGCATGGATCCGACTATTTAAAACTACAAACGACACCCAAACTCGTTTTTTTTTTAAAGATTTTATTTTTAAGTAATCTCTACTCAACACGGAGCTCAAACTCACAACCCTGAAATCAAGAATCACATGCTCCTCCAACTAAGCCAGCCAGGCGCACTCCACTACGTGGTTTTGTTTTGTTTTGTTTTGTTTCTGCTTTCTGTTTTTATTTTGTTTTTGCATTTGCTTATTGTCGGTTTTCTCCCTCCACTGAATTTTAAAGTCTGTGGAGTGAAAGACTGGTCTACATTATTCACTGCTACGTCACCTACTGTCAGGTAAGTTAAAAATCCCCCAAAAGGGAGGCCTGGGTGCCTCAGTTGGTTAAGCGTATAACTCGATTTTGGCTCAGGTCGTGTTCTCACAGTTTGTGGGATCGAGCCCCACATAAGGCTCTGCATTGTCAGGGCAGAGCCTGCTTAGGATTCTCTCTCCATCTTTCTCTCTGCCCCTTCCCCGCTCACTCGCGGGTGCACGCACGCTCGCTCTCCCCCCGCCTCCCCCCAAAAAAACACTGAAAAGAAAAAAAGAAAAAGAACTGCTGGGGATGGGGACTAGCAGTAGTGTTTTAACAAGCCCTCCTGGTGACTATGTACACTAAAGCATGCGAACCACTGTCCTGGGCATCAGCAGAAAAGTTCATGTCAGAGAAACTGGATTCCTGAGCTTACCACATGAAGCAATACAGCAACAAGAACCCTACACGAAAGAGATACTTTGTATCTTGTTTGAGCCATCCTATTTGGGGGGGGGGGGGGTCTTTGTTGCAGTTATCGTGCACACTCTCCTGGCTCACAAAACTTTTTGGTCTCAGGATCCCTTTAAGAGGACACTTAAAAATCAGTGGCTCCAGGGGCGCCTGGGTGGCTCAGCCAGTTGAGCTCAGGTCATGATCTTGCAGTTCGTGGGTTCAAGTCCCGCATCGGGCTCTGTGCTGACAGCTCGGAGCCTGGAGCCTGCTTCGGATTCTGTGTCTCCCCCTCTCTCTCTGCCCCTCCCCCACTTGTGCTCTGTCTCTGTCTCTCAAAAATAAATAAATGTAAAAAAAAAAAAAAAAAAAAATCAGTGGCTCCAAAGAGATTCTGCTTGTGGCTAGAGCTATCAACAGTCACTATATTAGAAATTAAAACAGAATTTAAAAAATGTTAGTTCATTAAAAAAAAAAAAGCCCACATTCCAAGTTAACATGAGTGACATATCCTTTATAAGAAAAAACAACAACTATTTTCTCAAAAAAGAGAACAGTACAGTGAGAAGAGTGGCACTGTTTCACATTTTTTGCAAATCTCATTAATGTCTGGCTTCATTAACCCCAGACAGCTGGGTTCCCATACCTGCTTCCACATTCAGTCTGCAGCCCGACACTGCTCTTGTGGATCTCCAACATCTCTCCTCCTAACTGTGACAGTTTTTATTCTTTCTTCACATTCACACTTTTGCAGCCAGCCCTTTTGTAAAATGCCCCCAAATTTGGGTTAATGTGATGTTTTCTCATTAGATTGAAGTTACGTATTTTTGACAAAAATAGCACAAAAGCAATACTGTACCCTTCTCAGTGTATCCTCTCAGCAAGCACATGATGTCAACATGTTGCATTATGATGACGTTAACTGTAATCACTTGATGGCGGTGGGGTCTGACAGGTTTCTCCACTGAACGTTACTCTGAAGAGATACTCTGAGGCTACGCAAAATCTCATTTTACATCCAACTTCCACCGACTAACTTTAGCATTCACAGACAATTCTTGCCTGTAACAATTATTAGTATCTGCCTAATGTTTCCATCATTCCTTCTATGTTTATTAATTTGAATTTTACTATAATACATGGCTGTCTCGTATTTATTTATTCAAATATTTATTTGCAGCACCATGGGCTTACGGATATTTATTTCATCCCATGGGTTATAATCTGTTACTATCATTACTTATTTTGTTCTTCAAATTGTCCCAGATCCGGTGTTGAAAGCTCCTTCAAGTTGGTACACCATTTTGTTTGTTTGTTTGTTTTAGCATTTCATTCTCTTCTGGTAGCCACGTCATGTTTCAGGTCCAAAGGACGTTTTTCCTTTGCCCTGAGTCACTTCTCCAAGGAACTCAAGTTTCTTCCCCCAGACAAGAGCATTTAGAAAACAAGACCTGGTGTCACATGTGCTCATTGCTATGGTGGCGTAACTGCTTCCAAGTCCTCTCAGAAAAAGGAAATCCGTGTACACGCACAAGCACACACACATCTATTTCTATCTCTGTATGTGCACACGTGTACATGAACAGGTGTATAAATTAAAACTTACGAGTTCATACTGATACCAGAGAAGGGTATTCTAGCAATCTTTTCAAATGATCAGAACTGTGGATTCCTTCATCTTTGATATACTCAAAGCTCGATAGATGCAGACAAAGGACTTGAACAAGAAGATATATTAATGGCTAATAAGCACATGCAAAGATCATTAGTCATTAGAGAAATGCAAATTAAGACCACAATGAGGTACCAACTCACACCCATTAAGATGGCTGTAATAAAAAGGGCAGGAAATAGTAAGCGTTGAGGATGTGGAGAAACTGGAATCCTAGAACTGTACATTGCTGGTAGGAACATAAAATGGTACAGTTGCTTTGGAAAATGGCTTGGTGGTTCTTCAAAAAGTTAGAATTATCACATGACTCAGCAACTCCATTTATATAGGTAAATATCCAAAAGAACTGAAAACAGGGATTCGGTCAAAAACGTATAGAAAAATGTGTATAGCAGTAATATTTACAGTAGCCAAAAAGGTAGAAAAAACTGTAATGTCCATCAACTGATGCACGGGCAAGCCAAATGTGGTATATTCCTGAAGTGGAATGTTACTCAGATGTGAAAAGGAATGAAGTACTGATAAACACTACAACATGAATGAACCTCAAGAACATGCTACGTGAAAGGAACCAGACACGAAAGGTCACATGTGTCCTAGGATTCCATGGGTGTAAAATATCCAGAACAGATACTCCATCAAGATAGGAAGCACATTAGTGGTTGCCAGATGCTGAGGGAAGGAGAAATGGGTAGTGATGGCTTAGTGGGTACAGGTTTCCTTTTGGGGTGATGAAACTGTTGTGGGATTTGATTTAGGTGGTAGTTGCCCAACACTGCAATTGTGTTAAATGCCACTGAATCATACAAGTTAAAATGGTTAATTCTATGTTATGTGACTTTTACCTCAATTAACAAAACCGTTTCCAAGGGTTAGTTGCAATTTGAAATCTGAAACCTTATCAATGAACTTTTCACACTGTAACATTAAAATCCATTGGTCCATCTTATCTCACACTTTGAATAGATCTTTTACCCACACGTGATTTTGTTACATCATGCATTTGTCATTTGGAAAAATTCTGGTCCACTAAGTCATTACATTTCAAGTGCTGACATATTTCATTATACAATATAAAAACGAATCATACTGGGTAATGTCACCAACTGATCTCATCATAAAAGTAAGTTCTGAGCTGTCAAACTCTGGTTTAATTTTTATTCTGCTTTTATCACCGGGCACAAATATAATCAAGTTGTTCTTGTAAGTTTTCAAGACTGTCTGTCAAATACCCAAGTCTACAGACCACAGTGCGTTGATTATTCTTTCATCAAGTAGGAACGGTTCTACGAAGAAAGCAGCTAGTTAGCCTGCGACTCGACTGTCCTTTTCCTTGAGACCACTGTAGTTCAGTACACAGCAAAAGTGCTTCATGAGCATTTCCCACCTTATCACACAAAATATTCAAAAGCCATGTTCTGAAAGGTCAAGATAAAGTAAAGTTTATTTCCACTCCATCAAAATACTCTTCAAGTGAAACTGCATCTTTCTTTTTAAACTGCAAGTTTAAACTGTACAGCAGTGAAGAATACAATGAACATTAGTATAGTTTCGTGCCACTGCTCCGATTCATGCAAAGGCACCAGCAGTTTTACTGACCACTGCTTCTGGATCATCAGTGCAAATGTCAACACAGTGAAAAAGGCAAAATCAAACAAACACACAAAAAAAGCCTTTGTATTACTAGAAAACAGTTTTGATCTCAAGACTCTCTGAAACGCTCTCAGGAATCCCAAGGAATCCACAGACCACACTCTGACAACTAATACACATGTTTAATAAAGAAACCTACCAATTCATGTATTTTCCAGATTTTTAAAAATGTAAGCTCTATGCCCAACGTGGGGCTCAAACTCACAACCCCAAGGTCAAGAGTTGCATGTTCCACCAACTGAGCCAGCCCGGCGCCCCTATCTTCCAGGTTCAATGCAAACTACTTGGTGGCAAAGCCTTCTTGTCTGTACTCTAATACCACCACATGAAATGCCCCAATACTATTACCTAACCAACTCCAAACGTTACTTTCCTTTACCTTAATTCATATCAGCTATGTCAACGTATCTTCCTTCTGCTATCCGCCAGGCTACAAAATCCCATACCAAAAACCCACTCCTTCTAGTTCATTTAAGTTTAGTCAATTTTAATTACCTCCCTTTGGATTTCTAGAACTTCCTTCCTGGCTCACTTTTCTAGGAAAAGTGATCTAGACCTAGACCACGGGTCTGCAAGCTTCTTCTGTCAAGGGCCAGATAATAAATACTTAATTTATTTATTAAAAAAATTTTTTTAATGTTTACTTATGAGAGACAGATAAAGAGCAGGAGTGGGGGGAGGGGTGGAGAGAAAGAGGGAGACACACAATTGGAAGCAGGCTCCGTGCTCCAAGCTGTCAGCACAGATTCCCACCTGGGGCTCGTACTCAACCCACGAGTTCATGACCTGAGCCGAAGTCGGATGCTTAATCAACTGAGCCACTCAGGCTCCACTTTAAAAAAATTTTTTTAATGTTTATTTATTTTTGAGAGAGAGAGACAGAGAGACAGAGAGAGAGCGTGCAGAGGGGAGGGGCAGAGAGAGAGAGAGGGAGACACAGAATCCAAAACAGACTCCAGGCTCTGAGTTGTCAGCACGGAGCTTGACGTGGGGCTCAAACTCATGAACCAAGAGATCAGGACCTGAGTCAAAGTTGGACACTTAACCCACTGAGCCCCTCAGGCACCCCAGATAGTAAATATTTTACAGACTTTGTGGGCCATCTATTCAATTCCCTTGTTGTAAGGAAATATGTGTGGCTGTGTTCCAATAAAACTTTATTTACAAAAACAATCAGTAGTTTGCTGACTTCTGATCTAAACTCTTCCAACGTGTAGGTCGATAAACCCACTCTTAATCAAAATACATCACGAAAATAAAAAGTAGCGGTAGCCACAGACTGGCTAAAAGAAACTAGTAAGAGCACTGAAAACAGCAGTAAACCCAACAGACAGAATATCAGTAACAGTTGTTAACATTCACTGAGCTCTTATTGGCTAAGCTCTAAAGTGCTTTATAATACCTTATCTCATTTAAGCCCTTTATAGGAGAGTTTTAAATTTTAATAATTATCCTTTTACAGAAAACAGATAAACTACATAACTTTCCAAGGTCTCACAGTCTGTAAATAGTTAAGCCTAATTCAAACACAAAGGTCTCTCTTACTTCAATGGCCATTTTTTTTTCCTTTTTAACATTGATTTATTTTTGAGAGACAGAGAGAGAGAGAGAGAGAGAGCATGGGCAGGGGAGGGGGAGAGAGAGAGAGAGAGAGAGGGAGACACAGTATCTGAAGCAGGCTCCAGTCTCTGAGCTCTTTGTTAGCACAGAGCCCGATGCAGGGTTCAAACCCACTATGCAAGACCATGACCTGAGCTGAAGTCGGATGCTCAACTGACTGAGCCAAGGTCCATATTCTTAATCATCATATTATGTAGTATCTATCTATACTGGCATTTTTGGTTTTTTGATCCAAACTGGTAAGACAGTTATTCTGAATAAGAACGCAAAGACGGTTGCTATTTACTTGCTCTTACAGCGTTTCTTCTGTTTCACTGAGTTTACCACATTAACTGTGTTACCACATTAACTACCACATTAACTTCACTGAATGCAAGAACTTAGGTGATCCAGCTTTAGGTGACAGTGTTCAGTTACTGCACACCAAGGATCATAAAGGCCTCTATGCTTAAATATGACAAGTTAGGGTGTGTTGCCTAAAAGCCTAATGAATAGGAGGTAAGCAATCCTCCCCCCCCACCCTCTTATAATAAGTCAGAATAAAATAATAATAGTTATGCTAGCACATAGTATAATAAATCAGTACAAGAGTTCTGACATATAAAGAAAATTCTGCCAGACATCACTTAAAACAAGTGATAGAGACAGAGATGGTCAAAGGACAGATTCCACGCATCCTTCAAAACGACTCTTCATCCACTCCTAAACAATAACTAGGGCCTATGAGAAGAAACACAAAGTCTGTCCATTAATAGAATGTATTAACTTATGCCTCACTGATTATAACTACCTAATCGTAAGATTATCCCTACTAATCTGCTTCCAGGCACCAGGAAAAAAGTTAGAAATAAAAGGCTGCAAAAGATCTTTTTTAAAACCTATCGGTCCAATAAGCAAGCATCACAATACAGACAGGATGTTAGAGATGATGGTAAGGGGTGAAATAAACTTTACATCTTCACTTCTCTTTATATTTAATATAAACCAATGTAAGAGGTAAACATAACACCACACATACACACATGTAAAATGGTTATTCCCCATGGAAAAAAACATTACCAAATAGAATTTAAAAATAGCATCAACTTAAAAAGGTAATTATTATTTCTAAGAACCAGGGAATCTCACAACTCTGAATCTTTGGTCTCGAGGTTTGAGCTAGGCTGGTCTGATACTGTTTTGTCTCCCAGGATTCAACCGACTGGGAAACAATCTCCCTTAACTCATTTATAAAGGAAAAGAAAAAGAGTGGCCCCAGCTATCTGGGGGGAATATAACTGGGGGCAGCCTAGGAAATGAGCTCAGGCCAGCTGCTCTGGTAAATCCCACCCAGCAACCCTTAAAGAAAGTATAACCTCAGGGCGCCTGAGTGGCTCAGTCTGTTAAGCATCCCCATCCGACTTCGACTCAGGTCAATGATCTCCCGGTTGAGCCCCACATCGGGCTCTCTGCTCTCAGTGTGGAGACTGCTTTGGATCGTCTGTCTCTGTCTTGCTCACTGCCCTTCCCCTGTTTGTGTTCTCTCTCTCAAAAAATAAACATTAAAAGATAAGACACAAAAAAGTATAACCTCATATGCACGTCTTTTTGTGTTTTTGAATGTTTATTATTTTGATTTTGAGAAAGAGAGAGAGAGACAGAGTGTGAGCAGGGTAGGGCCAGAAAGAGAGGGAGACACAGAATCTGAAGCAGGCTCCAGGCTCAGAGCTGTCAGCACAGAGCCCAACGCGGGGCTCGAACTCATAAGCTGTGAGATCATGACCTGAGCCGAAGTCAGACACTTAATCGACTGGGCCACCCAGACACCCCCCTTTTTTTGTTTTTTAATTTTTGTTTAATGTATTATTATTTTTTTTTTTTGAGACAGAGTGTGGGGGAGGAGCAGAGAGAGAGGGAGACACAGATCAGAGTGCACCTCTTAACACTTGCACCAAAATTCATATGCCAAAGGGAAAAATATACATATACTCAAAGATTGTTGGATGTAAAAATGTGGCAAGAGTACAAATTCATAGGCTATAACAAAAAGACTGAATTAAGGAGCTTCCTCTAGACTGCAACCTGACAAACCTTATTATAGGATAAAGTACTTCAAAAGCTTCCTCCCATTCCAAACTCTCCCTACTTGATTATTGCATATCAGCACCATTATTCTGAATGGTCAGATAAGAAATAAAAATAAACTCACATAAAACAACTGTAACAGCATGTCCCTCTTTTATTCATTAATACACTTTATTTCACACTCCACCTAACACAAGAGCCGCTTCATGTATGTATCACAGCCAGGAAGCACATAAAGAGAAACTGAGAAAAAAGACACCAGGGTAAATTGGTGGTAAAGTGAAATATAATTTCTAAATGAATGTTGAGCTCCTAATAACCAATGAAACATACAATCATTCCAAGTGAATCTCTAAACTGCAACACTTGCAAAGTCTGGAAGCTTAGATTTTTTTCCTTCTTTCCATGTGCTACCTCACTTTCCTTTTGTATAACTCTAACTCCGCAGCACATGGCAGGGGAGAACACTGCATTTTTATAATACACTAAATAGAACAATAATAAGAAATAAAAGAGGAAATGGGGGGGAGTTGCTCAAAGGAGTAGTTAGCCGATATTATTTGCTCTATTATATGGCTTTTTGTGTCTCCTAAGAGCACCCCCATGGCCATCCACTCCGGGACCCTCGGCAATCTGGAATGATTAGAAACATTTTTTTTTTTTGGGGGGGGGGAGGTATCTTAACAAATTACAGCTGTTAAATCCAGGCAGCATCTCTCTTTTAGGGACCCTTCTTCATTGAGCAGGCACACCTCTATATGGAGGCAGGAAAACAGATGCGGAAAAGACTGCTTCACCTCCCAGAAGAGTTACTAGCTCCATTAGGAACACAGTCACTGTCACTCGGACAGAGAAGCTAAGCTCCCTCTCATTTTGCCACAACAAAAAAAATCTAATTTTATTTAAAGACAGCAAGGAAAAAAAATGTGTGTGTGTGTGTGTGTGTGTGTGTGTGTGTGTGTGTGTGTGTATCAAACGGGTATTTTTCTTGCTCTAAACCGTCCCCTTTTCCTTGTCCATCGGCCCAAGTAAGCAGAGATGACGCAGACTTCCTTATATAATAGCCTGTGATTTCCTAGGCTGCAGGCCTCTCCCTTTGTGTTCTGTACACACTTACACACGCGAGCGCGCGCACATTCTCACTGCTTTGCAGCCGCTGGCGTGATGCCAGCACTCAGTCAGCTGGCTGACTCCATTCACAGAGCAGGGTTGAAGCTGACATGGAAAAGGGGGGGGGGTAAGTGAGGGTAAGGGGGAGTAGAACCATCACTGCTACAGACAAAAGAAATTTTTTTCAAAAAGAAAGAAAAAGGAAACCTTAGCATAATATCCTTCTTATAGCTTCAGCTCAAAGAAAACTAGAAGCCAGAGACCATTACAGCAAAAGGATGAAGCAGAACGACTGAGGATCCAAACCGAAAGGAGCTCTGGATGAGAAACAATTACTCCACAACAAATTGTAAAAAGCAACAGTATTTATTATTTCAATCCCATTAGAAACCTCAGCATATCACCTTCTACACACAGTCAGGAAAAGGCTGTGAAGAACTCAGAGCAATTCTGAGTTTCTGCTTTTAGATAAAGAAAAAAGGGAGGGGGGAGCAAGGACAGTGAAAAGTACTTACAGGTTTACATTTTTCTGCTCCCTCCTCTAGCTGCCAGGAAAGCTGGAGACAAGAAGGGGATGGGGGGAGGGAGGACAGAAAAAGGAGGAAAAGAAGGAATAAAAGATGGGTTCAGGTTTTTGTTTTTGTGGGGGCTTTGGGGGGAGGAGGTGGGGAGAGGCCCCCTTTCTCTTTTCTATCGTAAGAAAGGCTTTTTCTGTAGCACAGGGACGACCCCATACGTGCCAGCCCCCTTGAGAGACCTGCATAAACCCGGTCTCCAAGCGGGCACTGCCCTGCCAATCACATGGCGTACTGTTACATTAAACAAAAGAAACAGGGGGATGCTTACTTTTACCCATGATGCCTAGCGGGGGCAGAAGGGGGGGGAACCAGTTGAAGCCGGTTTATAACCTCAGGACATGGAATTATCTCTTTAATTTTTTCAAATGTCATTTGTGGTACAAAAGTCAGTTAGTCTCCCCACCCTAACTGCCCCCCATTATTCTGGCCTAGTGCCAAACTTTGCCTTCATTCATGAGAGCTAGTTTCCTCTGAAATCATGATGCTTTAACTGTTTAGCTTCCAAAGCCAACATCCAGGACAGGAAATCACAGCATCAATGACAAAACATGTTCCAAATTACAAATAAACCCGACCGCTAGTGCTAAAGAACAGACATCGGTAAGACAGGAGACGTGTTCCTTGGAGATCTGTTCCTGGAGCTGTCCCACAGGTAGGTATACGCAGATTCACACCACTCACACCACTCGGGGCAGCTGAACCCACATCTAGCACAAATCACAGCACGGTGTCCGAGCAAAGTAGTCATGACAGCACGTGTACACTCCATAAAAATGGGTTAGGTCCTTGTTACGTATATTTTACCACAACTGAACAATGTGTAATGGTTTAGGCCTAGCCATAGTGAGGCTGCAATACGGTCTCATTTTCCTGTGTCCCAGCCTAGAACTCTTCCTCCTCAGACTCCAGCCAACGTCCCACCCACCATAAACCATTTACCACACCACCTATGTCCTTCTATAGGCTGATCAAGACTCTAGACATGTTTGAAACTTTCTCCTAATTTTCCTTTTTCTGTTCTAGAGAGATGGTCTCCAGTCACTTTATAAGGAGTTTTCATCTCTCAAACGTACTCATAAAAGGTCAGAAAGTGGTGGGGAAGAAATCCCAGCAAACCAAAGAGAGGGGGAACGGCAGTAATTGTTTTAGACATGTACCGGCTGGAGGACCCTTACGCTAGGGTCTTTGTTTAAGGAAATAAGTTCTTTATAAACAGGAACAAGGACTAACAAGGGGGAGGGGGTGTCCTTATTTTTCAATCGACCTCTCCTATCAATAAACCACCCCAAATACCTGCCTCATTTGGGCTTCTGAAACTCAAATCATAATTGTACGGACTTCCTTCAGAATCTCTCACAAAACCCTCATTTTTCCAACTGCTAGAGCTTCTAGAGTCTAGAGAATACAGAGAAAAATAATCTATGCCCTACCCAAAGATTTCAGTCTGTAAAAGAAGTTTTCCTGAGCAATCTAATATTAATTTCTGTTTTCAGAAAACAAATACTGAGCTAAATCTGAAATAGGCAGTACTGGCCACTGGCAAAAGGCATTCAATAATTTACAAACTACACAGGAAAACCCTACACTTTGCCAAGCTAAGCTTCAAGTGGATGATGTTGTAATATCTCAGTCACAGTAAGTCGTACTTAACAGAAGCCCATCAGAGGTCTCCAGATCTAGGTACTGTACTATTTTAGGAGATAAGGGAAATCATCGTGTCTGTGATAAATGGGGCCAAGAAAATAGTCCATTTTCCACTTATTCAATACATTTCCACAAGAGACAAACTATGAATTTCAAACTGAAGCTCACTAGGTTCTATGTTTAATAGTGGCAGGGAGGGGCGCCTGGGTGGCGCAGTCGGTTGAGCGTCCGACTTCAGCCAGGTCACGATCTCGCACTCCGTGAGTTCGAGCCCCGCGTCAGGCTCTGGGCTGATGGCTCAGAGCCTGGAGCCTGTTTCCGATTCTGTGTCTCCCTCTCTCTCTGCCCCTCCCCCGTTCATGCTCTGTCTCTCTCTGTCCCAAAAATAAATAAACGTTGAAAAAAAAAATTAAAAAAAAAAAAATAGTGGCAGGGAGACTATTTTTTCAACTTTCGTTCAGACATCATGCTCATTTAAGTCCACTGAATACACTTAACTGCATTTTATTTATTTATTTATTTTATTTATTTTTTAACGTTTATTTATTTTTGAGACAGGGAGAGACAGCATGAATGGGGGAGGGTCAGAGAGAGAGGGAGACACAGAATTTGAAACAGGCTCCAGGCTCTGAGCTGTCAGCACAGAGCCTGATGCGGGGCTCGAGCTCACGGACCGCGAGATCATGACCCAAGCCGAAGTCGGATGCTTAACCGACTGAGCCACCCAGGCGCCCCTTAACTGCATTTTAAACACTGGTCAATTTTTACCAGTCTTTGAGACAGTATGAAAGGCTTAGATACAACTAAGCAGTTGGTAGTGATTACCATTAGCACGCAGTTTAATTCTCCAACTTGACACAGGCTAAAGCAGTACACTATGTTCACCACAGTATCTCCTCTGTATACTAAATTGATTAGTAGTCTAGAGGTACCAGAGATGCTCACACATCAACAGGTATTTTTCTTCAGATCCTGGAAAATTAAGAACTATGTGGCAGCCAACACCCCTGCTTTTTTTCAGCCAAATCATAATCATCCCAAACCAAGCTGCTTATTGTGTGAGCTGAAAATTGTAAATTTTAAAATACTTCTTGGTAACTGTTATCCAAATTGTAATGCTCTGAAGAAAAAGAAAAGATGTAACATTCACTGAGAATTTTAATGCATTAAATTTAATGCACTAAATATTTATTTAATCCATACAACAAAGCAAGAAGATAGGGTCCTTTTCCTATTTTACAGATATGGAAATTAACTTGGTGAAATTAAGAAATTTGAATGAAGTCATTGACTCAGCTAACAATAGTAGATGCTGGCTCCAAAGCCCGTACTCATTCCATTACACCACGATGGCTTGAGCATTTCTTGGCCAAAACTCAAGAGCCCAATTCACTCTGCTTGCCTCATTGATCTCTACTCTAAGCCACTAGGTTAAAGAAAATATTAGCCAAATACAACTGAGGTAAAATATACATGTTCTTTGACAGGCACGTATGATTTCTTTCTTTCTTTCTTTTTTATTTTTTTTTTAATTTTTTTTTTCAACGTTTATTTATTTTTGGGACAGAGAGAGACAGAGCATGAATGGGGGAGGGGCAGAGAGAGAGGGAGACACAGGATGGGAAACAGGCTCCAGGCTCTGAGCCATCAGCCCAGAGCCCAATGCGGGGCTCGAACTCCCGGACCGCGAGATCGTGACCTGGCTGAAGTCGGATGCTTAACCGACTGTGCCACCCAGGCGCCCCATTTCTTTCTTTTTTAAATTTACATCCAAGTTGGTTAAATAGTGTAATAATGATTTCAGAAGTAGAATTTAGGGATTCATCACTTACATATAATACTCAGTATTCGTCCCAACAAGCCATGTATGATTTCCACTCACAAGAAGATTTGATCCAGGACTTCTTTTTAAAGTACACAGTAAGGGGGCGCCTGGGTGGCTCAGTCGGCTGAGTGTCCGACTTCGGCTCAGGTCATGATCTCACAGTCTGTGAGTTCGAGCCCCGCATCGGGCTCTGTGCTGATGGCTCAGAGCCTGGAGCCTGCTTCCGATTCTGTGTCTCCCTCTCTCTCTGCCCCTTCCCTGCTCATGCTCTGTCTCTCTCTGTCTCAAAAATAAATATAAACATTAAGAAAAAAAAATAAAAAAAAAATAAAGTACACAGTAAGTCCATATAACCTAGATACGTACAAAAGACATCTGATAAATGACTGGGAAGGCCAGTTCATAAAGGGTAACCACGATACAGAAAGAAATGATTATCTGAATTCAGGAAATAAGACTTCAAATTAATTACAACTAAAAGCTTGAAGGTACTCATACAAAAGAAACATGAACTTTGTACAATCAAACGCATAAAAAAAAAAAAAAACACCTCACCAATAATAGGAACAAATTGGCAAAAGCCATACAGTCACCATCTTTGCTCTTCACAAATTTTATAAATAACCTGCTAACTTTTTTGCGCCAATTTTTTTTTTCTCAACGTTTTTTTTTTTTTTTTAATTTATTTTTGGGACAGAGAGAGACAGAGCATGAACGGGGGAGGGGCAGAGAGAGAGGGAGACACAGAATCGGAAACAGGCTCCAGGCTCTGAGCCATCAGCCCAGAGCCCGACGCGGGGCTCGAACTCACGGACCGTGAGATCGTGACCTGGCTGAAGTCAGATGCTTAACCGACTGCGCCACCCAGGCGCCCCTTTTGCGCCAATTTTAACCTACGACCTTGGACTCGGAACAAGAGGATCAAAATCAGAAGCACTGTTAAGGTTGAAAATAAAATTTATTTTTTAAAAAGCCAACCTTAAAATTCTGTATAAAATGGACAAGCTATTTATTGGTGGCCAAGAAAAATGAGCCACAGTTTATCTACCTGTCAGTCCTCTCCTGCAAACTCTCTACAGTTCTGTTTTCAGTGGGTATAGTCTATTTGGATAAATCAGCTCATGATATTTCTTTTAAAAAGTTTTTTTTTCAACGTTTTTTATTTATTTTGGGGACAGAGAGAGAGAGACAGAGCATGAACGGGGGAGGGGCAGAGAGAGAGGGAGACACAGAATCGGAAACAGGCTCCAGGCTCCGAGCCATCAGCCCAGAGCCTGACGCGGGGCTCCAACTCACGGACCGCGAGATCGTGACCTGGCTGAAGTCGGACGCTTAACCGACTGCGCCACCCAGGCGCCCCCAGCTCATGATATTTCAAAATTACTATTACAACAACAAATCAGATTACAGAACAGCCAAAACCCCATTCATACGATCAATAAGATTCACTTTTTAAGTTAAATCCAGAAAAGCTTAGTCAAAACAAGTTAATTCTTAGGAGATGGGAGTTCATTTCCAGATTATTTAGAAATAGTATACAATACAATCAAGCAGTACTAAAAAAACAAAAACAAAAACCCCAAAACCAAAAGCCATTTTGCGGGGTGCCTCCTGGGGTGGCTCAGTCGGTTGGGTGGCTGACTTCGGCTCAGGTCATGATCTCGCCGCTCATGGGTTGGAGCCCCGTGTCTGGCTCTGTGCAGGCAGCTCGGAGCCTGGAGCCTACCTCAGAATCCGCACCCTCCCCTTCCCCCCCCCCCCCCCCCCCCGCTTTCTCTTGTTCTTTCTCTGTCTCTCAAAAATAAACAAACATTAAAAAAAAAATTAGTTAAAAAAAACAAAACATTTTGCTTTCCCAAATGCCTAATACACAAATTGGGAATGACATCCAAAATAATATATTGATTTTAGTTTCTGGAAACAGGTGACGTGTACTCATTGCTAAAACAGAATAATTTCTGCTTAGCGGGGGGGGGGGGGTCAGTCTTCAATTACTTGGGGATTATAAAATAGGGACTGACTGACTGATACTGAAGTCTACCCCTAACTGGGACAATGTATCTATTAAAATTTTAGTTACAGCCAAATAAAAGCTAAGGACACTACCTTATCAAGCAGAGCACAGAGTGGGTCTTACACAGGAAGAGGAGGAAAGGGGAACAAGACTCCCTGTCCTGAGGCAGCATCTGAATTAGGAAGCACTGGTTTTCTCAGAGTAGTGTTCCTTAACAAGTCCACTCCTGGGTTCACAGGAAGCAAGATTGCTGCAGAGGTCACAAAAACCTCTACTGACTCATACTGCAAACAGGCACAAAAAACTACTGTCAAACTCTAGTCTCAATGACTTAATCACCATAAAGAAACACAGGAAGTAAATTACATCGAGTATTTCATCTCTCATGTGGCACAACATGTTTCTAAACCCCAAATTCTTTTCTATAAGGGTGGTTTATTTTCCCATCAGCACTAGGGAATTCCTTCCTCTGCCTACCCCTAGGAAACAGAAACCTGAAAATCATCTAGAACATTAAATTAGGACTTGACACCTACAAAATTATAATTCTTTTCTTCCAAAAAACAAAGCAACTTTCTAACAAGGGCCCACAAGATACCTAACTAGGAGAGTCTTGAATCCCTAACTTATTATTCTCATCTACTGGTACTCGGTGACCAGGTCTGAGAACATCTCATTTCTTAATATTTGATTGCTAAGTATTCTCATTCTCTCCTATCTGTACCTTCCCTGTATCTTTGCAGGGTCAAGTTCTTTTCAGGCAAGCCCCAAATGTTCATACCTATTTGAACAATAAAATTCTGCTTCTTTGAAAAGATAAATGAAACTGATAAACCTCCAGGTTGACTCATTAAGAAAAAGAGAGGGCCAAAATAAATAAAATCAGAAATGAAAGAGAAGTTACAGATGACACCACAGAAATACAAAGGATCGTAAGCGACCACTATGAACAATGATATGCCAGCAAACTGGATAACCTAGAAGAAACAGATAAATCCCTAGAAACACACAACCTTCCAAGACTGAAGCACAAGGAAACAGAAAATCTGAGTAGATCAAGTACAAGTAAGGAAACTGAATCCATAACTTAAAAACTCCCAAAATACGAAAGTCCACGGCACAATGGCTTCATAGGTGAAGTCGGCCAAACAGTTAAAAAAAGACTTAGTATCTACCTTTCTCAAATTACTCCAAAAAACTGAAGAGGAAGGAACACTTCCAAACTCATTTTTATGAGGCCAGCATTAACATAATACAAAAACCACACAAAGATACCACACATACACAAAAATTACAGGCCAATATCTCTGATGAATATAGATGCAAAAATTCTCAACAAAGTATTAGCAAATCAAAGTCAACAATACATTAAAAAGGTTCAGGAGTACGTAGGTGGCTCAGTCGGTTGAGTGTCGGTTGAGTGACTCTTGGTTTCAGCTCAGGTAATTATCTTGTGGTTTAGTGGGTTCGAGCCTCATGTCAGGTACTGTGCTAGCAGTGGAGTCTTCCTCTCTCTCTGCCCCTCCCCCACTCACACTCTATCTCTCAGAAAATGAATAAACACTAAAAAAAATTTTTTTTAAATGACTGTCTCAATAGATGCAGAAAAAACATTTGACAAAATTCAACATCCATTTATGATAAAAAAAAAAAAATCCCAGGGTTGTGAGTTCGAGCCCCACACTGGGTATAGAGATTACCTAAAAGTAAAATCTTTTTTTTTTTTTTTAACGTTTATATACTTATTTTCAGAGAGAGCAAGAGCATATGCACAAGCAGAAGAGGGGAGGAAGAGGAAGGGGGGAGGAAGGGAGGGAGGGGGAGGGAGGGGAGAGGGGAGAGGGACAGAGAGGGAGAAGGGGAGAGGGGGAGAGGGGGGAGGGAGGGAGGGAGAGGGGGAGAGGGGGGAGGGAGGGAGAGGGAGAGAGGGAGAGAGAGAGAGAGAATCCCAAGCAAGCTCTGCGCTGCCAGTGCAGAGCCCAGTGCAGGGCTTGATCTCACAAACTTCATTTCACAAAATGATCATGACTTGAGCTGAAATCAAGAGTCAGACCCTTAACAGATGGACACACCCAGGTGCCCCCCAAATAAAATCTTAAGAAAACAAATCTCAACAAAGCAGGTTTAGAAGGAACACACCTCAACACATTAAGGGCCATATATGACAAACCCATAGCTAATATCATGTTCAGTGGTAAAAAGCTAAAAGCTTTTCCTCAAAGAGGAACAAGACAAGGATACCCACTCTCGCCACTTTTATTCAACATATGTGTTGGAAGTCCTAGCCACAGCAATTAGGCAAGAAAAATAAGTAAAAGACATCCAAACTCAAAAGGAAGGAGTGGGGCACCTGGGTGGCTCAGTTGGTTAAGCATCTGACTTTGGCTCAGGTCATGATTTTGGGGTTCATGGGTTTGAGTCTGCGTTGGGCTCCGTGCTGACAGCTCAGAGCCTGGAGCCTGCTTCGGATTCTGTGTCTCCCTCTTCTCTGTCCCTCCCCCATTCGTGCTCTGTTGCTCACTCACTCAGGAATAAACATTTAAAAAATTTAAAAAAAGGAAAAAGGAAAACTTTCACTATTTGAAGGTGACATGATACTATATGTAGAAAACCCTAAAGATGCCACCAAAAAAACTATCAGAATAAATGAATTTATCCAACAATGAAAAACTCAACCTAGATATCTCAATGTGCTAACACCTGTCATCAACTAAGTGCCACAACTAAGTGCCACATGCCACAAAGCCATGATTTAATAGTCTTATTAATGATGTTTTGCCACAGATTTTCTAAGCACTTAGATTCTACTTTTTGACTTGACTTTCTTTCTGTTACT
>NW_024412438.1:5334646-5359221 GCF_014898765.1 Herpailurus yagouaroundi | reverse complement strand
CTCCCAGACTAGGAACAGCTTCACTTGGAGCTTCAGATATTTTACTCTCCAATAAGCTTCTCATCTTTCACTTTTGTTGGGAACACTGCTCTCGTCTTTATCATTCCCTGATGTCACAAACAATGCCAAAACAAAACCAAAAGCCACCTACCTTCTATAAGCTGATGTTCCACTCAATCTCTGACTTTAAGAGTCTCCAAACAGGAAGGAAAAAGAGAAACCAAGATAAGAAAATTATTACAGCTACACAGTCAATAACCTCCATAAACTTTTAAGTCTACCCTCCACGTTTCAGTAGCTATCACCCTGGATTCCCTAAGATCAATAATGCTCTATGCTAGAGCATGATCTAACTAACTACTGATGATTGAAGATGGAGAGTCTGTCCATCCTACTGCCCTGACTGGGCAAGCTCAGAATGCACTTCACTCAGATTTCTATGATAATCTCAGTAGACTTAGGAGGCATCAGTTCCCAGACTTTCAGGATGACCACACAATTATCTCCTCATATTACACTAATGAGAAAAATGGAGGCCAATACAAAAGGAAAGATCAGGAAACACAAAAGTGGTATATGTGTGACTATCAAATTTAAAATAAACTTTCATGGGGCACCTGGCTGGCTCAGTCAATATAGCTGTGACTCTTGACCTCAGGGTCACGAATTCAAGCGCCATGCTGGGTGTAGATGTTACCAAAAGTTAAGTGTTAAAATAAACCTTCGTGTTATTAAATTTTACATACCTTCAAAATATTTTCTCTACATTTTCAACACTGAAATTAACTGTAAAGAATAGCAAAATGCTGGGGCATCTGTGTGGCTCAGTCAGTTAAGCGTCCGACTTCAGCTCAGGTCATGATCTTGCAGTTTGTGAGTTCAAGCTCGGTGTCAGGCTCTGTGCTGACAGCTCAGAGCCGGGAACCTGCGTGGGATTCTGTGTCTCCCTCTCTCTCTGCCCCTCCCCTGCTCATGCTCTGTCTCTTGCTGTCTCTCAAAAATAAACATTAAAAAAAAATTTTTTTTAAAGAATGGCAAAATGTTGACATTTTTGCAGTTTGGTGGCAGGGACACAGAAATGAACTATTCTATACCCTTTATTTAAGTGTGTATCTTAAATTCTTCAGAATAAAAAAGGTTAAAATGGGGAGGGGGGTAGGGTGCCTGAATGGCTCAGTTGGTTAAGCATCCAACTTTGGCTCAAGTCATGATTTCATAGTTTGTGAGTTCAAGCCCTGTGTCAGGCTCTGTGCTGACAGCTCAGATTCTGTGTCTCCCTCTCTCTCTGCCCTTTCCAGCTCAACTCTGTCTCTCAAAAACTAAATAACCATTAAAAAAAATTTTTTTTAAATTTTTTTTAATGTTTATTTATTTTTGAGACAGAGAGAGACAGAGCATGAATGGGGCAGGGGCAGAGAGAGGGAGACACAGAATCGGAAACAGGCTCCAGGCTCTGAGCCATCAGCCCAGAGCCCGCGCGGGGCTCGAACTCACGGACCGCGAGATCGTGACCTGAGCCAAAGTCGGCCGCTTAACCGACTGAGACACCCAGGCGCCCCTAAAAAAATTTTTTTAAATAAATAAATAAATAAAAAGGGGAGACAGAAAAGTCTTTTTAAGTTTATAATGTCCACCTTATCTATTGAAAGATAGCAACAAACAGGTAAGTTCCACCTCCAGAGAAGGAGATACACTTTTTTACGGAAATTCTTTTTCCAACTGTGAGTACTGCATCATGTGCATATACTACCTAACCAAAGCTTAAATAAACTTTAAAATAAACATACTGATTGAACTTAACATAGTTTCTAAAAGACATACGTGCACAATGAAAGGAAGGGACAGAGCTCCCAGGCCCATCCAGATGCGCTCCCCAAGGGACATGTGATTCACAGAACGCTAGTGAAGATGCCCTAAAGGCTACAGGTCAGACATCTAGAAGAACTATTTCCTTGACCAAATACTAAATATGCTGATAAATTAAAGGATCTTTCAGGGTCAAAGAAACATTACTCATCTAGCATTGTAATACTATACCGGGTTACACTAACACATATCTGCTTAGGCAATTAACTTGTAAATGGTAGATAAGTTTAAATTTTTTTTTTTTTAACGTTGATTTATTTTTGAGACAGAGAGAAACAGAGCATGAACGGGGGAGGGTCAGAGAGAGAGGGAGACACAGAATCTGAAACAGGCTCCAGGCTCTGAGCTGTCAGCACAGAGCCCGACGCGGGGCTCGAACTCACAGACTGCAAGATCATGACTTGAGCCGAAGTCGGACGCTTAACCGATTGAGCCACCCAGGCACCCCTACAAATGGTTGAGAAGTTTAAATTCAAAACTCATAGATGAAATATTCCAATGGGGGGTTTGAACTGTATAGTTAACTATGTATAGCAATATGTAAAAATAAGAATCTAGACATCAAAATTGGCCTAGGATTAGATGTATATTTCATCCACTATACCTGCAAAGCATCTTTTTTTACTGAAACGAGGGCAGAACATAGTCACACAGTAGTGTTAGATTAAGTATGATGAAACTGCACCTAAACCCTGTCCAAAGGCGAAAACTTGCCTGGTCTGGATTTCACCTAGGGGGTTGCTGCTGGCAGGCAGTCTATTAGCTGAGATTTGCCTATGAGCATTAACAAGTACATGGAGCCTTTAGGACAAAAGGTATCACTTTTCTTCAACACGGAGACAAAGACCTGGGACTGTTGGTAGGATCTGGTGTCTTACGTGATCAAGAAAGAGATTTATCATTTTTTCATGTAGTCAATATTTACCTTAAGAAATTTACACTCAAGAGTTCCCTGTAAATAAATATTTTTTCTCCTACAAAGATTTTCGATTAATGACAAAAGTTTCAAAAGCAAAACAGATTTTCAACAACCTAATGTACCACTCACGGCCACAATAACTTCAGTAGGCACTAGCTATTAGAACAGGGTTTCTCAACTTTAGTACTATGGACACTCTGGGCCAGATAATCCTTTGTTGTGGGAAACTGTCCTGTGCACTGTAGGACAGCAGCAGCCACCTCCAGCCTCCACATACCAGATGTCAGTAACAACCATCACCCGTTTTGAGGACCAGAAATGTCCCCATACACAGCTAAATGTCCCCTGGGGGGCTAAATACTCCCAGTTGAAAACCATTATATTTAACACCACCAAAAGGATTTTAACCGCAAGGAGGTCTGTGGCTATTATTACCAATAGTCTCAACCCCGAAGTAGAACAATACTTACTAGCAGAGGAAGTCAGAACAGTGGCTACCTTTGGGGGTGGGGAAAGAAGGATAAAGGCTAGGAGGGAGCATGAAAAAGACTTGTGGGTGGAGGTAATCTTCCAGACCTCCATTTAGGTGGTCATCTTTTAACGCTTTTTCTTTTTTAAATATTTTTTTAAATGTGTATTTATTTTTGAAGGAGAGAGAGACAGCGTGAGCAGGAGGGGCAGAAAGAGGGCGATGCAGAATCTGAAGCAGGCTCCAGGCTCTGAGCTGTCAGCACAGAGCCCGACGCAGGGCTCCAACCCACGAGCTGAGCTGTGAGATCATGACCTGAGCCGAAGTTGGACACTTAACCGACTGAACCCACCCAGGCGCCCCTAAAGCTTTTTCTACTTGTATATTACACCTGGAGGGGGAGAAGATCACCCAAAAAATACGACAAAAAGAAAAAAAAGATTAACAAGAGACTGGTACTATTTCCTTGCCTCAATGCTGCGAGAAATCAGGTGCAAGAGGTACAGAACCAAGGCATCTGAGGGGCAGGAAGAGAAGTCACTAAATGTTTCTTGATGACATGATTTACCCTTAAATTCAAGATAGCTGACAGTATCCAGGTCCTTCCCTTAGCCACACAGCAAAAGCTACCCATTCCTTTTTACCTAAGAAGATTTCTAAGACTGATAATCACATCTGAGGTCAGGGGTCACATATCCTTTTCACCAAGACTTTCGTACCTTTGACTCTGGAAGTTAAGAAAGGCTCTTCAAAAATCCCTTTAGGGGCGCCTGGGTGGCTGTCGGTTGAGTATCTGACTTCGGCTCAGGTCATGATCTCATGGTTCGTGAGTCCAAGCCCCACATCGGGCTCTGTGCTGACAGCTCAGAGCCTGGAGCCTGCTTCAGATTTTGTGTCTCTCCCCCGCTCCACCCCGCCCTGCCCCTACTTGTGCTCTGTCTCATTTCAAAAATGAATAAATGTACAAAAAAAAAAAAATTAAAAAAAAAATCCCTCTAACAAGACAATCTCTAGCATCAAAGAAGTCTGCATCAGATCAGTCATGAAACATAATGGCTCCTAATATCAAGACAGTTGCCTGTTCCCAAGCAAGAACACCATTCAACAAGAACTAGATTCTCTACTCCACTTAGAGCAGTAAGATAATCTGAATCAAAAAAGGAAAGCAGGAGGGACCAAACAAAACAAAACACAGAATGACTTGTAGGTATTTCTGTTGACAGGAAAATTTTCAGACCAAGAAAGCAATTTCCTTGGGGCACCAGGGTGGCTCAGTCAGTTGGGCGTCCAACTCCAGCTCAGGTTATGATCTCGTGGTCTGTGAGTTCGAGCCCCGCATCAGGCTCTGTGCTGACAGCTCAGAGCCTGGAGCCTGCTTCGGATTCTGTGTCTCCATCTTTCTCTGTCCCTCCCCTGCTTACACTGTCTCTCTCTCTCAGAAATAAACATTAAAAAAAAAAAAAAAAAAAAAAGCAATTTCCAATATTGACTCAAATATTAACTACAAAGGAGTTTAGAGGATCTTCCTTATATATTCTACATATACATCCATAGATTTCTTAGGAAAAAAGAGTCATCACTCTAGACATTTTATGTTTCACTATTTTTTATAGTTTTATATTACAATTTTATTAAGATCTCTTTTGGATTAATTAAAAAAGTCTGCAGCTATAGCTTTGAAAACTAAAGTAGTATCTCTTAAAAATACTTTTTAGGAGCACCTGAGTGGCTCAGCTGGGTTGGGCATCTGGCTCCTAGTTTTGCTCAGGTCATGATAACATGGTTCAGCTCATGGGATCGAGCTCCATGTCGTCAGGCTCTGCACTGACAGCTCGGAGCCTGCTTGAGATTCTCTCTCTCCCTCTCTCTCTGCTGGTTCCCCAACTCATGCGCATGCACACCCTCTCCCTCAAAATAAATAAATAAACATTAAAAAAAAACCCCACTTTCCATAAGGAAGAAAAACTGAAGAGCACTCGAATCATCTGATTTTTCCCTTGTCCATTTCTTCTAATATGATGAGAGCAGAATAATCTTATGCAACCTGGAGAGAACGTGAACGACAACAACAAAACAACAACACTTACCTGAAACAGGGTTACTTGACTTTTGGTGCTGTTTCAAACCACCCAATGGTGTGCAAGGGAAAGATTAGTGCTTCTCAAGGAAATACTGAGTAAATCAATATTTTTCTACAAATAATCATCATGTCGCTCTGAAGCAGAAGTCTGCTTAAGAAAAATTTCTTCTTGGGGCGCCTGGGTGGCTCAGTCGGTTAAGCGTCCGACTTCAGCTCAGGTCACAATCTCACGGTCTGTGAGTTCGAGCCCCGCGTCGGGCTCTGGGCTGATGGCTCAGAGCCTGGAGCCTGCTTCCGATTCTGTGTCTCCCTCTCTCTCTGCCCCTGCCCCATTCATGCTCTGTCTCTCTCTGTCTCAAAGATAAATAAACGTTAAAAAAAAAAAAATTTTTTTTTAAAGAAAAATTTCTTCTTTCGGGACCCAGCACTATGTATTTAAAAAGTACCAACTATATTGTAATGGCTTCAAATCACTACTTCTGCCATAAAGTTTCCAAAGCTTGGCCAGAGTTTAATACATCTTAAAACTAAACGGATTACAAAAAAGTTGCCCTTACTTCAGTGACTGTATGTTTGCATATTCAAATACTACATTCCTCTAAAACACTGCTGGTTTGCTAAAAGTTGTTGGAAACAAGAAATAATGAGCTACCAAAACACCAATTCCAAATCACGCAGCTCTGGTAGGTATTTAAAACTGTCAAGTATCAGGGCACCTGGCTGGCTCAGTCGGTGGAGTGTGTGACTCAATGTCAAGGTCGTGAGTTCGAGCTCCACGCTGGGTATGGAGCCTACTAAAAAACAGCAACAGCAACAAACTTGTCAAATATCCAAGATTAAACTAGAATCAGGAACTTTAATAACAAGCAAGTTAAAGAGGGAGTCAAAGGGGAAAGGGCATCGGATTTGGATTCATCCAACAAAATGAGATTACTCCTGGGTAGACATTTTGAAACTTCCATGAAAGTCAATTCCTGGCTGATTGATTTTCCTCTGAATAAAATGTTCTTTCAAAGAACACAATCTCGGGATAACTACCTTAAACTTATTACAAACATTTACCAAATAATAGCTTATTTGTCCAGTTTTATCACCATTAATCTGGGACTGAAATTCATCTACACCACAGATTAGCCTTTTCTATAAAGGGCCAGATAGTAAATATTTAAGTCTTTGTGGACATCATCTTTGTTGTGACTACTAACTGTGACACTGGAGCAGTGTGAAAGCAGCCATAGACAATATGTAAAAAGTATGATTATTTCCAATGAAACTTTATTTATGGACACCAAAATCTGAATTTTATATAATTTTTACATATAGTAAAATATATTTTTGACTTTTTTCAACCATTTATAACTTTGTAAAACCATTCATACTGCTTAGCTCATGCAGCAAGCAAAGGTTACTAGCCCTTAGTTTGCTGACTCCTGATCTATATGCTTTCATTTACTTATTATTTAAAAAAATTTTTTTTTAATGTGTATTTATTTTAGAGAGAGAGAGAGAGACACACACACACACACAGAGTGCGAGAGGCGGCAGGGCAGAGAGAGCAGACAATCCAAAGCAGGATCCAGGCTCCGAGCTGTCAGCACAGAGCCCGAAGTGGGGCTCAAACCCGTGAACCATGAGATCATGACCTGAGCCGAAGTCGGGCCCTTAACCAACTGAGCCACCCAGGTGCCCCTTTACTTATTTTTAAGTAATATCTGCAGCCAACATGGGGCTCAAACTCACAGCCCTGAAATCGAGTCATATGCTCTGCCAAAGGAGCCAGCCAGGCACCCCTCTCATTTATTTTTTTTATTATTTTTTTTTTTTAATGATTTTTTTTTTCAACGTTTATTTATTTTTGGGACAGAGAGAGACAGAGCATGAACGGGGGAGGGGCAGAGAGAGAGGGAGACACAGAATCAGAAACAGGCTCCAGGCTCCGAGCCATCAGCCCAGAGCCTGACGCGGGGCTCGAACTCACAGACCGTGAGATCGTGACCTGGCTGAAGTCGGACGCTCAACCGACTGCGCCACCCAGGCGCCCCTCATTTATTTTTATTAAACATTTCAAATTTACAAAAAAGTATAGAGAATGTTCTAACAACCATTTACTTACCACCTAACTTAAGAAATAAAACATCACAAAAACACTGAAGCTCTCTGACTTAACTATTCCAATCCTATTTTCCTCTCTTTTCCTCACAGGTAACTATTATACTGAATTTATATTGCCATGCTTTTTCTTAATACTTTTACTTTATGTATGCAGGTATATCTATATGATAAATACAGGGTGCCTGGCTGGCTCAGTCAGTAGAGCATGCGACTCTTGATCTCTGGGTCATGAGTTTGAGCCTCACATTGGGCACAGAGGTTACTTAAAAAAAAAAAAAGAAGAAGAAATACTGTGTTGTTTGTCAAGTTTAAAAGTTTTTATGAGGGGCGCCTGGGTGGCGCAGTCGGTTAAGCGTCCGACTTCAGCCAGGTCACGATCTCCCGGTCCGTGAGTTCGAGCCCCGCGTCGGGCTCTGGGCTGATGGCTCGGAGCCTGGAGCCTGTTTCCGATTCTGTGTCTCCCTCTCTCTCTGCCCCTCCTCCGTTCATGCTCTGTTTCTCTCTGTCCCCCAAAAATAAATAAACGTTGAAAAAAAAAAAATAAAAAAATAAAAGTTTTTATGGTATTATATATGGTATTACATCAACTCATTTTTTTAATATTACTTTTTATATTTATCCAAGTTGATACACGTAACTAGATTATTCATTTAAATAGTATACAAAATGCCAATTACGAGGGGCACTTTGGTGGCTCACTCAGTTAAGTGTCCGACTCTTGATTTTTGGCTCAGGTCATGATCTCACAGTTCGTGAGTTCTAGCCCCAGGATGGGCTCCGTGCTGACAGAACGGAGCCTGCTTAGGATTCTCTACCCCCCCCCCACCGCCCCCCGTCCCTGCTGCTTCTCTTCCACTCATGCTCTCACTCCCTCAAAATAATAAACTTAAAAAAAATGCCAATTATGAGTATACTACAATTTAAATTTTCAATTTCCTATTCACACAACAAATTAATCACACATCATATGGCAGGTACTGTTCTAGGTGCAAGGGCTACAACCGTGGATAAGGCATAGTTCTTACCTCCACAGAGTTTACTCTGATGAACACTAGCACTTTCCCTTTATTGATATTATCCCCTTTTCCCAAGTGAAGTCTCCAAAGTGCCCCTAAGCTAATTTTATCCAAAAAAATGCAGAGTGTTGAGGGTGGGGTGGGGGCAGGGGGAGAAGGCTACCAATTTAAGTAAATGGATGAGAAAAATTTTCCCTTCCCTTAAGGTTTAAAGAGGGTGCCTGGATGGCTCAGTCAGTTAAGCATCTGACTCTTGATTTCAGCTTGGGTCATTTAACCATTCGTGAGTTTGAGCCCCACATCAGGCTCTGCGCTGGTGGTGCAGAGCCTGCTTGGGCTTCTCTTTCTCGCTCTCTCTCTCACTCTAAAAATAAACAAACAAACAAACAAACAAACTTAAAAAAAAAAACCTCTCCAGGAATAAATCTCAGCCCAACTATCAAAAGTGTTAAGCTTTCAACATTCTAAAATTAGAAACTCCTCTGCAGTTGCCTTCATTGAAGCTTATGCCACAAATAGGTCGGTACTGATAAGACAATTGATTCCAGTTGCTTTTCCTTTTCATTTCCAAAAACCAGTGTCAGGCAGAAGGGAAGATAAAGATAAATAGTGTATATAAATCTTTTGATCAATCAGCAAAAGGAAAGATCTCAATAATCCAAACCTTAAGAGAACTGATAATAGGGGCGCCTGGCTGGCTCAATTGGTAGGGCTGTGATCTTGATGTTGGGGTTGTGGGTTTGAGCCCATGTTGGGTACAAAGATTACTTAAAAATAAAATCTTAAAAAAAAAAACAGAGAGAGATGGATAGAATTGATATTAGCTGGCCCAGAAGACAAGCTCTGCTCCTTGGAAGTATTTTAAAATAACAGGCTTTTTTTGTTTCAATTTTTTAAAATATTTATTTTTGAGAGAGAGAGAGAGAAAAAAAGCACGCACACACGCAGAGGAGGGGCAGAGAGAGAGAGAGGGAGACACAGAATCCGAAGCAGGCTCCAGGCTCTGAGCTGTCAGCCCAGAGCCTGACGCGGGGCTCAAACCCACGAACCTTGAGATCATGACCTGAGTGGTAGTTGGGACACTCAACTGACTGAGCCACCCAGACACCCCTAAGATAACAGACTTCTTGAATAGGAATTAAGCAAGAGAATACCACCAACCATAATTAATGAAAGTCTCCAATTTTTTTTAATCAAGTGAGATGGTAACTTTGAATATCTCATGGCCCTGAATTACTCAAATTTCCTATTATTCCCTAAGGATGTTTATGAAAACTAAGTTTGTTTCATTTTACTCTGTACAGCAGGCTCTGAATATAGGATAAAATAAAGAATGTGGGACTGTGGTACCACCAAAGTTAACCCCTCTATTCTAACCCTATTAAGGCCTACTAATAAGTTCTAAGTTCACTAAAAAAGTAAAATAAAATAAAATAAAATAAAGCTATTAAATAAAACAAATTGCCTTCACACTAAATGTATAGAAACAGAATGAGGAAGACAAATAAATGACCCACAGGCAGGAAAACTAGTCAAAAGGAAATCTAAGTTGTACAAGACGTTTGGTCTTACCCATCTCCTGAAAACAGCATGACCCTCCCGACAGAGGAGTGTTTAACTCTCTGCCTCTGCCTATTGGGAGTTCAGCCAGAACTCCAGTAGGGGTTTCCACGTGAGCAGTCAGTGACTGGGAACTGTACGTGCTCCTCACTCCTGGAGCTGTTCTGATCTAAAAAGACTGTGGTGGGGCGCCTGGGTGGCGCAGTCGGTTAAGCGTCCGACTTCAGCCAGGTCGCGATCTCGCGGTCCGTGAGTTCAAGCCCCGCGTCGGGCTCTGGGCTGCCGGCTCGGAGCCTGGAGCCTGTTTCCGATTCTGAGTCTCCCTCTCTCTCTGACCCTCTCCCGTTCATGCTCTGTCTCTCTCTGTCCCAAAAATAAATAAGCGTTGGAAAAAAAAAAAAACAACAACTTTAAAAAGACTGTAGTGACAAGAGATGACTGTAGCAAAACTTTTACATTTAGATTTTGACAACTGACAGGGGTGAGGCACATTCCAAACATGAAAATTTTTTCTTTTTTTTTAAGTATTTTTATTTTGAAAGAGAAAGAATCTCAAGCAGACTCTACACTGTCAGCACAGAGCCCAACACAGGGGTCTCGATCTCACAAACCATGAAATCAGACGCAACATGTAACCAACTGAGACACCCAGGAGCCCCCCAAATTTTTCTTTTAAATGCCTACTCCTCTTTCCAACAATTGGTTACAGTCACATGGTCAACAATCAAAACTCAAAGATATCTGCTTTTAAGAAAAGAAATGCTAATAAAGTACATAGTGTTCCCAAAGATACTTGAAGACAATTCTCATCACTGTCCAGCCACACTACTTCCGTCAAATTTAAAACTGGGTGGTTTTAGAAACTCTCACAGCCTGTTGGTATGAATGTAAACTGGTACACATTTTTGGAGAGTAGTTTAATAATATCTAACAAAATATTAAATATGTATACCCTTGATCCAAAAATTACATTTCTAGAAATTTTACTTACAGATACACTATAATGTACAAAGACGTACGTAAGATGTTTCAGTGGAACCCTGGTTACGACAAAACACATACGTGCATACGCACACTGGAAACATCCTAATTGTCCCTCAGAGGAAAGAGATTAAGTAAATTAAGGCATATCCACACAATGAAGTATTACAGACACTAAACAATGACACACACGTGTATCATCTATATACCTATGCAAGCGCACACACGTAGAAGAGTACGGCATAATGCGCAAGAGTTTGAGCTTAAGAGTCAGACCTTCTTTTTCTTTTAATGTTTAATTATTTTGGGGTGCCTGGGTGGTTCAGTCAGTTAAGAGTCCAACTGTGGCTCAGGTCATGATCTCACAGTTCATGGGTTTGAGCCCGGCATTGGGCCCTGTGCTGACAGCTCAGTCTGGAGTCTGTTTTGGATTCTGCATCTCCCTCTCTCTCTGCCCCTACCTGCGCGCAGCGCGCTCTCTCTTTCTCTCTCTCTCTAAAAAAACAACAACAAAAAAAACACCGTTTATTAACATTTTTTAATGTTTGTTTATTTTTGAGAAAGAGAGAGAGAGAAAGCACACAAGTGGGGGAGGGGCCGAGAAAGAAAGAAAGAGAGAGAACCCCAAGCAGGCTCTACACTATCAGTGCAGAGCCCCACACAGGGCTGGATCCCACAAACTGTTAGATCATGACCTGAGCCAAGATCAAGAGTCAAATCTTAACCAGCTGAGCCAGCAGGCGTCCCTCTGGTCAGACTTTCCGACCCCTTATCCCAGCTCTTGTGCTTACAGGTCCGTGGCTACAGGCGAGTCACTGAACTTCTCCAGGACTTGTTTTCATTTGTGAAATGGGAATGATAACAGCATCTACCTTTAGAATATTGCAAAGATTAAACAAGTTAATTAAGGTGAAGTGCTTAGAATAGTGCCTGGCACACAGAAAAGCGCAGTAAGTTGTCAGTCATCATTAAAAGCATATCCAAGGTATTAAATGAATATGGGCAAGCAATCACAATAGCTAAAACTAAGCAACTGGGGCAAACATTAAGAGATTTTGAAAGTAGTACACTCAGGATTTGGTAAGCCTGTCTCATACTCACACCTGAATTGTAAAAACTGCTGAATAAAGGCACTATTCCTACTTAAAAGGCACTTGGTCCTAATATGCTGTTACTTAATTTATACATACACTGTGTCAAGTAGCATAGTTATTTTAAGACACGTATTCTCTTCTGGGCTATACATTGTCTTCAAGACTGAGGTTGTGTCATTTATCTCTATCTCAAGTATCTCTATACTTACACTCTACGACACCTACATATGTCTTTCCCATAGTAGGTGTGCAACAAACATTCTATGAATATACAAATGGTCAGGGTATTTTAGTTCTCCACAACCAGTGGATTTAAGTGGTTACAAAGCTCTGACAGGTAGAACAAGAGAAGAAAACCAAGTTTTCTCTTTATCAGAGTGATTAACTGTCATTTTCCTAGACTGAAAAAATCTAGGATGGGGAAAAACACTGGGATCTATGTTCCATGAACTGGAAGAATAACCCCACATCACTGATCAGAGCTTTGCATTTTCTGACATAATCTTATTTCACAAACTAGGTAGTCAACATTCCTAAATTTCTTTTTTTTAAGATTTTATTTTTAAGTAACCTCTACACCCAACATGGGGCCTGAACTCACAACCCCAAGATCAAGAGTCGCATACTCTATGGACTGAGCCAGCCAGGCACCCCTCCTAAATTAAGTTTAATAACCTCGTAAGTAATACTCAAATTATGTATATTCAATGTGAAGAGAATAAAAGCAATGAAAGTCTTCAAAGATCAAGACTTGTCGGCAACAGGAAAGGTACACAGCCATAAACTCAAATGTTCTTTCCTGGCTGAAATTGCTCTGATATCCATGAAAATATTTCACCCTTAAAATTTTCATTTAAAGAATTATACACACACACACACACACACACACACACACACACACACACGGAAAAAACTCTTATTACAACACCAAAAAAGCAAGATACCATTTCACACCAATTTGGAAGGCTTTTATAGAAATAACCAACAGAAGGGGTGCCTGGGTGGCTCAGCTGGTTGACTTAAAAAAAAAAATTTTTTTTTAAATGTTTGTTTATTTTTGAGAGAGAGAGTGCAAGTGGGAAGGGGGCAGAGAAACACACAGAATTGGAAGCAGGCTCCAGGCTCTGAGCTGTCAGCACAGAGCCCGATGCAGGGCTTGAACTCATGAACTGCAAGATCATGACCTGAGCAAAGTCGGACACTCAACCAACTGAGCCACCCGGGTGCCCCTAAGCTAGTTGACTCTTGATACTGGCTCAGGTCATGATCTCATGGTTCCGAGTTCAGAGCCTGCTTGGGATTCTCTCTCTCTGCCCCTTCCCTGTGCATGCACTCTCTCTCTCTCAAAATAAATAGGGGGCTCCTGGGTGGCTCAGTCCGTTAAGTGTGCGACTCTTGGTTTTGGCTCAGGTCATGACCTCACAGTTCCTGAGTTCGAGTACTGCGTAGATTTCTGTGCTCCTGCTTGAAATTCCCTGTCCCGCGCTCGCTCGCGCTCTCTCTCTGCCCCTCCCACATGTGCACTCTCTCTCAAATTAAATAAACTTCAAAAAATTCAAAATAAACATTTAAAAAAATTTTTTTAAAGCAAAAAATAAAGTGTTGGTAAGGATGCTGGACTCCTTGTGCATTGCTGGTGGGAATGTAAATGGTACAGTCACTGCAGAAAATAGTATGATGGTTCCTTGACAAATTACATGATCCACCAATTCCAACTCTGGGTATATACCCCCAAAGATTTGAAAGCAAGGACTCAAACAAATATCTGCATACCCGTGTTCACAGCAGCATTATACACAACAGCCCAAAGGTAGAAACAGCCCAAGTATCCATTGACCGATAAAAAGATAAAATGTGATATATACATAAAATGGGACATATATTTAGCCTTAAAAAGGAATGAAATTCTGACACACACTACAAGATACGGATGAACCTCGAAAACATCATCCAAGCAAAATGAGCCAGGAACGATAGGACAAATATTGTATGATTCCACTTATATGAGGTACCTAAAGTAGTAGAATGTATACAGACAAAGCAGAATGGTTGTAAGGAGCTGGTCAAGGGAGGGATAATAGCGAGTTATTTTTTCATAGGTATGGGAATTCCAGTATGGGAAGCTGAAAAAGTCTGGAGATGGATAGTGGTAATGGTTGCATGACAACGAGAATGTACTTAATGACGCTGAACTGTGTACTTAAAAATGCTTAAAATGGTGAATTTATGTATATTTGACCACAAACTATGTGGCAAATTCACCATTATCTTTTAAAAGAATGTCTAACATTTACTGAATAATTACTATCTGCACAGTACAGAAAAGTTAAGTAAAAGATCTTACAACTACCAGTAAATGGTGGAGTAGAAATGTGAACCCAGGACTTTGACTGTGGAGCTATACTTTTAATCATTACCATGTCCAAAAGTTATTCTAGTTTAACCAAAGAAAGCAAGCTTTGAAGTAATTAAGTGAAAAATCTCCACTAAGAGTAGTAGCAATACTAGACTGTGTTCTCATATCCAGACACCTGAATCCAATTTATGCACAACACTGAGAATGGTTGGTTCAGGGACGGGGGGTTGGGGAAGGGGGACACAACACCAAAGGTTTTCAGAATAACAAGCAAAAGCTAACGGGGCCCAGTCTAGACAGCACACTGATAGGCACTAAGCAGCTCCAGTAACAACAGAATTAAAACACCCACGTCCAAAGGCTTCTTCAGTTAATCTATATAGCTATAAAACAATGACTAAAACATTTCACCATTCTCCTACAATAATTTTTTGAACCATAACAGTATCCCTTATACAGTCCTTTTCACACCCTCAACCCAACTGAATCCAGAAGATGGCAGAATCAAAGGAACTACAGACACCTTAAAATTTTATTTTTTAAAGTTTATTTTTGAGAGAGAGCGAGCAAGTGAGCATGAGCAGGGGAGGGGCAGAGAGAGAGGGAGACAGAATCCGAGGCAGGCTCCAGGCTCTGAGCTGTCAGCACAGAGCCAGATGCAGGGCTTGAACTCACGAGCCGAGAGATCATGACCTGAGCCGCAGTCGGACACTTAACCGACTGAGCCCCCCAGGCACCCTTAAAATCTTATTTTTTTTAAGTTTATTTATTTACCTTGACAGAGAGGGAGAGAGAGAAAGGGGGGGGGGGGTCGGGAAGAGAAGAGAAAATCCCAAGCAGGTTCCACACTGACAGCGTGGAGCCTGGATGCAGGGCTCGAACTCACAAACCATGAGATCATGACCTGAGCCAAAATCAAGAGCGGAAACTTAACCAACTGCGCCACCCAGGCCCCTAACATTTTATTTATTAAAAAAAATTTTTTTTAATGTTCATTTTTTGAGACAGAGAGAGCATGAGGGCACACATGAGCAGGGGAGGGGCAGAGAGAGAGGGAGGCACAGAACTGGAAGCAGGCTCCAGGCTCTGAGCTGTCAGCAGAGCCTGACGTGGGGCTCCAACTCACAAAACATGAGATCATAACCTGAGCAGAAGTCAGATGCTTAACCAACTGAGCTACCCAGGCGCCCCTAAAATTTTATTTTTGATACAACTTTATCATATTGTATTTTATTCCCTCCTGTGAACGTTACCGTATTCGGCCAGCCAGAATACCAGGTTTCATCTGGAAATGAAAACTGCCCAGATTCTAACCTTGGTTATACACTTCTGTGACATCCACCACTCTGTATATGACAGAACTGGGAACCAACAATTTAATACCAGATAGATATCAAAGCCTTGATATCTTGATGCAATAGTCATGCAACAATCAAAACAACTCATAACTACTCATGAACTGTAGTAACTCATTATACTTCAAATAAATTTTTACATCCCTATTTAGGCTAGAAAGGTCTTATTCCCTTGAATCCTCAAGATTTTTCAAAGATGCACTTGTTATTTTTAAGATGTTTCTGTCCACTGCAAAACACAGCTGTAAAAAATCTTTTTCCAGGGGTGCCTGGGTGGCTCAGTCGGTTGAGTATCCAACTTGGGCTCAAGTCATGATCTCACAGTTCTTGAATTCGAGCCCCACATTGGGCTCTGTGCTGACAGCTCAAAGCCTAGAGCCTGCTTCAGATTCTGTCTCTCCCTTTCTCTCTGCCCCAACCCCGCTTATAGTCTGCCCTCTCTCTCTAAAATAAATAACCATTAAAAAAAAAACAAACCCTTTTCCAGTCACCCATATTCCTTGAAACCTTTCAGTCAATACTGATGCACTATACAGAATTTAGATGGGAAATAGCATGCTAAGCAGAAAGTGAAGAGTTAAAAATGAAGGCTAATGAAAACTTCGTATTGAGTCTTAGTACAATCAGAAACCATTATTCTAGTTTCTATTTGTTTGGCACAAAATACCTGGATTTAAAATACTCTAAAAAACCAAAACTTCAGGGCCACATGGGTGGCTCGGTTGGTTAAGTGTCCCACTCTTGGTTTCGCTCAGGTCATGATCTCAAGGTTCATGGGATCAAGCCCTGAATCAGGCTCTGTGATGACAGTGCAGAGCCTGCTTGGGATTCTCTCTCCTCCCGCCCGCCCCCCCCCCCCCCCCCCCCCGCCCTCCCTCCCTCCCTCCCTCCCTCTCTCCCCACTCTGGCCCTCCCCTGCTTGCTCTCTCTCAAAATAAAGAAACTTTAAAAAAGTTTTTTTTTTTTTTTTAAACCAAGCCTTTCAAATATATAAAGCACTCAGCTGAGAAACAGAGCATTTTTTATTACTTGGAAATAAACAAAACAGCATCAGAGAAACATATTAATTTACTAATGGACATTTACAAGCCAAAATCTAGTATATGTCAAGAGTGTCATGACACTCACATCAAATTTTCATAGAATCTAATACACAGTCTTCTAGCCAACCTGTCCAGGGCACTAAGGAATTCACAAGATCAACTGCTTCCATCTTTCTGATAGCAATGCATCAGCCTAGCCATATAAAATATGTTAAAGAATGATTAGAAAACTGCTCCTCCATCCAAATAATGTTATCCTACAGGGGAAACATTTTCAGTACTTTTCACTGGCAGCTCTAAGTAGGAGATAAAAGTTTGAAATTCAGGAGTCCGCACCATTCAGGTAACCTTTATGCCTTTATGTAAGGACAAATTTCTCAAAGTTTTGTTTTAATTCCAAGACAAACATACCACCTTCAAAGGACTGAAAAACCAAAGGTTTTACTCTTTCTGTCCTCTGATCCCCAGGTCGGTCTGCATGCCTCACAGGAGAGAAAGACAGATGGGCTTTGCAGATTCCTTAGTATGACAGCGACGTCTTCAGAGAAAGGAAGGGCTTCTTGCTCTTGGCTCACAGGTTTCTGTTCACTTACAAAACTGCAGCCTTCCTCTCCTGCATCTAGCACATGAGATCGAAGGTGGTGGGAGCAGCATCCCCCTGCGAATTCACTGAAAGTGAGGCCAAGCTGGATGAATGGTGCCACTTGCCTTAGAGGACTCATGGGGGTGGGGGTGGGGGGGGAGGGGGGGGGGGAATGGCAGCCTCCATACCAGTGAAATTTCTAAAAAATATCTAGCTTAATGCCACCATTCTAATTCTCTGGAAAACCAGCACACAAAAGCAATCAATTCCCTCATTCCAGAGTGACAACCCTTAGAAAACTTTCACCTCAAAGAGGAAAGCAGAATGGCAAAGCACAGTACTCTCAAAGCACCGAGATCACTAATACCTTAAGAAGCTCTTTCATGGTCAAATAGTTGTGAGAGCCTTTGCATACTTTAGCCATTCTTTTACCACTCCCAATGTACAACGTGTATTTAGACATGCAAGGCTCTGAGAAGTCATGCTGGGAGGAAATGTGCCTTAACTTAATGTAACCCCAAATTTTTCAAAACACTATTTGACCACAGAACTTTTTTCACATAAGACCTATAGATGCTATTCTATTTTTTGTTTTGTTTTTGTTTTTGCTTTTGTTTTTAGAGCAAAAGAAAACTGTGAGAAATGTTAGGAGAATGGTAAGATCACAACTTTTGGGGTCAGGCAGAGTTGTCCAAATACGGATTCCAGCAAAATGACAACATCTCTGGAAACTGGGTTTTCTCATCTATAAAATGGTTACAATATCTCCCTCACAGAGTTACCATCTGAATTAAAATAGTACAAAGCCTGTACACAAAGAAAGTGCTTGAAAAATGAGCTTGCATTTAAAAAACTCTTTTAAATTCTAAAAGTTGCAAAAATCCAATCCAAAAAAATCTGAGAAAAAAATTACAGAATCCATGACTGGGACACTCCTTGAGCGGTATAAACTTCCCAGGATTTTGCGACCTTTTCTGTTCACTGGGATACTGGGGCAGATTTAAATCTGTCACATTTAAGACGAAAAACAGGAGTACACCACACCTACAGATGAAACTAGCTGCGAACAGAACTCCTGTCGTAGAAGGGTATTTCCGTCTTCAGTGATAAAAAGAATATGAACAAGAAAAAAGGAGTTATGAGGAGAGCACTTAACAAGTAAAAAGCGTGCAGTGTCTCACAGCTTATTAAGCACCTTTATGTATAGTCTCATCTGACAGAAATCTCTGGATTTCTGGGGTGTACAGCAGCTCTCCGATCCCCTTTTCTGAGGTGAGGAAACTATGGCCTGAAGGTTACAAATGACCAAACCAAGGTCACACAGACGATAACTAGCAGAGCCAGGACTCCCAACTCTGTCCTTCTGCCCCAGAATATAACAAAAGGGATACCTTCTAAATGTATGCGGCATTTTCTCATATTCCTATTTTTAGACTCTTTTAGGTGACGGGCGCCACGCTAGGCACTGGAGACACAACAGTAGAAAGACGTGGTGTTTTTGAGGATGTTTACAGACCACGGAGGGGAGACAAGCAATATTTATAGAGTGAGATCAAAGAAGAAAGCGTATCTAAGTCTCTCTGGGAAAGTCAGGGAAGGCTTCCCACAAAGTAGCATTTGAGGTGGGACCTGGAAGCTGATCTAGGAACCAGGAGAACTGCATCTGCTCACGTACAAACCGTAAGGGAGAGATGCGAGGCTGGACAGAGCGGCAAGGGCCAAGATTCCAGGGCCCGAATACTATGCAAGGTTTAAATTGCACCTTTACACAAGTGGAAACTATTGAATACTTTTGAGAAAGACCAAGAGAATAATCAGATCTCTGTGTTAAGCCATTCTGAATACAATATGATTGAGAGTTTAAAAGGGAACAAAACTAAAAGCAAAGAGATCATGGCAATCTTCCAAATGAGAGTTGTAGGCCCAAAGGAGACCAGCAATGGAAATAGAGAAAGAGATACTGATTCAGAAATATTTAGAAAATAATGAATAAGAGAGAACTGGACAACCCATTGCTGGCTTAGGTGACACAGAAGGGGAGCCGACGATGAACACGCTGGGTGTGAGGTACGGATGGAAATCAGAGGCAGAGGAGCCTAGCACAGAGTAGTACACCAGAAACAAGAGGCTAGACTTTAAGAGAGACGCGATAATGTATATGAACACATGAAGGTTTTTTCTGAATAATCAAGTGTTATTTATCATTTCAATGGGAAGGCAGTAATTTTATCATTATTTGTATGATGCTTCAAAGTTCACACTTTAAAATCCCATATTATGCTAATCACATTTCGTACGTTTGTTATAAACAACTGTGAGATTAGGAAAACAGTTATTAGTCTCATTTGATCAACAAATATTTATTAACTATGTATCAAGCACTGTATTAGGCATTAAAATACCAAAATAAATCCATGCTTTCATGGACCTTGTATCATAGGAAGGGAAACAATAAGCAATAAATGTAAAAAAAAAAAAAAAAAAAAAAGGGGGTGGGTGGGGCACCTGGCCCTGGCTTGCTCAGTCAGAGGGAGCATGTGACTCTTGATCTCAGGGTCCTGAGTTTGAGCCCCACTTTGCTATAGAAGTCACTTAAATAAATAAACTTTTTAAAAAAGCAATAAATGTAACAAATGTGTTATAAAGTTGTAAGTGCTATAAAGAACAAAAATAGAGGGGTGCCTAGGTGGCTCAGTTGGTTAAGCATCCGACTTCGGCTCAGGTCATGATCTCACAGTTCATGAGTTCGAGCCCTGCGTCGGGCTCTGTGCTGACAGCTCAGAGCCTGGAGCCTGCTTCAGATTCTATGTCTCCCTCTCTCCCTGCCCCACCCCAGCTCATGCTCTGTCTCTCTCAAAAATAAATAAATATTAAAAGTTTTTGTAAAAAATAAAAAACAAAAATAGAACATGGAAGAATTAGGGGTGAGGGGTGGTGAAGGTGCAATTTTAAGAGGTAGGATAAGACCTCACTGAAAAGGTGACATATTTAAACATAAACTTAAAGTTGAGAAAATTAGTCATTTGTATTATCTCTGTAGGAAAAACTATTTCCCACCGGCAGGAAGAGCTAGTGCCAAAATCCTAAGATACAGAATGTAAATAATGTATTTAAGTAACAAGTCAAGGTAGCTGGAACTGAGTAAGCAACAGGGAGAAGGACAGGTCAGCAGAGAAGGGTTAGGGAACCGCAGATCATTTAAGATCTTGTTGGCCACTGTAAGGACAGACTTTTACTGAGGAATACGAGACTTTAAAAATTAGGAGCCTTATGAGAGCAGGTGAGATGGGGGGAAAAAATTAGAAGCGTTCCTCAAGGTCACGTAGCTAACAAATGTTAAAACTAGGATCTGACCCAGGATTTCTAGATTCTCTATACCAGTGTTCTACTAGGCCCACCTGCCAGTTACTAGTCCCACAACCTTCCTCCCAGGAAGTCTGAATTTAAATACTCTCAAAAAGCTACTTTGGAAATAACTTCTAAGTAAGAAATGCACAAACTCTCCAGTTAACATTTCTAATCCCTCACAACTATAACGGGTACTTATTAATCCTCATGTCTAATCTAAATCCTACTGACATTCCAGCCTACATCTGGGGAGATTACAAATTCCACCTTCCCCCAAAATGAGACAAGATCAAGAAACTTTTCATCAAGAGGTTTAAAGCACGACTTTCAGATTCAAGTAATGATAACTTGAATTATTTTCAAAATGTGTATGTTTTTACACTATCTGTGAAAATCAAGGAGAAAATGGCTCAGGAATGTGGAAGTGTTGTCATTTTTTGTCAATAGTTTACTGGTTCGTAACAATTAAATTCACGTGTTGTCAAAGCTGCTTCCGCAATTACTAGAACCCTTTGAGGTCTGGGATTTGACCAGTCTCACACCTCAAAAGTAACAAAATATGTGTTCTTATTCACCTGTTGCTTTTGGTACAATAACCCAAAACTCTTGATAGCTTCTTGCCAGTTAATGGCAATGTAAGACAAAGATTAAAGGATTTGAGAGAGACACCAGCTAAGAAGTGTAAAAGATGGGCTAAGCTCTTTGACCACCCTGGGTCACTGCTCTCCAACTGAATGAACTCAAAAAACTACACAGGAATATTTCATACATCCGCAAGAGAGTAAAAGATGCAACATGAAAAGGAAGCATTTCAAATCAGATCTATCCTCCAATGTTTTCATCATTACCACCTGAATACAGGGGTCTCTGCTCTATGGACTCTGGAGCCACCAAGATCTGCAGAAAGTATCGCAGAAATAGAATACTGAGGATAAACTAAACAACACAGCTAAGAGAAGCTCTCCCCCCGAAAAGCCAGCCCTTTTCAACAAAAACTGAACTTCCTCATGCATCTTTTCCCAAGCTTAGCCAATGCAGGCGAACTGCAACTTTGTGTGGCATTGTCTGATAGGTTGGATTTTTCCTGAGCAAGAGGTGGACAGCTTTACGCCAGGGCTAGATTTATAGTCAATCTGGGTGTGTCTTTTTTTTTTTTTTTTTCTTCTTCCCTCCCCTCCAAACTGCTTCAGAAAATGCCTGACTACCGGACCTTGATGTGTTATGATGCCGTTCAATACTGCAAACGGTCTGGGAAAGAAAATTCCTTCGTCCGAGTTATGGCTCAAACCTTACACTTTCTCTAGCAGTTGTGTTAATCAATCAAAGTTGGCTTGGCTTTTCTCAATGAGCCCAGGAACACGAGCATTCTAAGTGCAGAGGGCTGCTTGTCAGCATGCTTGTCCCAGTGGGTTGGCTAACATGGAATATACTCCAAAGTCCCGAAACAACTGCTGCTCCCCTACACGCGCACCTCCAGCCTGGTGGGTGGGGAAGGTGAGGAAGGAAGGAACGGTAAACTGAAACAAGAGGCCTGGTTTACATACAACACACTCCTTGAAGCCAGGATGAATCCGGAGGACCCAGCATAAGATCAGGAGGACAATACTACTGACACACTGACCCCACCCTACATGCTGCAGGTCTGTAACCAAATTCCAACCAACCTGAAGGTCTGACCAGGCCCAACCAGCGGGGAGGAAGGGTGTAGCGGGTTAGAAACACTTGTCCAAAAAAAAAAAAAAAAAGAAAAGAAAAACAACCATTAAAGAAAGGAAGAACGGGAAAAAGGAGAGGAGGAAGGGGAAAGGGGGTGAGACAAGCAGCACTTCAATGAACTCTGGGACTATGAAGTTCAGAGAAAATCTTCACTTCTTCCCTCCCCAACCCCGCGGCCCGATTTATGCTAACACAGCAGTGAAAGTCACCGCCAGAACGCAGATGTAAAGGGCTGATGAGGGAACCTGGTCAACACTGACCCTAAACAAGGATGTGAAGGCAGCCTCTATTCAGACCCTTTTCGAGCTGCCTCTAAACAGGAAGTTAACAGCCGTCACACAGTCAGGGGAGGCAGACCACAGTGTGGTAAAGACGGATGCTGCTTGCCAGCTACGGGTCCCTGTCACTCCAGGGACATGTTGTCAAGTAAGGAATAAACAGGACAGAAGTCCAGGGGCCTCACCGCTTCTCAAACTGGGTCACTCAGCCTGCAGGTCTGGGTTCTGATTCCTACTGGTCAACAGCCGTCTGCTGTGCTCCTCACCGCGCTGACTACCTCGGCCGCTAGGCTAGAACCCTCGCTCCTCTACAAACGGAAGACAGCGCTACCACCACCTCGGTACTCCGGCGACCTACCCGCTCAGAACGCCCAAGGAAAGAGGACGCTGGGCCCAGCCCATCCCCAAACGGTGACTAGGTGTCGTCACCAAAGGAGCGGCACAGATGGGGGGCCCTCCTTGCACACGTACCGGAGCCCTCCACAGCACCACCTGCAGCAGCCCCAGAGGCAGCCTCCTTCACCCGGCGCGGCGCGGACGGGAATGGTACTCCAGAACGGTACTCTATCCGCAGGGCTCCGGCACCAAGCACGTGAAGGAGACTTCTAGGAAGAGTTCAGCTCAGTGCAGCCCAGAGAAAGCAGTGCAGTCAGCACTCAACACCCCAACAGGTTAACTAACCTCCAACACACAGACACCGCTGCTGCTGCTGCCAGAAAACAATGGGACATCAGTGGACGGGGAGGAGGACTGCGAAGAAGCACAGGCGGAAGGGAAGAATTCACCGTGTATCACATGCACGCACTGTCTATCCAAAACTAAATTCTTAGAAATAAAAATGTTTCAAACACTCAAAAGCCCCAGCTCTTCCCCGCGAATCTGTGCAAACCGCGTTGCCCCAGCTGCTGCTACCCAGAGCTCGCGCTGCAGTGTGGCCTCCCCTTCGCCGAAACATATAGTAAGCGTCCCCCAGCTCTCCCACGCGCACACAAAAGCCCTCCGCACCACCACGCATCGGAAACGAGAAAACTCCCGGTTCTCCGGATGACAGCAGAAGAAAAGGCTGAGAGCTGGCTCGGCGAACACGCACATGCCACCCACCCGCCATCAGGGCCTCTGTCTCCACCGCGGCGCCAGCCCTGGGCGCTAACACCTTGTGTCTGGAAAGAGTGCGAAGAGGCGAGCAAGCCTTCACGGAGGGGAAGGCTGTCCCGGGCTGGCGCAGGGCGCCCACAGCGGGGCTCGCTCCTCGGGGCAGCCGCGGGCGGGGCGGCAGAAAGGACGCTAGGTCCCGGAGTGGCTAGGGGAGGGCCGGTCCCAGTCCCGACGACCCCCAGGCGCCGAGCTGGGATGCACGCGCAGGGCGTCCCGGGAGCCCCGCGGGGTCAGGGGCAGCTGAGTCGCTACTCAGCTCAGAAGAGAAGCGCCCACACGGGCGGGGACAATTCCCTTCCCCGGCGGGAGGGCGACGGAATAAAGGGGCCAGGTTCCGCGCTGCCGAGCCCTTCACCTACATAAAGAAAAACCCTCGCGCCGCCCGCACCCTGCGGACCCCCCGGGGGCCCCGGCGGCCAGGAGACCCGGCCCTGCGCGCGGGGAGCGGCCCCCACGCCCCGAGGGCGCCCCCGGGGGCGGAGAGGGTCGGGGGGGGGGGCGCTAGAGAGGAGCGGAGGGGACGCATGGCGGGCGGGAGGCCGGGAGTGGAAGCGGGGATGGCGGGGGAAACGGGGCGCGCGGGAGGGGAGAGAGAGTAAAAGCAGAAGGAACGGAGGGACGCGAGGCGGGGGCGCGCGAGGCCG
>NW_024412438.1:5318959-5334246 GCF_014898765.1 Herpailurus yagouaroundi | reverse complement strand
GCGGGGGCCTCGGGGCGAGGGGCGGGCGGGGCTCGCGGCGCGAGGAGCTGCGTCCGCTGGGTCGCGCCTGGGCCCGGCGCCTCGAGCCGGCCTCCCTGCCTGCAGCCCAACTGTCGGAGCGGTTCTCGAGCTCCTCGAGGACCGGGATCCAGTGACCGGAGTCAGGGTGCCGGGGAGCCGCTGGCGAGCGCTGCGCTACGGGCTCATCACCTACTCTTTTGGGCCTTCCGCGGACTGATTCGTTGATTGCTCCTAACTCTCCAGGGAGATAGTGTTGTCTCCAGTGTACAGGCGGGGACATAACGTGCCCAAAGTCACCCGTGCTAAGTGGCAGGGCTGAAGCCTGAACCCACGTACATCAGGGTCGGGCTCAGAGAGGTTGAGTTACCTGCAAAGGTCGGACATTTAATTACGGAGGAGGCAGTGGTTTGAAACCAGGGGTAACTGGCTCCAGAAGCACTAGAATGTCCTTTTCAAACCCTTTATTGCTACTTTTTGTTTAATGTTTATTTTTTAGAGGGGGTGGGGGGAGGCACAGAAACTGAAGCAGGCTCCAGGCTCTGGGGCTGGAACCCAGGAACCGTGAAAATCATGACCTGAGCTGAAGTCAGACGCTTAACCGACCGAGCCACCCAGGAGCCCCTCAAATCCTTTAGAAATCAAGGCAAAGGAAACTGGTGGAGGATGCTCCATGAAGCTGGGTGGACCCTGGACGCCCACGCAAAGGGGTGCGCCCATTCTTAAATTTCTGGCTCCTAAGGTCCAGATGAAGAACGTGGTCTCTGGAGTCAGGCTGCCTGGGCTGTATACCTCTCACCAGCTGTAGGATTTGGATGCAAGGGACTTAATGTCTATTCTCTGTGCCCCAGTCTTCCCTATGTGTAAAATGAGAGTACTGAGAAGAGCGCCCAGCTCATAGGGTACTTGGGAGGATTTCAGAATAGTACACTTAGGGGCGCCTGGGTGGCTCAGTCGGTTGGGCCTCCGACTTGGGCTCAGGTCACGTTCTCATAGTTTGTGGGTTCCAGCCCCACGTTGGGCTCTGAGCTGTCAGCACAGAGCCTGGAGGCCTGCTTTGGATTCTGTCTCCCTCGCTCTCTGCCCCTCCCCCACTCGCGCTGTCTCTCAAAAATAAACATTGAAAAATTAAAAACAAAAAAACAGTACACTTAAAATGCTCCGAACAGTGCCAAGGATATAGTAAGCACTTAGTGAACGTAGTAAATGGTAACTATTGTGAGAGTTTTCCTCACTGCCACCCTCTTAGCTCTAAATTCAGCTTCTCTTGCTGTCTACCTGTTGTTCCCACCTTGCTTTTTGCTCTGCACTGAAAATTGCTTTTCATGTTGATGGCTTCGCTGCCTCAGTTACTTAACATACAAGACAGAGGGCCTGCCATGTGCTGGGGATCCAGGAGAATTGTGACAAAGTCCCAGCCCTCATTGAAGGCGCAGGCCTTCCCTAACCTGTTTTGCCCGTTCTCTGCCATCGGGCCGAGAGCAGACTCCGGGAGCATGGTGGCTGAAGATGCCGGGCCTGACGAAGATACCTTTCAACAGAAAGACCGTGGAGGGGACTTTGAATCTAGAGTGCTCAAACTCCAAGGAAGACGTGTGTCCTCCAAGGGCTCACTGTTGGAGCGGACCTGACCTTTCCCTCTGCAGACTGCCTGTTTGTTCGTTCTCTTTTCGAAGCTAGCACTTACGGAGCGTGCTTAGCACTTTATGTGGTTTATATAACTAATCTTGACGAATAATCTCCTCGGTTTGCAGGCAAGGAAAAAAATGAGGCACAGCAGTTAATTTGGCTGATACAATACAATTAGTAAATGGCAGAGACAAGATTTAATTAAAATTCTGTCACACTGAAGCCTACTTGCTCTAAAGTGTGGGTGGAGAAAATTGAGCCAGGTAATTTAGGCATATCCTTCCCCTCATACAGCTCCCTAGGCCACAGGACCGAGTTATCAGACGTCATAGTGAGTACTTTGCTATTGGAATTTCGATATTCGTGTTTGAAGAACTTTGGAGTCCTGTCCCCATCTGTCTGTAGGTGTCTAGAAGGAAGCCCATAGGTGAGAGGTGTAAGCTGGAGACAAGGATGATTATCATTGGGAGTCAAGGGGAACTCTAGACCAATGAGATTGTATGCTCTTGTAAGGTAGGGACAGAGCCCTAAAGTTCTCTCTGTACCTCCAGACGGTTCAGCACACTGCTGGACACTCTACACTCAACAGAAAGGTGTATTTCAGAAAGGCTGTTGCTCCCCTGCAGACACAGGGAGAGGTTGATTGTGGGAGATGAGGTCTGGTCAGAAGCTGGGGTGAGGTGAGGGTTCCTCACTGAAGAAGGCATCTCCTCGTCCCTGGCAAGACTGATGGCATTTCCTAAGCCCCTGCTTCCCTCCTGTGCAGCTCTTTTAGGGCCCTGGAAAAGCACCTACCACGCTTGGCACAGGATGGGGAAGGGTCGGTCCTGTGGCTTGAAGCTTCCAGAATTTAGAGATAGTACTTCTCTCATCAGCCACCGTTCTCCACTCCCAGGAATTTGCATAAAGCCTCACCTAAGTTACTTCCTCCGCTGACACTCCTGCCCTCCGGGGAAGGACCCAAGGCATTTGTTTTGTTGGCTAATTCCCTTTGGTAATTATATTGTTTCCGGAATTTATTTCATCATACGGGAAAGGGAGAATTCCGAGGCGGCCCGTCTCCCTGTTGCCCACATGCCGGGAGCGCCTCAGTCCTCGCCCCTGTCTTCCTGGCGCCGTCCCCAGGCTGGGACCCTGGCTGGAAGAGTAGGAACCGGGGCTAGAGCAGCTGAAGCGGCCTAGGACCACGGCCAGGGCTCCCAGGGCGATGAGAGGGCCAACACCAACTACCAGGGAGAGGGCCGTCCTATGGGGCGGTGCTGGAGAAGCCCGAGAGGGAAAGGAGGCAGGGATGAGCTCAAGGCCCCCGGAGAATGGAGCCTTTGTGTGGGGTACAAGTGAGGGACAAGGGGGCGATTGTGTGGGAGGGCCGGAAGTGCCACACGGACTGGCACCACCACGGCCAGCGCCAGACTCACCCCTCTCTTGCTCTCAGAGCTCCCGGGGCCCCAGGGGACCGGCACCAGACCTGGTCCCGGAAAGCCGGCCACCCCAGAGGCTGCAAAGGGATGGAGAAGCAGAAAGGAAGATGTGCAGTCGGGGAGAAAGAAAAGGTATCCCCCACCGCTGTCCCAGATCCAGGAAACAAGACGCAGAAGGAAAAAGACAGAAGCAGCTTTTACTATATTTACATCCAACAAAACTTTGCAAGGAACGACCCTTATTGCACGGTCCGGGCCCTGGGCGGGAAGGACTGGACTGGACGGGGCTTTAGTTCTTCCTGAGGGGGGTCTGGGGCTCCTCTAGATGGCCCCTGCCTCTTCCGCAGCTACAAGCCACTGAACCATGGTGCCCCGTGTCCCTTCTCTTTCTCACCATCCCTAAGAGCCTCCTAAGCAAGGGGCTATGGCTCCAAAATAAATAACTTAAAATACAAACACTAAGGTAGGAAGGTGTAACGGAGAGCCTCGGGCTACTTCGGCAATTCTGGGGAAGAAGAACCATCACTGGTGGGATGACATCCCTCCCTCCCATTCAGGGCAAAGGCTCAGTAGCTCTGTATTTTTCCAGTTGTTTTTTAAAACAAAAACTTGTAACGTGACCAGGGCGGTGCAGATCTGTGGGTGCCCTGGAGGAGAGTTCCTGGTACAATTTGGGGAAGAGCAGAACTGTGCCAACTCCCCTACACCACCCCCACCTCCTATAACATCAGCGTGAGCACACTGGGCAGGCCGCAGATAGGGGACTGTGACTTTTGGTCACAGGGGGTCCCGCTTCCTGCTGCCCATGCACTCGGTGCCTATGGCTGGGCCTGCCTCCCAGGCCGTCCCCAACTCCTGTATGGAAGGAGTAGGGAAGCAGGTTATCTCTGGAACCCTTTCTCCCTCACCTCCCCACCCCAGGTGGGAGACAAAAGCTTAAGGGTCCCTAGCATTCCAGAAGTGCTCCGAAACATTTCCGGCAATCGATGGCCTTCGCAGTGGGCATCTGTGCCCGCCGCTGCCTCAGCTCCTCCTTGCCCATGCTGCTGGCCAACTTGTTAAAGGCAGACTTGTACCTCTTGTCGAAGGTCACTAGGGAAGAGGGTGGAGGTGAGTCAACAGATCAGGATTCCAAGCGCCCTCCCCCCCCCCCCCCCCGCCCCGCAACACCTGGCCCCAGATCCTTCACCTCCTCAGTCCCCTGCCTGCTCCCTCACCTATGTCCATGTGGTCCTTGCCCAGAGCGGCCATTGTCAGGAATAAGATCTCACGGTAGATGCCCCTGCAATGGAGGCAGAGGGGACGAGTGAGAGAAAACGACTGTGGAGCCCAGGATAGGAGGCCAGGGACCTCCCAGATGGGAGCACCGTACCTCTGCAGATGCAGGCCTGTGGGAGGCGGCCCCAGAGTTTCCAGCAGGAGCCCCACGGCTTTGTGTACTTCGCTGAGACCAACATAGCGCAACACCGACTCTAGCAGGTCCATGCTAAGGGGTGCGGGCACGGGGCCCGGCCATACCACCCGCTGCGGGATCTGGCCTGTGTGAAACGAAGGAAGGCAGCCAGGGTTACCAAGCCCTCGGGGCGTGGAAGCCACCCCTTCCCAGCCTAAGCCAAATACCAGACTCACTGTGGACCCTCCAGAGCACATAGAGAGGTGGGCAGCTACTGGGGTCAGGGGTCAGGACATCCCACAGCAGCCGCACCTGCACAGACGCCGGGTCAGGTGTCAGCCAGGGAGACGGGGCCTGCAGGGGCCAAGACGAAGGGGGGCGGGTTCAGGAGGTGGCGGGCAGAGAACGAGACCTGGACCAGCGGTGTTCCGGGATGCGGTCAGAGAGAAGAGGGAAGGAATGCTCATCCCCCACGAGAGCGCGGGCTCTCTGAGAGCACGCTCTCTGCTCTGCAGTCGCCGCGTCGCTACTGCCTACACGCTGCCCGGGACCTAATGGGTGCCCAGTACGTATGTGGTGGGACGAACAGACGAATGTCAAGGAGGCATTGTGACAGGTGCTGGGCGGTACACGAGATGTCTGACAGCCCCGGGCACTGGATGCTTGTGCCATTCTACAGATGAGAGAATCGAGGCTGAGTAGTGGCGTGAAAAGGCCAGGGGTCAAAGCAGGTGCCACCTCCGAAGCCCAAGGGGCAGAGCTGGGAGGTGAGGGAAGGAGCGCTCAGGAAGCAGGGGCAGGGGGCACTGACCTGGGGGGGTGGGGGCCCATCACAGGAGGCCAGCACCAGGCAGGGCAGAATACTGGGCAGCCGCAGCCGCTGGAAATACCACAGAAGGTTCCAGAAGATGATGGGGTGGGCAGCCGGCAGCTCAGGCAATGCCAGCACCTCACTGCCCTCGTTCTCCACCAGCGACTCCAGCTCCTTCCGCAGCACCAGAGGGCTCAGATACGCCCAGGCCCCAGCCTCCACCCGCTGGGAGGTACCCTGTCAGGCACAAAGAGGGTGGGTGGTTCAGGGAGGATCGCGGCCCGATCCTCAGTGCCGGGTTCCCGCTGGGCCACCACGTCCAGCAGCTTCTGAGATGCCCCCTGCCCTCAATGCCCATCGCACCCTGCCACCCCCGGTGCCCCCTGCTGGGCGACACACGCAGACCCAATTCCTCGCCAGCCCTTACCCCCGTGTGCCCATTGCAGAGCTGGGGCTCATCCAGGGCGAGGCACAGCCTGCGGTCACTGAGCACAGGGCCTGGGCCCCCGGGGACAGGAGCGTCTCTGCTGCCACCGGCAGGGGCAGGCTTGGGGCTGGGGGCCCTGTGGAGGGATAAGAGGGGTCAGCCCTTGGGCCTCCACTCCCCTCCCCCCATCCCTCCCGGAGCACCCACCCTGGTTCGGGCACCTGGGTCTGGAATCCAGGGTCTGGACGCTGAGCAGGGGCACGAAGGGGCAGGCGCAGAAAGGGCAGACGGTGTTGAGGTTGGAGTCATCAGGTGCCCAGCCAGCCATGATCTCCTCGTCGTACACCAGCGAGTCACAGGCCCGGCACAGGGAGCAGCTGGACAGCAGGATCTGCAGGGAGAAGACCCCGCCAGGCTCGGGAGGCGTCCTCCCACCTCCCCTGCCCCCGCCTCTGATGGAGGGATGCGGGCTATCCTCACTTCCAGGGAGGGCGGCTGCAAGGACCCAGGGGTGTCACTGAGGCGCTCTGAGGACCGGCGAAGGCTCAGGCTACTGAGAGAAGACTCGGAGAGGTCCCACTCGCTGCCCAGAGAGGCTGAGCTCTGCCATCACAGGAGAAAGCCCCCTTAGGGCCTCCCCGGGGCCGGCTCCGCACTGGCAGCCCCCCTGGGCCCCCGGGTGCCGCCACAGCTGCACCCTCCCCTCGCCGGCTACCTCAGAGGCAGTGGATCCAGGGCGCTCGCGGGGGCGCAGGAGGCTGTCCATGGGGCTGCGGCGGGCTGGGGGAGGTGGGTCAGGGGGCAGCTCGGGCGGGGGGCCGCGCGAGGCAGGGGGGCGGCGGGAAGGGGTGAGCAGCTGCTGCAGGCGGGTGCCCAGCCCTCGTCTGGGGGTGCGGGCCTCGTCCTGACGCCCACCAGCCTTGGGCGTCCGCCCACTCAGCCCTTCCGGGGCCTCAGTGGACTGGGTGCTCAGGGCAGAGCCCGAGTCCTCCGGGCTGCCCCCAGGCGCCGGCTCCTCCCCGGTCAAGCTCAGGTCGGAGAGGCTTCCGTCTCGCCAGGGCACAGGGGACCCCCGGGGCTCCAGGACCCCCAAGGCCTCGATCACTGCGGGGCAGAGAAAAGTCGGGAAACACGGTCCCTGGCTGATCGGACTCTGGCGCCACAACCCCCCCCCCACCCCCAGCCGACGGAGTCCCAGACGAGGTCCTCCAGCTTCCACGGCGCCCCCCCACAGAGAACCCCTCTCTTCCTGGCAAGTGCTTAGGAAAGCCGACTGGGGGTCAGACAAGGGTACTCACTGTGGGCCACGCCGGCCTCCACGGTGGGCTGGGCCCCGCGGGCACTGCCCAGGCTGCCGCTTTTCACCAGGCGCCCTGTGGGTGAAGCTGGGTCCCGAAAGCTTCGACCAGCCCAAGTGGTCTGGCGCTGAAGCGGGCGGGTAGGGGAGTGACGCTCCAGACGAGGCTCTGCAAAAGACGGGGACGAGGCCAAGAGGCAGCCACCTAGAGACCAGCCCTCTATTCCAACACAGGGCTCCCCGCATGGACCGGGGTCGCAGGGACCCTCCCGGGCAGAACATCCTCCCCTTTTTACCGGCCAAGCGCAGCCCACCCAGAGTGCCCAGAACACCCAGTGCCCACCACGAGGCCAGCCCTGGCCCCCCACGCTTCTCTGCTGGAGCCTGGCTGCTGTCCCCAAGCCTGTCACGGCCCCCACCCACCTGTCTGGGCACCGCCTGCCTCTGGCGCTGCCGCCTGCTGCTGCTGCCGCCGCCGCCGTTCCCTCAGGGGCTGGCGGAACTGAGCGGCCCCCAGGACAACGTTCCGGAGCTTGGCCCAGCGCAGGCGTCCGCCCGGCGTACCAGACAGCCACTTGCTTTCCAGCACAGCCTGCCAAGCACAGCGCCCATCAAGACGGCCTACTTCCACGCCCCGACGATGGCCTGATGGCCACTGCCTGTTTCAGGGACGCCACCCGGGACCCAGGGGCCACCTTCCCCTGCAGACGTCCTGCCTGGGTGGGTCCTGCCCACGGCTCGGCCAGGAGCGAGAGCCCAGATAAGGGAATCAGCAGCAGCTGCCGCTGAGGAGTCTGGAGGAAGCCAGAAACGGCGCAGACAGTTTGCACCCAGGCCCTGCTGCTTATCGAGTATACGGCTTCGAAGAAATCTTTTCACTTTCTCAGCCGTTAGCTTCATCGTGTAAAAAGCAGGAGGCAGCTTGGGGTCACGCTTAAGGGCCTGAGTGCAGGAAACATCCCCGTGCCCCCGTGTTCACACCCAGCCCCCCAAACCTCCTCCTGGGGCGTGGGGCACTGGATGAGGTACCAGCCCTCTGCACCCTCACTGCCCGCCTGGGACGATGGGGTTGTGCTGAGCTCAAACACGGGCACCGTGCGGCGGGCGTGGAGCAGCTCCCGGCTCACCGGCTGACCCCACGGCTACTGGTGGGTCACAGCGGTACCTGCCCGGCCGCCTCGTCGGGGCTCTGGCGAGTGAGAAAGCGGCCAAGTAGGAGGAAGCCCCGTGTGGGCGCTAAGGAGCTCCGGGCACGGGGTAGGACACAGTGGTCACAGGGCGGGTCCCCGAGGGGGCGTCAGGGAGCAGCACTCTCCCCGCGGCACACCGGCCACCGCCCGCCCTCCCCACCCTGGCCGGATTCGGCACCTTGTTGTAGTAGCCGTAGGTGATGGTGTTGGGCACGACACCGGCCCTCCGCATCTCCAGCATGACTCGCACCGACAGCACGGGCTGCCCGTAGTGGGAGCACAGCTGCATCAGCACCCTGTAACACACCTGGGCCGGGAGGGGCGCAGGATGAGGGTCCCTCCCAGCCCCGGCCCGCCCCCCCCACCCGGTCCCCCCCCTCCCCCCGGTCCCAGCAGGCACCTTCTTGCAGCCTCCCCACGTCCCACAGACCCCACCGGTCCCCGGGGGCACCCAGGGTCTCCGCCCTTCCTGCAGACACGCAGGGTCGGTCCCCACGGCCGTGCCCTGAACACGCCCACTCAGGGAACGTTTGGAACACCTGCCCGGCTCCCCACGGCTGCGCGGTTCGCCCCGCGGCGGGGCGCGGAGGCCCACCTCGTCCGGCAGCACCACCTTGCGGCTCTCCATCTGGCGCAGCACGTGGTAGGCCGTGTGCAGAGCCTGCACGCGGGAGGGCGCCGACCGCACGTAGGCGGGCAGACACAGGAACCACAGCCCGTAGCAGTGCCCCAGCAGACACCGGGCCCACAGCTCGGGCACGGCCGCCGACTTCTGCGCCATCCGCTGGGCCACCTTCATCTCCTGGATGGGGCGGGGACGCCTGGGTGAGGACAGCGCCAGGCCAAAACAGGTCTTAAGGTGGGGGGGGCAGGAGCACCCCCCTCCCTGAGCAAGGGTCTGCGCTCCGAGGAGGCGGGAGGGGTGCCGCACTCAGGCTTCCGCCCTGCAGCCCCGGGCAGACAGGCCGGCCCTCCGGCAGGTGCCCCGGGAGAGGCAATAAGCCCCTGGCTTCCCAGACTGGCCGGGACAGAGCGACCGTGATGACGGGAACGGGAACGGCAGCTAACGTCTCACGTGCTTTGCGCGTGCAAGCGCACGGACACCGGCTAATAATAGCGGAGGCGCCAGTCCATCCATTTCACAGATGAGGAGATGGCCGGAGTCAGGGGTGTCTGGGGCCCGTGTCCCAGTTACCTGTTTGGTACGGCGGGGGGCAGGGCTGTTGGGGGCACTGCGGGTCGGGCCCGGCACGGGCAGAGCCCCGGGCTGCTCCTGAGGAGACTCAAACAGCTCGGCCCGTAGCTCTGGGAAGCCGTCGTAGCTGGAGGAGCAGAGGGAGGCCACATCAGGAGCAGCTGACACGAAGCCAGCCCGCGGGGCTTGGAATAAGAGGCCCTCACCAGTACTGGGGGGCGGATTCACTGCCCTCTGGTGCTGGGGGCTCCTCGGGAGGGGTGATAAAGACGGTGAGCTCGCTCCCCGACAGCTCCTCCAGCTCCACCAAGGGCGTCGGCTCAGGCTTGTCCTGCTCTGGGTGCACCTGAAGCAGGAGGTGAGAGAGCGAGGTCACGACAGTGGGCACGGGCCAGGGTGTCCAGGACCCGGCCTCTCCCTGAAGGGCACAGCAAGGCCCATGCCCCCCACTTCTCAGGCCCCAGAGGTGCAGCAGGTGGGGCGGGGGGGGAGGGGGGGCGACGGAATCAGAACCGGAGGGAGCTGCAGCGGGCTGGGGGGGGGGTGGGGTGGAGTCAGAACCGGAGGGAGGTGTGCAACCGAAGCAGCCACACGTGGGGCACGGACGGCATTCCCAGCACCGACCGGGCGTCGAGAGGCTGCGGTGGCTCGAGGGAAGGACGGCGCCCAGTACCTTGTCCACGCACGAGTCAAAGAACTCCAGGGCGGCGTGCCGGGCGGAGCCGAAGGAGCACTCCTCGATGAACTGCGAGAACATCTGTGTGCGCAGCAGCTGGCAGTACAGCTTGTGGCTGGAGCGCTCCCGGGACTTGAGGAAGCCTGGGGGGGGGGGGCGGGAGCGGGGGACAGGCGGGGTCACGGGTCACGTACCGGCCGCAGCCTTCCCGAGATCCCTCGGCACCCCCTGCCTGAGACCGGGGGTCGGGGGGGATGTCCGCAAGGGCGGGGCGGGGCGTCTCTGTGCCCGGGACTCCCTCCAAGCCCAGGAGAGCGCAGGGCCCGGACCTGTGCCCACTGAGACGTTTGCCGAGTGAAGGAACGAGCGAGCAAGCGGCTCCGGGACCCCCAGCCCCCGGACAGCCCTCCCGAGACGCCCCGACTACCCTGCAAAAAGAAGAGGTTGTCGACATCTCGAGCGCCCTCGGAGGGGGCCTGGGTGAGGGGGCGCAGGAAGTCCCGGTAGCCCTTGAGCAGACACGCCATGAAGCGGAGAAAGGCTCCCTGGACTTCGCGCTCCAGCCGGGCCCGGCGGCCGCACACGGCCTCGTAGTCCGTCAGCAGGAACTCCAAGGACGCCTCTTCCTCGGGGCCAGTGTACGCTGGGGACCAGGGCAGCCCGAGTCAGGCCAGCCTCGACCCCCGCTCTTGCCGAGCCAACGCCAGCTCCCAGCACGCCCGTCAGGTGGCAGTCTCCAGCCTCCCCGGGAACGAGTTCGCCCCCACCCCGGCGTTCGGAACACGGGTATCCTCCGCCTGGCCTCTCGCCGACTTCCACCAGGTGAGATCCCAACCTCTGACCTCGAGGAAGGCCTAGCTCTCTACAGGCCTCCCTACCCGTGGGCTCAGCCCCCCGCCCCCACAGGGTTCTCACTCTGGTCCAGCTGCTGGTAGAGGTGTGTCAGTGTAGCCAGCAGAACCTTGTAGGGTCTGCGGGGCAGGGTCCGAGGGGAGAGGGGCTTCTTCTCCTCAGTCCTGTGAGATAAGCAGCAGGAAGGAGGCGCGGTGGGGCCCGTGTCCCGCCTCCCCAACTGTCTGTCCCGGGCTCTTGGTGAGCAGGGGCGTGGCACACGCCAGCCCGGGGTTGGGGGTGGGGGTGGGGGTGGGGGGGGAGGCCCGGCCCTCTTACTGGAACAGCGTGTTGGTGTCGAGATCCACGCAGATGACGTCAGCAGGTGGGTCATGTAGATCGAAGTAGCTGGAGTGGATGCCCACGATGAAGGGCACGGGGGCGTTCAGCACGTCCGCCAGCGCCAGCGGGCACAGCGGAATGTAGGGGCACTGCCAGTGTAGCGGGAAGATCATCTGCAGCACCAGGCAGTGAGGGCCACTGAGGCGGGGGCGGGGACGGCAGAGGGGGTGCAGCGCGGGTGGTGGGGACTCTGGAGAACAGCCCCCCCGGACCGAAGCTGTACAGGTCGTGCCCAAGGAGAAGGTCGAGGACCCTCTGGGAGGAAGGAGCGGGCAGCAGAGTCTGGGGAAGGGTGGCCGGGCAGGACGGGCACTCACCGACACCAGGGCCTCGCAGACGCTGGTGAGCAGGTCCGGCCGCAGCGAGTGCACCAGCAGCTTGTGCTCCGTGAGCACGGCCAGCAGCAGGGTGACGGCCAGCTCCGGGCCTAGGCTCTGCAGCAGCTGCAAGAAGCTGGCACCACTGCGGGCAGCGCAAGGTGGGGGGGGTCACCAGGAGACCCCGGAGAGTCCTCCCGACACACTATGCACAGACGCCCCCGGGGGCCCGGCCTCCAGACCTCGAGAGCCGGGCGCTCCTGCCTGGCGCCTACGTGTCCTTGGTCGCCGCAGCCCCCGCCCCCCCCCCCCCCCCCCCCCACCCCACAACCCGGGCACGTACCTGAGGGGCAGGGGTGAGGACACGGGCTGGCAGAGAAGCAGGTTGTCATAAGGAGACATCTTGGGGGCAGGAGGGCCGCAGGTCAGAATGACGGAGGCCGGCCCACCTCCCTCCGCCCCCCCTCACCTCCCCGCCCCCAACACCCCCCAGGACTCACCTGTACCAGGATGCGAGGCCTCTGCGGGGAGGGGAAGGGGACGTTGTGAATGAAGTGAGAGATGTGCCTGGGGAAGAGAGGGACGCGCGTGTCCTTCACCTGTCCCCCAGAACCTCGGGCCTCCCAGAGCTCCACCTGGAGGCCCTCGCCTGCCGTCAGAGCCCCTGCTGCACAGAGAGGTCACGCAGGCGCTGTCAGGACCTAACTAGCAAGCGTGGGGTGGAGCTCGGGCCCCACTCGCCCCTCAGCCCGTGGCGTTTCCCTGCCCCCACTCCTCTGCCCACCGCAACCTCTCCCATCTCTCCTGGGCTCCCCCAGCCCTCCCTCATCACCCCTTCCCAGCGTCACGGTGCCCATGCTCACGCTTCCAAGGGCAGGCGGTGGGGGCCCGAGACGGAGTAGCGGTAGAGGAAAGTGAGGAAGGCTCGGAAGGCCGGGAAGGCAGGCCAGCGGGACAGCACAGCAATGGCGCGGCGGCTGCGTACGGCCCGGCCCCCCAGCGCCCGGCCGCGCTCCACCGCACTCAAGAGGCCCAGGGCCCGTGCTTGCCGCTCCGACAGCCTGGCCCTCGGGAACGCCTCGTAGAACTGCAGGGCAGCCCCGTACACCTGGCAGGGGGGCAGAGAGGCCGTCAGGCGGGCTCTGCACGGCCTGGACCCCGGGGCGCGCCCCGCACACCCACCTTGTCTCCAGCTGCGCCCGTGAGCACGAAGGTGGAAAAGACGGGCACGGGGTACTTGGTCTGGGCAGGCCAGCACTCGACAGTGGCCCCCATGGGCAGGCAGAAGACGGGCACCGACTCGGGCAGCGGGAAGGCCTCATTGTCCTCCTCCGGGTAGCGGCCCAGCAGCTCTGCGGCCCCGGCGGAGTGGGGGGCACCAGGAGGAGGGCCGATCAGACTCCGGGGTGTAGGAACCAGGGGATGCGAGAGAAGCGCCCGGTGGCAGAGGGGAGGTGGGTTCTGGACACGCAGGTGGTGCCGGCCGAGAGGTGCCAGGGCAGAGGGACCCGAGCGCCGGGGGGGGGGGGCGGCGGGGGGGACAAAGGGGCTACTCACCTGCCTCGTACACCAGTGTGTTGGCCTTGGCCAGGCCCACCTTGTAGCACAGGTGCACCGCTGGACCCCACTGTCCCAGAAGCAAAGAGAGACGAGCAGATGCATAGCTGACGACGTTTCCGGGAGCCATTTGCTCTACCACCCCCAAGGAGTCCCCCGAGACGAGAGCCACCCCTCTGGGTCCACCCCCCGCCCTAGAGGCCCTAGGCCATCCTTTGTGCCCGGTTTCCACACCCTCACGCCAACGCCTCGCGGGCCCCGCTCACCATGCCAGGGTTGAGGTTGCGGGGCAGTCGGCAGTAGGTGTGAGGGGTGCCCTCGCCCTTGCTGGGCAGCACCAGGCAGAGGTCAGTGATGCCCAGGGCGTGCAGCCCTGCCCCCTCTGCTGCCCGCCGGTAAGTGAGGTAGGTGCGGGGGTGCCCCGGGCCGGGAGGGGCTAGATTGGCCGAGTGGCTGTAGGGCGTCGTGTCTAGCACTCGGAAGCCGGGCTTGGGTCGCTCCTTCCCCTCGTACAGCACCCTGGGCACAGAGCAGAGACAGATGTCAACAGCCCAGGGCAGATCCGCCTAACCGGTCCTACCTCCCAGCCTCCCACCCTCAGCCGTGTCAGAGTGGACCCCGGGGCCCCGCTTCTGGCTGGACTCTGGCCCTGGCTCTCTCCCTCTTGGTCAGCAGCAACCCCTCGAGCCCTCCGTGGCCCGCACACTCATTCGTAAATGAGACGAGGAAAAGGCCCCATTTGCTGACTCTGTGCCGCGTCCTACACGTGGGTGGCCTCATTTAATCCTGTCAACTGCACCCTGAGGAGGTGTTCTTTCCCCCGTTTTACAGACCGGGAAACAGGACGCGGGGCTGGAAGCTGGGGACCCACCTCCATGGGAGCACTAGGTAAATACACCGGCCCCTTGGCCGCCCAGTCCCCATGCAGGGGGCCACGCACCCCAGCTCCACCAGAGGGGGCTTGTCACGGCCCCTGCGGTAACAGATGACAGGCTGAGTTCCACCCAGGAGCCCGGCGCTGAGTTCCAAGGGGTGGCCCCCAGCAGAGGTCTGGATGCAGGTGTAACCCTGGGGCACCTCCTCGCCCAGGGCCCTGGCAATGACCGCCACATCCGTGATGGGATCGGCCGGCCGCGGAGGGCGCAGGGGCCCGCTGGGCTCGGGAACCCACGGCTCCTCAGGGATGGGTGCTCCGCTCCCCGAAAGCCCGGCTACCACGAAGTAATCCACCAGCCGGGGGGGCCGCTCCTCCGCCATGGCCCCCCCCTCACTCACTGCATCTGGAACAGTCAAGCGCGGGAGAGGTGAAGAAGGGAGGGAGGCGACCCGGGAGGCGACCCCGAGCGCTCCCACCCCTCCCGGCCTTCCAGGGGAGGGTAGGACCGGCGGTGGTCCGCCAACCCCGAGCGCTCCCGCCCGTGACGTCAGCAGGCCCTTAAAGAGACCCGGGCCCTCCCGCGGGGCGGCGCCAGCCCTCTCCCCAAACCAGCCGAACGCCACTCTGGGCTCGCGGCTGACCTCGGCTCTGACCGCAGACTGCTCCCGAATCCCCTTTAAAGGCCCCACCCGTGCTGGCTCCCGACTGCGGAGATCGCAATCTTTTCTGTAAAGGCCTGCAATGACATCATGCCAACCCGACAGTCTTTTTTAGGGGTTTCTGACCTTCCGACTCTACTGGTGACATCAGGGCCTCACGACCCAGCTAACGTTCTTAAAGAGCGCCCCTCTAGGTTTCCAGGGAAGCCCACAAAACCCAAGTTTTCGTGTCTTTTAAGCAGACTCAAGTACCCTTGTTCCTAAGCTAAGTCCAGCAACCCAACAGCCCTGCGTCCTCCCACCTCCGCGATCCTGAAGTTGGGTCCAGAGCCGTCTGCCCTCCTCCGCGGAGCCCAGGGAGGGAGACGGGAGCCCCACGGGCCTGGAGCGACTGTGTTCTCACCTGCCGCCATGGCCCAACCCGAGAGTGGGGGCCCCGGGGGTCCCCGAGCCCCAGGGCGCAGAGCTGGGGCGCAGCTCGGTGGGTGGCTGCAGCGGAGGACTGGAGGCGTGGGGCGCCGCGGAGGGGAAGGGAGGGGACTTCCCGAAACCCGGGAGGGGAAGCTGCGCGGGCGGAAGTCGGCCCG
>NW_024412438.1:5306006-5315959 GCF_014898765.1 Herpailurus yagouaroundi | reverse complement strand
ACCCCGCACCCCCGGCCGTGACCCCGTCGCGCCCGCCCGGCGCCTGCAGCGCGACCCCTGGCGGCCGGGAGGGCCCCCTGCACGTAGGCCGCCGGGCCTGGTCACATGTGGCCCAGGAGGCCCCGGCTGGCTGCGCCGACCCTGTGACACCCCCACTTCCAGGTTTAGGGGACACTGCATTCCCTGTTGGCTTCGGCCACAAGCTCTCAGTTCCCTTTTCTGAAAAAGACAAGGGCTTTGGAAAGAGGAAGAGGAGAGGCCGGCATCGTGGGGTGTAGGGAAAGCAGGGGGGCAGGGGAGCCGAAGGGGACACCACTCCCTTGACTGGTGAGTGCCGAAGAGCCTGGAGGGCAGAGGGCGGTCGGAAAGGGGAAGCCTCTCCAGGCGAGAGGGGAGAGACCCGGGAGCATCCCACCGAGGCTGCCCAGGTACGACTGTCTCCTAGGCTCTCCCGGGACCCAGCCTGAGTCCTGCCTGGCATCCACAATTGGTGTGAAAGCCTTCTGGTAGCCAGCTGCCCCTGGGTAAACTTCGGACTGCCATCTCAGCCATCGGCCACCTCCTCACCCGGAACTCACTGCCGGGCCTCAGCACCGCGCCTGGCCAGCCAGGGCCCCCTGTCCCCACGCTCAGCCTAGCCTGGGCAGGTGGGGTGGGAGGGCACGGGAGGGGCACGTGTGCTGCCCTGGGAGTCCTCATCCAGCCTGGACGCCCAAGTTCAACGCTGGGTACAGATTCTGAGGCTGAGGCCCCTCCACAAACCACAACAGCGCTGAGAAGAGGGCCCCAGGACCCTCTAACCCCCCAGATACATATCCAACAATAGAAACCACGCCAAAGCTTGATATGATTTTTTTATTAACATATAATATATTTAATAAAAAATAATATCCACTCTGGTTCTCTCCTGCATTGCAAGGGGAAGAGTGGGGAGGGGCTGGCCCCGCCCCCCCCCCCCCCCCAGGCGCAGGGCAAGCCCCGCCTCCGGGGCTCCCCTCCATCCCTGCCTTCCAACAGGCTCTGACCTCCAGACAGAGGATTCAAAGTTACAAGTGCTTTAGGCCCTCCCTCCAGCTCCCCCAGGCCCGCCCCTTGTGCAGAGTTCAGGGGCCACCTGGACAAGACCCCTGGCTTTTTTCTCATTCTTGGGATCCCTCGTTCATGGTAGAAAGAGGATCTAGGGGGCAGAGTGGAGTCTCTACTGGCCAGGGAGAAGGAAGGAAAGGACCAGTGACAGGGCAGGGCCAAGAAGACGGACGCCGATGAGGCCCCTCACTGCAGCCGGTCACTGCGGAAAGAGTCCTCCACGGCAGGATCGGGCAGCAGGGCACAGGGGTCGCTCAGCATGTGGAGCCCTTCCAGGCCCAGGGGCTCCATGCGCAGCTCCTCCTCCAGCCCCAGCCCCAGCCCCAGCCCGGCCGCCGCCACCTCGAAGCCAGGCACTCCGGCCAGGGCTGCGGCAATCTCCTTAGAGAAGCCCGGGGAGGAGTCTCCTATGTGGGCAGAAGAGAAGGGTGAGAGCCGGGCCCGGAAAACTCTCCTGAGACTCCTCAGTCTCGTGACGCACCGGCAAAGGTGTCCTCTCCTCCTTCGCTGCCCGTCACCACCCACACCGCTCACCTGGAAGAATGATGTTGGGCCCTGAGCCGTGGCGGGAACAGTGGGTCAAGTTCTGGTGGTTGAGGGTATGGGGGTCCTGGAGGCCACTCACTGGCCCCTCGCCCCCTAAAAATCCAGGCCCTTCAGAAAAGCCAGGGGGGTCCAGCGCCAGGCTGGCCGATGGGCTCTCCATGCTGAACTGCTCTGGCTATGGACACACAGACAGACCCTGAGGAAGCGGGCTTCGGACCAACGTGTCCCTTCTGCCCCCCTCTGCCCAGAAAAGCACCCACCCCACACCCCCATCCCGAGGAATGAGAGGAGAGGGTGAAGACAGCAAGCAGAGCAGCAGAAGCGAGCACGGGGCCCGGAGCAGGCGTGGGTGCCACACCTGCCGGGACAGAGCGCGTGCATGCCGGGAAGAGAGCCAGTCAGGGCAGCAGCCGGCAGAGGGCACGCTGTGCAGGGACAGCTGAGGGCCAGGGGCAGGAGCGGGGGTCAAACGCAGGAGGAGAGAAGCCTCAGACTGGCAGTGCTGGTACCTGGAGGGGGTGATCCCCCACCCCCACCCCCACCCCCACCAGCTCTCCCAGTTCAGAGCGCACCGGCCATCCCACATGGGCCCGCCCCTGCTGCTAAGCCGGAGACCTGGGCACTCACGTTCCCCAGGCTGAAGTCACTCATCAGCCGGTGGTGAGACTGCTGCCCGTGCCCCCCGGAGCTGGGCGGGTACAGTAGCCCACAGTGCGGTGGCCTGCCTGAGGGCTGCATCGGGCAGGCCTGAGAGGATAGCCCTGGCTGCGGCAGAGGCTTTGGGGTGGGCGGCTGGGCGGGCAGAACCAGACTCGGGGGGCCGTACGGGTATGGAGGCAGCCGCTGGTCAGTGGGCAGTCTGCTGGTATCCAGGGGGACACCCTGAAGGCAAGGAGAGAGGGAGAAGCTTAGCCCTCGGTGCGCCCCCAAGAGGAACTCTTGGGGTTCCCCACCCTGTCAGGCTGCAACCATCCTCAACACAAAGCTGACGGTGCCACGGGGCGACCCCGGGGTTGGGTGCAGATTCCCAACGTGCGTATCGGCCCGGAAGGGAGGGAATGAGTCTGAGCCCAACTTGCTCGGGATTCGCTGCAGAAGTAAGTGGTTCCTAAGCACCGTCCGGCAAGCAAGTACTTGCAACCCATCCCACAGGCCAGCACCGGCGGCAGGGGGGGGCGGGGAGAGGGGCGTGGGTCTCTCTCCAGGCTCTGAGGGAGCAGAGCCCTTGCTGGCCTGGCCTCAGTCTTTCCTCCACGAAAGGGGACCTGCGTCAAGATGGAACACACAACACGCATTCCAGGGAAGGGGGTGGAGGAGGAGGGGCAAGAGAAAAGAAGAGCGGGCATTTCAGCATCGAGGAAGGAGCCCTCAGCTAGGTGCCCGGTCTGGTCCCAACTCCTCCTAACTTGCAGAGTAAGCTTGGACGGTACTTTCCCTCGGGCCAACGTCCTCCTCTTGAAAACAAAGAACGGAGGCGAGGCCGTGCGATCTGAGAGCCTCTGCCTCTGGGAAGTGGGTGCGAAACAGCCACGGGAGAGGTGGATGAGACAGGATGGCGACACGAGAGCAGACAGACAGACAGACAGCATGGGAAGAAGGGAGGGAGGGAGGCAAGGCCAGGACCAAGCTGGCATGTCTGGAGCGTGCGCCTGAGCCGGCCTGGCCTAAGCACGTCCCGTCAACCGTTCCCGTGACCCTTACCAAAGCATCCTCATTCTACAGGTGAGCACGCGAGGCCCACAGACCACGGCAGACCTCCTGACCACCCGTCCAGGGAGGCGGCTGCTAGCAAGACGTGGGGCCAGGATGTGACCCCGGGGCCTGCACTCTTCAGGAGGGGGGAGGCGAGAGGGGCAGAGGAATGGAGGGGAGGGCGGACACGGGAGCTCAGAAGTGAGAACAGACATCTGGAAAGCTGAAGGTGGGAGGGAGAGCACTCAGCAGGAAGAGAAGAGCAAGGGAGACACAGAGGGAAGGGAGCCACGCATACCTGAGTGATGGAGGACAAGGTGGGTGACACTGTTGGCGAAAACTGTTTGGGCAGCTGCGGTTGGGACCTCCTGGCGTCAGCTGGGCCCGCGGGCAAACTCAGGGGGCTGAGGGGCACACGGCGATGGCGGGGGGAGGTCCCGGGGGTAGAAGCTGGGTAAGGGGGGGCACCCAGGGCAGGAGGCGAGGCAGAGGAGGAGGATGCAGAGGAGAGGGCCGGGGCGCTGAGTGAGGAGTGGCCCAAGGAGGCGGTGGGCAGTGTGTGTCGGGCCAGGGAAGAGGCAGGCAGTGAGGGGTGGCTGTGGGAGCCCTGGAGCTGGGGCTGGGGACTGCTCAGGGAGGCCTGCAGGTTGGGATTGCTCAGGGAGGCCTGCAGGTTGGGATTGCTCAGGGAGGCCTGCAAGGGTGGGTGGCTGAGAGGGGAAGGAAGTCCTGCACAGACAAAAACCAGAGATGCCAACGTTACTGATGGGAGCTGGGCCCCCTTCTGCCCAGAACAGGTAGCAGTGACCAGACTATGGAAGCGGCAAGGCGATGTCCTCCCTGCTCTGTCCCTGACAGTGAGGCCGGCACGGCCCGCCTGAAGGCTGCCCTCATCACCTTTCTAGAAAAAGCCACATCTGCCGTGAGGGAATCCTGGGGCGGACTGGTGTGTGCAGTCACGGGAGGGTCCCAGGTGCTCAAGCCCCCCACCCCTTCGCCCCTCCAGCCAGGCAGCACTCCAGGAAACACTCACCTGGCGCATCATAGCCCGAGCCCGGGCCCAGGCCCAGGCCCCCGCTGATGCCCAGGTGGGTCATCGTGTGGGTCAAATTGGAAGTGCTGCTTCCCCCGCTCAGGTGGGGGTAGGCGGTCTCCTCAGGGTCCAGGGGGGTAGGGAGTGGTGGGGGGAAGTGTAGGTTGGTGAGGTCAGGCAGGGAGCCTCCCGTGTTCATGGCGGGCGGGAGGACAGGCACGCTGGCAGGCTGGTCAGGAGACGGAAAGATGCTGTGGGGGGGAAAGGACAGAGAGGGGGACGTGGGGGCCGCGGTCGGGGGGCAGGGGGCTGGACGCCAGCCTCCCACGTCTCCCCCAGCCCCTCCGCCGGCCTCCCGGAGGTGCCTACTTAATTCCAGGGACTTCGCAGGACCGAGGCCGGGAGGAGGAGGAGGCCAGCTGAGGAGAGAAGGAAGAACACTTAGCAAGGGCCAAGGAGGACCTGGCCCGTGGAAAGAAGAGGGACGTGGGCCACACCGACCTTCTTCTCGTCCCAGGGCTTCAGCAAGTGCTTGTCGTCCAGCAAGTTCTCCTCGGCACCATGGACTTGAAAGAGAAAGACTGGCCATGAGAGTGGCCGACGGAGCTGGGGACGCGGGAGTCCTGCACCCGGCCCTGTTCGAAGCCCCGACTCTGGCCCAGAAACCCCCTGCCATCAGTATCCGCACACGGCAAGGGACACGTACCTTTGGAATCCACCTCACCATCCAGAAAACCTGCAAAGGATGCAGAAGAGTTGGCTCTGGGACGCACTTCCCCGCGCGCCGGCTTGAGCCGTGGAAACTACTCCCTGCCCTGCCCGAGGCCTGGGCCGCTCACCTCCGCGGCGACTGGGCAGGATGCTGGGAGGGGCAGGACCCGGATAAGTGTCCTGAGGGCTTGGGTTCATCACGCTGGTGTGAAGGGCAGAGTCAGAACTTGTCCTGTGGGGTGGGGGGAGGCTGAGATGAGCGGGCTTCCCGGCCCCGGGCCCTGCTCCACAGGGGAAAGAAAGTGCTCGCTGGGACAGCGTGGAGCGAGGGAGCAGGGCCCAGAAACTGCGGTACGAGACGCGACCCGAGAAGGCCAGGGCCGTCACCTGTTCAGAGCAGATGGTAGTCGAAACAGCTGCCCCTTCTCTGCAGGGAAATTGCCCCAGGGCATCGTCCTGGGGTGGAAACACAGAGTCACCAGGAGGAAGGGTAGCGATGGGACAGGAAAGCAGGCACGGGGCTGGAGACAGCTGTGCAGCCCAGGCGGAGACAGACGGGGCTGGGCGCCCAGGGCCGCGCCTCTTTTCCGGTTCTTCTGCTACCTGTGACCCGTGACCCCTCTCCCGCGATCAAGCTAAGGGATCTGGAAAGTGTGAACTTCTCTCTACCAGGACAAGTGGAACGGGCATCATGGAGGCGGGACTGTGCGGTGTAGGCACCGAGTAGGACGTGAGCGGGGAGGTCCAGACACCTGAGGGCCAGGACTCCGCCTCGGGCACCCACTCCGCCTCCTCCCGACACACACCCCGGCCGGCCACGGTCCCCATTGGTCCCGCGCTGGCTGGGCTGGGAGGCTCGGCCGCCGGTGTCAACATGGCCAAGACCGGACTCTGACCCACCTACTCCGCCCGCCCCCACCCTCCCAGCCCTGCATCAGGAAGACGCGCCGCTGAAAGCCTAGCCCCGACCCAAGCTCCCTCCAGAGACACGTCAGAGTGGACAGGAGATCCGTCTGCCCTAGACACTGACCTCCGCCAGCCGGACTCCGGGGGAGGAGACAAGTAGGCAGGACTATAGGGAGAGCTGTCGACGTGAGCAGCACCAGTTAAGGAGAAGGGAGGAAGGGGCAGTGGGGACAGAGACCAGGTGAGAGAGTAGCGGGGGCAGCACAGGAGGCCGGTTCCAGAAACAAGCACCCCCTCCTCTTCTGCAAGGGGCAACAGCAGGGCCAAAGAAAGGAAGAGAGAAAGGAACCAGGCCCGGGAGAGTTGGAAAAATGAAGGAGAACAAGCAGACAGGGCGTGGGAAACGGGTCTACAAAAGCCTCTAAGACCGAAAGCCAGAGACAGAAAGGCGAGGAAAAAAAAGTGCAGAGGGACCCAAACCCCCCTTCCGGCAGGAGACACGTGTCCTGCCTCTGGCGGCAAAGAGCAAGCCGAAGACTGCGCCGGCCAGAGACTGAGGCACGGCCCAGTGGGGGGGGGGGGGGGGGGGGCGAGCCAGCGCTGACGCGTGGGCCAGGGGGCGGCCTTTCTGGGAGGCCCGGAGAGGACCCCGGTCCCCCCAGTCCCTTCCCGCCACGAGTTCTCCGGGAACCCCGCCCCACCGCCCTCCGGGAAGGATATGTGGCGGGGGTGGCGGCGGAGCGGGGACACCATCCTTCGGGGGTCTCGCTGCACCCTCTCCACCAGCCCGTGGTGCCGAGTGCTCCGAGACGAATCCAGAGGCGAGTGGAGGGGGCTCTGCCAAAAGACACAGAGAGGTCGAAGGGGCAGCTGCCCGGGCACCTGTGCCCTCCCCCCCCAGCCCCCAGGGCTGGCGCCCACTCACCTGGAACTCGGCCAGGCCGCAGCCTATCTGGTTAACGTTGGGCAGAGACCCGCCGTAATGGGAGCTCCTCGTGTACGCCAGTCGCAATTTTTGGGCCTGTAACTGAGACACAGAGGACAGATGGCAATGTCAGGGAGGACCCTGACTGCCGTCCCTGTGGGCCAACCTTGCCACCCGTGTGCCACCACTGCCTGCGCACCCCGGAGGGCCACCCGAAGAAAAGGCCGTGCTGGGGGACAGGTCCGCTGAGACCTGGTGCAGAAACTGCCCTGGCTCTTCCGCAGGCCACTCCCGTCACCACCACCGACGGCGGGCATCCCCCCCTGCCAGGCGGGGCCTGCCATTGTGCTTGCGGCCCGTCCCAGCTGGCAGCGGTCTAAACAGAGTCCCTGAGGGGTTGCCAGGAGCCCCCAGGCTAGTCACGTGGATTGACTCCGGGGAAGGGTGCCTATGAGGCACCTCCACTTTCCCCTCCAGATGCGTCTAGGACTAATTGGCACGTGAGGGGCAGGCCACGGTGGATGCCACGGAGCCATTATCGCCGGCCTGTCCCCATCCCACTCCGGAGGGCACAGGCTTCTAGGCTCAGGAAAGCCACACAGACAGCCTGCGCCACCGGAACTAGAATATCCAGGAAATGATGGCTCTCCGAGCTGGAAAAACAGTGCCAAAACCAAGAAGCCATCCTCTGTTTAAGTTCTCCCCCCACCCCAAGATTTTAAAGTAATCTCCACACCCAATGCGGGGGCTCAGACTCACAACCCTGAAATCAAGAGTCGCACGCTCCACAGCTGAGCCAGCCAGGTGCCCCCTTCTAACTAGTTCTAAAGGCTCTGGATTGCCAGGGGAACCTTGAGAATGGGGGTGAGGAATGCCCCAGTTCAGCCTGGGCCAGAGCCGTCTCCCTGACCTGACCCCCACCCTGCGGAGACGCACCTGGAGGTACAACCCTCGGGCTGGCGTGGTGTTTGCCTGTCTACATGTCTCAAGCCCGTCTGAGAGAGGTGAGCGTCGACTTCTGAGACTCAGACGCTGCTGCCAACCAAAACCCAGGCCCAGGGCGACTGGTGAGCTTCCGGGGGTCACGTACTGTTGTGCACAGGCCAACGTCAAAAGTGACTTTCTGTTCCAAGAGGTCGGCCCACTGAGCTTCGCGGACACGATGTGAACGTCTGGGCCACTCGAATTGCTATTATTGTGTGTGACAACCCAGCCTCTCAGTAGCATAGGCCCCTGTAGCTGTGTCTGCCTCTGAGGAGCCCTCTCTGCTGGCCAGATAACCAGCTAAGCCCCAGATGTCTTATCTTTGGCTTTAGGTTCTTGGGTTCCCCAAGCCCTGGCCTTGTAGGCCCACTAGACATGTATGCGCAGCCCAGGGGCTGGGTGGGTGGAGGCGGCGTTCTGATGAACCAAAGCACTACAAAGACAGAAATCTCAGCTTTGAACTTCTCACGGCCTTTCTGTTTGCACACACAGATGCTCAAGTCCCCCCACACCTGTGCTGGAGTCACAGTCCAGACAGAGGGCAGCATCTCAAGCGGTGCCTCTCGCCCACCTTCTTGCCTCCTAAAGGAGAGCAGTCCAAAGTTAGATCAGGAACCTCATGGCACTTGGAGGGGTGTGTGTGCACAGGCACACGTGATTTGCCTCCCCACCTAACTCTCTCTGCTCTGACCCCCCACAAACTAGAACACACGGTCTCTGGAAACTCAGAGGGAAAAAAAACACAAGAAAGACTAACAGTTTAGGGTTGGACACACGCAAGCGTACAACCAGAGTCATGGTCACAGACACGACCACAGTCAGCCCAGCAGAAAGAGCTTTCAAATATGGTATTTATGTTCCACTATGTCCCCTGAGGTTCCTTCCAGCTCCCTGCCACGAGGGATCAGTGCAACACGCTCACCTGCTGTTTGGAGACTAACGTGTCCCTAAACAAGGGCTGCTTCCCAGGGGGGCCAACTCCCACCCTCACTCCCTCTGACATCCAGCCCTCGGAAGCAAGAAGCCAAGGCCAGAGGGGCTTCAAAGGCAACTCGGCCAGGATGCTTTCTTTCTGGAACTACTTAGGAAAGAATATTCCCAAACATAGAAGACCCTGCCAGACACCTCATAACCGACCCATTAAGCAGTCATCTTCCTAGAAAGCTCAGCAAACCTGACCTATAGCCAACTGGTTACCCGCTCTGGAGCCTCAAAGTCTCCACCTCCCCTCCACGGCGGCCAGAGCAAAACATCAAGCACAGTCTGTGCGCAATGGTCCTCACCTACATTCACGTCAGGAAACCACAAGAAATATTTGAAAAAGGAAGCAAAGGGAAGGGACGCAGGAGGGGACTTCCTGCCCCACTAGACCCGGCGCTGCGACTCAAACCACTCAAGGGGCCCTTTCCCGGAGGTTCGAAAGTGCCGAGAGCGGCACAACTGGGCAGAGGGAACCGACTGGAGGACATCACCAACTCGGAGGCGCCAGGCTGGGCCCGGCGGACCATGCCCCCGGCCCGGCCCCGCCTCGGGGATGCTGGCAGCAGCGTCCCCGGGGACTCAATCGGGGATGCGCTCTCTGCACGCGGCCCCCGCTCGCTCCCCAACCCCAGGCTCCCGCGAGCCCCGGCCTCCCCCGCAAGCCCGTCTTCCGGCCCCTCGGCCCTCCGCCCGCGCCTCCCGGACGGCGGCGGCCCCGCTCCGCCTCCCTCGCGCTGGCGCCCGCCCCCGCCCCGCCTCCCGGCTCCCCGCTCCGCGGCTGCTCGTTCCGCTCCCGCTGCCCGGGCGGCCCCTCACCCGGGTGGAGCCGATGTCCATCATCACCTCCTCGAAGGCCGCCGTCTCTTCGGCCTGACGCTGCTTCTGCAGCGCGATCTTCTCACTAAACTTGCGCGGATTGGAAGCTGCGGCCGTGGCCGAGCCGGGCCCGTTCGCTCCCGCCGTCGCCATCTTCCCCGCGCGTCCCTCCCCGCCACCCTCCCGGACCAGCCCCGGCCCCGCCGCGGGCCCCGGCCCGCGCCTCCTGCCGCAGCCGCCGCACCCCCTGCCCCAGCCCACGCCAGGGTCACT
>NW_024412438.1:5283495-5303006 GCF_014898765.1 Herpailurus yagouaroundi | reverse complement strand
GGGCCCGGGGGCCGCGGGCCTGGGGCGCCCCGGGGCGGTGGGACGGGCCCGGTCGGCCGGAAGCTGGGACGCCCGCGGGCGAGGCTGGAGCCTGGGCCCACCCCCGCGACTCTGAGGTCTTCTTCCTGGTCTCGGGCACCATCTGGGCTGTCCCCTGGGAGGCTCTAAGACCCTTCTGTAGGCCTCGGCGCCCGAGGGAAAACGTTCCCGTCCCTGGACCGACTTCCTTGCTCGACTCCTTTCGTGTGCACCCACGACAAAGGAGAAAGATGAGGCAGAATTGGAAAAGGGAAATAGCAAAGAAAGGACATTTCTTTCTTTTTTTTTTTTTTCAAGTTTATTTATTTTTGAGCGAGTGTGTGAGCAGGGGAGGAGCAGAGAGGGAGGGAGAGAGAGTGAATCTCAAGCAGGCTCTGTGCTGTCAGTGGAGCCTGATGCGGGGCTCAACGCAGGCTCAAACTCGCCAGCCGTGAGATCTGAGCGGAAACCAAGAGTCACCAAGAGTCAGACTCCTAACTGACTGAGCCACCCAGGTGCCTCCAAAAGGGGGGCATTTCTTGAAAGGAATCCCTTCTTGACTATCCGTGGCCTGAGCTTTCGTGCAGCCTTCTGGCTGCCCTGTGCAAGTAGAGACCTGGTGGGCCCCAGCTCAGGGATGGGAGGGGGAGAGCTGCTTTCCTGCCTCAAGGCATCTGGTTGGCTTCTTCCTGAACTCACCTTGAACTCCTCTGCCCCCAGCCCTACTGGCCTCCCTTCTGTTTTCTGTTTCTTGAATGCACCAGAGTTATTTTCAACTTAGAACCCTCATTGTTTACTTAGCCTGGATCCTCTTGGCCCACAACCCCTGTGCTATCAGAATGCTCTTCTAACCTCATGGGAGGGTAGGACACAAAGTGATGTAGGAAACACACACACACAAATTAAATTATCTTACTGCCTACAACCCACTGACAAACGACCTTCCTCTAGGAATTCAGCTGCCTCAATGATGACACTTTGCTCAGGCGAAAGGCAACCTTAGCTTAACATTATCCCCACCCCCAGGATCCTGTAAGTCTACTTTAACATATAAAAACTCCTTTGGAAACTTACTTTACCTCTACCCCCCAAGATACCTGTTAACAATCATCCTTTAAGCATATGGCCCACTGATACACACTGAAGGGGCTCGTGACTGGCCAAATGGTAATAAACGACCTTTTCCTAACAACAGCTAGGCTTCCAGGTCCTGGGAACCTTGCTTCCAAAATTCCTGAGACTCACTTTGACCCTAACCCCCTCCCAACCTGAAGGTATATAATCAGTCACAGTCACCCATCACAACCCCAGTGCAGCTCTTTCTGCCCATGGGTCCTGTCTGTGTGCTTTACTAAAACCACTTTTAGGGGCACCTGGGGGGGCTCAGTCAGTTGACTATCTGACTCTTGATCTTGGCTCAGGTCATGATTTCACGGTCCTGAGATGGAGACCCTCCTTAGGCTCTGTGCTAACAGTGCCAGGGCCTGCTTAGGATTCTCTCTCTCCCTCCCTCTTTCTCTGCCCCTCCCCAACTTGCCCTCTCTCAAAAATAAATCAACTTAAAAAAAAGTTTTTCCTTTTTTTTATGTTTATTTATTTTTCTTTTTTTTAATGTTTAAATTTTTTTTTAATGTTTACTCTTGAAGGAGAGAGAGAGAGAGGAGAGAGAACGTGAGTGGGGCAGGGGCAGAGAGAGAGGGAGACACAGAATTCGAAGCAGGCTCCGGGCTCTGAGCTGTCAGCACAGAGCCCGATGCGGGGCTCGAACTCACCATCTGTGAGATCATGACCTGAGTGAAGTTGGTTGCCCAACTGACTGCCACCCAGGCGCCCCAGTGTTTATTTATTTTTGAGAGAGCACGAGAGAGAGAGAGAGAGAGAGAGAGAGAGAGAGAGAGAGAGCATGAGTGGGGGAGGAGCAGAGGGAGACACAGAATCCAAAGCAGGCTCCAGGCTCTGAGCTGTCAGCACAGAGCTCGACTCAGGGCAGGGCTCAAACTCTCAAACCGGGAGATCATGACCTGAGCCAAGTCCGAGGCTCAACCGACTGAGCCACCCAGGTGCCTCTGTTTTTTCTTTTTAAGGTAAGCCGTTACATCCAAAGTGGAGCTTGAACTCACAACTCTGAGGTCAAGAGTCTCAGGCTCCATTGACTGAACCAACCAGGTGCCCCTTTACTTTAATTTGATGTGTGATCTTAAGCAAGTCATTTTTCGTCTCAGGAACACGATAAAGTAGGTGAAAGAGGGAAATTAGACTCGCCGACGATGCCAAAGGTTCTTCCCAGCTCTGACATTAATGAAAGCTGACCATATTTTCCACTTAATCATCTCTCCACATGCAACCTGTAGGAAGCCCTTTGAAACCTTCCTTGCTCTAGGAAAGATCCAGGCAGGGGAAGCTCTGCTCTCCTTAGAGCTCTGCATCAGTCCAGGAAGCCTGCTTTTTCTCCTGACGACTTGAGCAGGATGCAGGAAGATGAGCAGGAAATCTGAGAAAGTGCAAACAAGCGAGTACAAAGAACTTGGGTTCAGGCGTCCAAACCTTGGTCCTACTTACAGAGTAACCTCGAGAAAGTAACTTCTCTCTTCCAGCTATGACTTGCTATGAGAATTATGAGTGATATGAAAACGCCTGACCGTCTAATAGGTACTCGATAACTATGGATCCTGCTCCTGTTTTTACCCTCAGCACATTCCAATTTTCATGAGAAATATCAGTTTGAGATCTGGATCCACACCCCAAACTGTCCTGCTTTTCTCAGGGAGCTACCCTTTTTCCGAAGCACTACTGGGGATGCAGGCAGACAAAAATCATAGCTGTAGCTCCATTGTAGCTCCATTGCTAAATTTGAAATGAATTCCTCCTGGCCCTTCAGTCACAAGGCCAACAATCCTGAGCTTCGGTATTGCCACGTTGCGATCATGGATCTCTGTCTCTTCGTCGGTGAAGTTAGGGAAAGGTTACCTGCCCTGTCTCCTTCGGGGCTGTTGTGGATTAAATGCGAGAACAGCGTTTATGAAAACATTTTGTAAACTATACGAATGCTGTTGGTAATTATACCCTCCGTTGGCCCACAGTCCAGCGTGTGCAGCCGCTGTTCTTTTTCAGCAGCCCGGCGCGCAGACGGGATTTGCGACACTCTCCGCGCGCTCAGAGCTCCTACTTGGGCCAACAGGTCGTTCCCCGTCGCCCGGCTCGGAACCTGGGCCCGGGAGCCAGGCAGCCGCTCCCGCCGCGGCCCCGGCCCCGGCCCCCCGGCGCCGGGCTCGCGGCCTCCCTCCCGCCTCCCTCCCGCCTCCCTCCCGCCTCCGCGGTGCCCCGCCCCCTTGGCAGCCCTCTGGCCACCCGGGGAGCAGCCTGCCTCGAGTCGGCGCTCCCATTGGCTCGATACCCTGCCCTTCAAACCCCTGGCGTCCCATCAGAGTCCAGAGTGGAAAGAGCGCCTCGGAGCGGGGGAGGGGAGCCCTTGGCGAGACTCGGGCCGTCGGGTTGCGGCCTTCCCACAGTGTCTTGTCTTCACCCTGCCGGGCTCTCGTCTTACGCAACTCACGGCCGGAGAGCTGGCACTTGGTGTGCTCCGGTCACAGCCATCGCCGTCCTTCCCTGAGGAGCCCGTCCAAACCCTCAGGAAGACTCGCTGTCGCTAGCAGAAACTGAGGCCCGAAGGGCGAGGCTGGCTGTGTCTTGCTCAAGGCCGGTTTGCGGACGCCTAGCCTCCCGGCCCCCAGCTCGAAGACGCGGGCCCGCCGTGGCCCCTGGCCAGGCGCCAGCCACTCTGCAGTGTCCGGGGTCAGGCCGGGGGCGGGGCTTGGCTGGGCTGGTCCAGGATGCGAGATCCTGGAGGAAAGAAGCGCGGTGGTGGCCTTTCGGGCGGCCGGCGGGCTGGGCCTCTGGGAACAGGTAACGCTGAGGCGGGCCGTTCATCTGAGCCAGACGTCAGGCCGCCGGAGGCGAGATCCCCGGGGGCAGGTGAGGCAGGGAGAGGGTGGAAGGAGGAGCGGGGAACCCAGGAGCTGGGGGGAGGGCGCCCTCACCCTGGTCCCGCTCTCTCTGCAGAATGGACTTCCGAACCCCCGACCTGCTGGATGCGTGGCTGGAGTCCCCAGAAGATGTTTTCTCAACAGGGACCTTCCCGGAGCCGGGACTGCACGGCCCAGCTCCGGAGGCCCCGGGGACGAAGCTCCAAGAACAGGGGCTGCGAGGCTGGGAGCCCAGTGGGGGCCGTGGCTGTGTGAGTGGGAGAGATGCCGGTGGGGTGGGCGGAGGCGCGGCTGTGATGAGGGGCCCGTCAGGCTTCAGCCTCCACTTGGAGACGTCTGAAGGCCAAGCCCCTAAAGGACATGTGATCTGTAACCATCCCCGTGTCCGAGGACACAAGGGACTGAAGAGGCCAGATGCAGGTTAGCACTCTGCAATTCTCTGTACACATAGACTCCCTCTGGTACTGCAGGGCCTTCGAGACAGTGAGCCTGAAGACTTCCTGAAACTTTTCATTGACCCCAATGAAGTGTACTGCTCAGGAGCCTCTGCTAGCAGCGACAGTGGCCATCCGTCTGAGGACCCTGGCCGTCCAGACAGGCCTCCCGCCCCTCAAGCACCCAGTCCCCCTGCTCTCTATGAGGTGGTCTATGAGGCAGGGGCCCTGGAGAGGACGCAGGGGGAAGCTGGGCCAGCTGGAGGGTTCATCTCTCTCCAGCCAGGTCAGTGCTCCTGGTGGAAAGGGGACAGTGGCCTTTCAGGCCCAGCCCTAGTCCTGGGGCGAGGGGTTTTCCCAGCCTGTGCCTCCAGCCAGGCCCTGCTGCCGTGGGGGTGTGCCCTTCGTCTCCTTTACTCCTAGCCACCTGGGTCTCCCTCAGGTCAGCGGAGCCCACAACTGACGGTGCCTGATGTCCGCGTGGTCTGCGAGCTGCCCTGTGATGCTCACGACACCCTGCCCGGAGCAGGCACTGTAAACCCAGTGCCTCCTGCGACCCTGGTGAGTTTGGCCAGCCAGATCCAGTACTCCTGGATACAAAGACAGGCACCCACACAGATGGGGAAGGAGGCTGCGGGAGGGGGAAACTGATGCTAATCTCTTTGTCCCAGTTTTTGTGGCATTGGGCCTGAAGACCAGGGAGGCATGGGTGATTCTAAGTGCAGAAAAGGGCAAGGAAGACAGAAACCCTTGGGGGCAAGGTGGCGATGACTCGGTTAAGGAGAAAGTGGGGTGAGGGAGGCTGGAGACAGGGTCCGGGAGAAAGGCCAGAACGTATGTGCACTTTGCTCAGCATGGCCATTGTTTCAGCCTGGGGTCTGCACATGGAGGGGGCAGGCTGCCTGGGATCCCAGCTGGTGACTGGCACAGGGTGTGGGGCACAAGTGACCTGTTCCCACTGGAAGCACCATGCGGCCACACCCACAGCCCAGGGCCACAGCACAGTGGGCAACACTCAGCTGCCTCCCTCAGGCTGGCTAGACTGGTTCCTGCAGTGGGGGGCGAGGAAGGGGTCTTGCTCAGTCACTGTCTGACGACAGAGCTGCTTGTGGGCAAAGGGTTCTGGCCTCCCTGCAAGCCTGGAAGAAGCTGGCACCAGAATCCACACCAAACATCTCCGAATCGGGCTGAGGGACCTTAGGAAGTCCGATGCTTCTAAGCTTGCATTCGCATCAAAACACTGGGGAGTTTGTGGCTTCAGGGGAGCAGGAAGGGATAATCAGGAAAAGGCAGAAAGACAAAAAATGGTTTGGCTAAAAGCCAAAGATCATCAGGAGTCAAAAGCAAAATCAAATTCCTCTTTTTTTTTTTTAATTTTTTTTTTCCAACATTTATTTATTTTTGGGACAGAGAGAGACAGAGCATGAACTGGGGAGGGGCAGAGAGAGAGGGAGACACAGAATCGGAAACAGGCTCCAGGCTCTGAGCCATCAGGCCAGAGCCTGACGCGGGGCTCGAACTCACGGACCGCGAGATCGTGACCTGGCTGAAGTCGGACGCTTTAACCGACTGCGCCATCCAGGCGCCCCATCAAATTCCTCTTAAGTCAAAGTGAAGCATAAATCTTTCAAGGAGTACCAGAACTGCGGGTTACTCTGTCGGCAGGCTCAGGCTAACCAGACGCCCCCTACCTCCCCACAGACCGTGTTAGGAGAAGTTGTTCAGTCTGGTGGCCCTTGGGGAGTTCTTTGACAGGGGACAGAGCTTCCATCTAGAAAGTGGGGCTCAGACCCTGGGGGAAAATGGGCCACTGCCCCAGGGAGCTCCCGGTGGTTGACCCTGACTGGACATCGCACTCTGCCAGATGGAAGTTAACGGCAAAAGCGAACCATTCTAAGCAAACCTTACCTTAGTGAGTTGCTGCCTGCCTTCTTCAGATATCCTGAAGGTTTGGGGACCAGAACCGGCCCTCCCTAGCTTGCTCAGAGTCCTGAAGTCCTAAGCCTGGGGGCAAAGGACATATCACAACCCCTCTTCTCTCCCTTCTCAGCCCCAGGAGGCCCCAGACAGAGCCCGTCTGAATTAAGGCCCCTTCGCCCCTCCTCACTTCACGGTTACGTATTCCTCTCCAGAAGGCACGCAGGGAGCAGCCTTGTGTGATGGGAAAGACAGGACCCTCCCCCACTGTCCTCTCACCCTCTCCTGTTCTCCACCAGCTGCCCTGTCAGACCTTGTTCCTGACAGAAGAGGAGAAGCGTCTGCTGGGGCAGGAAGGGGTTTTCCTGCCCGCACACCTGCCCCTCACCAAGGTAACATGCTTCCCCAAAGGGTATCCCAACACAGCAGCCCCATCCTGGCCTCTGAAGAGCCAGGCCACAGAGGCTAGTGGGGCGCTGAGGGAGGTTAAGGGCCCAGGACTGACACCCCCGGGCCTCCAGGCAGAGGAGAGGGTCCTCAAGAAGGTCAGGAGGAAGATCCGGAACAAGCAGTCAGCTCAGGACAGTCGGCAGCGGAAGAAAGAGTACATCGATGGGCTAGAGAGCAGGTATGTCTGGACATCGGTGTCCAGCTCTCCGTGGGCCCTGTGTGGGCCTCCTTACCAGGGCAGGCAGGCCAGGGCCCACAGGATTGCAGAGCTTTGTCCCACCTGTCCACACACCCTAGGGCCGCTGCCTGCTCTGCACAGAACCAGGAACTGCAGAAAAAAGTCCAGGAGCTGGAGAGGTGCAACGTGTAAGTGCATACATAACCTGCTCCTCTGGGGAGGGCGGGCCCAGGTAGGGGCTGGGGGGAGCTCCCCGGGGGGGGGGGAGGTAGGCAGGAGGGGGTTGGCGTCAGGGCTACCATTCTCGCGCCCTGACTTCCGGTGCTGGTGCCGGAGCCCTGACTCTCCACTCTGCCTCCCCAGCTCCCTGGTAGCTCAGCTCCGCCAGCTGCAGCTGCTGGCTGCCCGGACCTCCGACAAAGCTGCCCAGACCAGCACTTGTGTCGTGGTCAGTCTGCTGCCCGACCCCCTGACGTCCACCATCTTTTGCCTCCATCCCGACACCCCCGGCCCTGACCACACCCGCCTTCCCATCCCTGATGACTCCAACCGCTCTCTATTCATTCTGCCCTTGGCTCCCTGCCTTTGTCCCCACAGCCCAAAGGACCTTTTGTTTTCTCCAGATCCTTCTTTTTTCCCTGGCTCTAATCATCCTGCCCAGTGTCAGCCCCTTTCAGGGTCTCCGGGAGGCTGGGCCTGAGGATTACCAGCCTCATGGAGGTGAGGCAAGGGCAGGGGGGAGCTGTTTTTCAGGGTAGTCAAGATGGGGGAGGGAAGTCCTGTCCTCTAGGATCCCCCACCGAAGGGAACACTCTATTACTGCCCTTCTTCCTCCACCCACAGTGGTTTCCAGAAATATCCTAAGTCACAAGGACATGACAGAAGGTTTGGAGACCACAGTAGTAGAGTCCAGACCGGGGGGGCCACTTAAGACCAAGGGTGAAAATGGCTCAACAAGGACACTGCTTGAGAAGATGGGAGGGAAGACAGGCTCCAATGGGCACGCAGGAGCTGTGCTGCATGCAGAAGAGATGTGAACCCACCTGCTTCCCGGCCACAAGAGGGAATCCAGGATCCCTTGTGGCTCTTGTTCCCCCTGGGTTTCCCATTCAGTATTCTTTGGCTTCAAGGGTCTGAATCATTTCTGGACGTCCTAAGTGTCTGTACCCTGAGGCACAGGCTACATGACGCATTTCAAATACTTTATACATCTGCAACTTTATTTCTTCTTTGGGGTTAGGGTTGAGGGGAAACAGGTTTTGGCTGAGAAATAAACTTTTTTGCTGAAATTGTATCCTGAAAGTTTTAAATAAGTAGCAGGAGAAGAAGATAGGTAGTCGGTAACCTGGGGCGTAAAGTTGCCACCGTTTCCATGCCTGCTGCCATGACTTCCGGTCCCAAACCAAATTACAATAGGGAAGGGAACCATGCTACTTACTTTGCTGGTTAATGATCTAGACAGGAAACGCAGAAAGGGGCGCCACCACCAGTCTCCCAGAATAAGGGGCACAAGTCTCTGTCTGAGGCAGGGTCCCTAAAGACCCCTGTCAAAGGGCAGAAGGTCACTATATGGACTCGATTTGCTTCCGGACCTTTTCCAGAGCTTTTCTGTCCAGCTGTCGCTGACGAACGATGACAAGGCAAGCGAAGACCAAGGCCACACCCACGACAGCCCCTTCAAATTTCCAGAATAAGTGCTGCTCCATCAGAGCTGAGCGGCAGCTAAGGGCAGGAAGAAACAGTTATTCCCAGGGAACGCTGGACAACCTCTCCCTCTCATCGCCCTTCTACTGAAGCCCCACCAAGACACATCTGGCGGGAAAAGAGAGAGCTACTGGAAGCCTTCTAACGTGTTCACCGCACACAAATCCCACTCAAATATATCATCCGGCTTCTTTCTGGTGTGGTCATGAACAGAGCTGGCATTAACCCGCACGATAGGACCAGTGATCCAGAAACAGAACTGGGACTTGGGTTCACATACTTTGCCCCCCTTCCAATATGCCAGGCTACCTCCAGAGGGACAGAAAGACCTGGGTGAACTACCTAAAATCACAGGAACAAAGGAGCTGACCTAGGTTTCAAGAAGAGAAATGGTACTTGCCTTTTCAACTCATTTCTCTTGGATGAACTGCATGTGATTTTCTCCACGTACCCTGTGGAACCACACTCAGGAGTGGTCTTCTGTCAGGAGAAAAGAACCAAAGAACAGGTCACGAAAGGGCAGCAGCAAAAGCATGAGGAGTGTCACTCAGAAGGGGCAGGTGCCCAACTGGTATGGCTCCAAGCTGGTGGTCAACAGAGAACCAACAAGGGTTCTGATGGGGATGCTGGATGTGCCGGAGGCATGAGAAATGCATTAAAAAGAACACCTCAGGGGCAGGTTCCAGAGCCTGCTGGATTAAAAATGATCATGACTGGGGCACCCGGCTGGCTCAGTGGGTGGACCCTGCGATTCGTGATCTCAGGGTTGTGAGTTCCAGCCCCAAGCTGGGCACCGAGATTTCTTCCTTTTCTTTTCTTTCTTTCTTTTTTATGAATAGGACTATTAGATGAACGTTGCCATTGACTTAGAAAGGAAAGGGCACATTTTAAGGGGGAAACAAGTTCCAATGTGGACATACACTGAAACTGCAAGAACACAAAGACGACGCAAAGTCCCATTTCCTAAAACCGAGAGGGACTAGATATGACAAAAACGGGACAACAGATACTCACAGCCTGGAAATTAGAGCACGGAGCACATTCTTCTGCCACCACAAACTCTTCCACCAGCCAGCACGGCAAATTTGAGGTGCTCACTAAAAGGGGAGAGAAATGCCAGCCCCAGCCCCAGAAGGTATTTCCCCCAAAGGTTCCGCCCATCCGACTTCCCAGCACAGCTAAAAGCCTTCATTTCGCGTGGCGCCACCCCTTCCCATCCCACCGGTGCTCCCGGTAAGGGGAGGACGTCAAAAGAAAACAGAACTATGGGGGTGTCGGGTTACCACACCAGCACCCACCTGACAGCTTCTCCGCCCGCACCGGAGCCTCGGCTTGGCTGCAGCGACAGGGAGGGAGGAAGGGTGGGGGTGGGGAGGCAAGAGTCAGAAGCCGGCAAACAGGGAACTCCCGACCTCCGCGGAGCCTGCTCCCGGACTCCGTCCCCCCCAGGGGCGTGGACGAGGCGATCCTCCCGCCCCCTCCACTTCCCAGCCCTCAGCCTCTCCTTACCAGAGCTTCAAGGTGAAAGCGCAGAGCAACCAGCACAGGTGGCTGCCCTGGGGGAGGCTACGCCTCCCTGCGCCTGTAGGCATGGGGTGCTCGGGGTCGCGCCTTTGGGGACGGAGGGACTGGCCTCGCGCCCCGTCGGAGCGCTGACACTGCAGCCCTCGGGAGGTTCCAGATCAGGGCTGAGAGGTGCTGGAATTGCCTGTCAGGGCAGAGGCTTTATTGGGACGTCCCCATGGCCACGGCAAGAAAAGCCGACACGCATTTGCGGGGCTGGGCCGTGAGCTCACTTCTTCGGACCCCCTCGGCCCTCGGGAGAGGCCGAGGGACGTACGGCCTAGCACCCCGTCACCTCCGGGGCCGTCCCTGCCGCGGCCATCTTGCCCCGCGGAGGATACCGGGACCGCGGGGGATGCCGGGACCGCGGAGGGTTCCAGCGGCTCTTCCGGTCGGCGCAGGCGCGCGGGTTGTGGCCGCCGGGACTCGTCGTCTGGGCAGGTGGCCCTCGGTCTCCGCTCCGTGCGACTCGGGCTTCCGGCGTCGAGCTCGGCGCGCCGCGGCCTGACGGTCCTGCTGGCGAGGCTCGTCTGGCTTCTCGGTTCGTGGCTCCCGGGCTGTCGCCTGGTGGCCCCTTCTGGGCTGGGGAGCAGCGCCACGGGAGGAACAACGCGTCGTGCTCCCAGGACTTTGCCGCCTCGGAAAAGCCTGGGATTCACCATCTAGCTACCGCTTGACACCCGTCCTGCCCCGGTGGCCCCGGGAGGGAGGCGACACTGCACTTTCTCCTCCCGAGCCCCACGGTGCACCGATCTATTATGTCGCCTTCGCGCGTGTTAATTACTTTTTAAGTTGTTTTTAATAATCTCTGCGCCCGACGTGCGGCCTCAGTTTACAGCCCCATCGCGTGTTAATTTACAACAACCCCGCCCCGCGTTGGTGCTTTGAACGAGCTCCTCGGGTCCTAGCTCGCCCGGCTGCCGCCTGTTGGGATCGTCATTCGTGCGGGGAGGACATTGGAAGTCGCAGAGAGGAGTCGGGACTTTAGGACCCTCTCGGCATTCTCTGTAGAACAGAAATGCTAATGTGCATTTTCTAGGGTTTTTTGTCGAGATACGAATGAAATGAAATGTGTAGTAAAGTATTTCCTTTATTCTCTAATTGCATCGCGTCACATTACTGTCATAGTTTTTGAATCCAACATTTAGGTCGTTTTGATTTTCAGTATTCCTGAGGAGTCAGAGTTGGTTATCAGTCCCATTTTATGAGTAAGCTCAGGGTATAAGGGATTGTCCAAGGTCACCCAGCGAGTGAGTGGGAGACCTAAGGCGTGAGCCCCAGACGTTCAGCTCCAAGTCCAAAGATTCACCCCTACTTTCTCCATCCCCATGGAGTTAACCCTGGATATGTATCCAGAACGCAGAGACTTGCCCCACACTCTTGCTTTACCGTGTGGCATTAGTTATTATCTAACTCTGCCCATATTTTCATCCTAGTTTTACACACATACAGGTCTACAGCCTCCCAGACAACTGGACCGTGTGAGTTCAAGGAGATACTTAAATTCACATAAAGGAGGTCACTAATAGTAATCTGTCCCCCGCTTCTCAAGATGAAAGGGCTCATCCCCAGACTTTTGTTAACGCCACCCCACATTCTCCTCTCCCAAGAAGCGTTCCTGGCCTAAATATAACAGCTACTCCCACGACCCCAGGGCTACAGTACTTTATTTTAGGATTACAATTTATGGGTGCAATGTCCCATAAATTCTGACTTCCCATCGGGAGTAAAGCTGGCTGCTCAAGAACAGGAGCCGTCAGACTGGAAAGCCCACTGCACAGGAGTTGAACAAAAAACCGTGAGGACTGGGGCGCCTGGGTGGCGCAGTCGGTTAAGCGTCCGACTTCAGCCAGGTCACGATCTCGCGGTCCGTGAGTTCGAGCCCTGCGTCAGGCTCTGGGCTGATGGCTCGGAGACTGGAGCCTGTTTCTGATTCTGTGTCTCCCTCTCTCTCTGCCCCTCCCCCATTCATGCTCTGTCTCTCTCTGTTCCAAAAATGAATAAACGTTGAAAAAAAAAATTAAAAAAAAAAAGATTAAAAAAAAAAAACCGTGAGGACTGAGCTTTACTTTTCTGTGACTACTTGCTCATTCCCCTACGTTACTATTTGTGCGGGTCAGTAGTTGTGCGCTACCAAAGTAGGTGTGGGTGTTTTCCAGTGGCTTTTAGCTGTAGGAAAAGTCTTGGCTGAAACCTTCTAGCATGCTGTTACTCCTTATGAAACCCTACCATGTCTCTGGACAGGCGAGGGTCCAAAGCTCTCCCATCCACTCGCTTTACCAAGCAACAATAAGCCTCCACACTGAAACTGGCTTTTAAAATCTTTGCTCTGGGGTATGGTGAAGGTTAGTCAGTGTTCTTCCTGGGATTCACGAAATGTAAGTCTTTCCTCATAACCTTGAGCAAATTACGTTCGCTGGGTCGTTGACTACAGAGCTCAGACATGATCCAGGTAAGATCTTCACCCCATGGAAGCTCGGTACCTAACACATTTTTCCGACCACACCACAGTTCTCCTCCCAGCACGGCCAGGCCCTTTCCTGGTGTTGCGTTTTACCGACAAGAAACAGCAGCACAGAAAGCCTTGCTGCTGACCCCAGGGTCATGCCATCCACTTCCACGCCACAGGCATGGGGATTTCTTAAATGCCTTGAACTTCAGATCTGCGAATTACACTCCTAATGGTATTTTGCCTAAACCAAATCTGATATGTTCATTAATCCTGTTAAAAGGTCCTGTGAGAGAAGTTTGCTGTTTCGATACTGTGGTGTAAGGGTCAAAAGGGGGCTGTGGGTCAAGGTGGTAGTTCTTTGGCATGCCAGTAGTTTGGCCTCTTTGTTGTGCAGTATTTAGGAGCAGTATGTGTTAAAATTTGCTTGTCCATCACGTAAAGTTCCACCCAAAAGTTATATTATCTTGGCTGTTGTGCTTGGCACATACTAGATGCTCAACAAAGATTTAGGAGTAAATGAGCCTCTTCTGTGCCTCATTTTCCTCCTCTATAAAAGTGGAAAATAACACCTACTAGCCACCTAAAAGGGCTGCTGGCAGAATCAAAGGCGCTTAAAGAAATCATGGGATAAACAACACGAGGTCCTGTTATTTCCTTGAGGCCAGGGCTGTCTCTCCCCTGGGAAGGCCCAAGAAAGAGCCCTTCTGGATACTAGGCAAGGTTCTGCCCATAAGGACCCTCTAATTTCCATCATGGAAAGGATGTCAAGCCCCTCAGGTTCAGAGAAGCTCCTTGCTGTTCTCTCGTCCGTGAAATCGCAGGAAAGGGACAGCTGCACACAGGTCCTGGTGTCACAGGAACCCGGCCAGGTTCCGGCAGCCCAGCCACCTTAGAGGCAGGAATCAGGTTGGTGAGCAGAGAGCAGTTCTGCTGATGAAAGTTACCCAAACCAGGGGACTCTGTGTGGGTGGTGGCCTTTAATGCTGAGAAAGACCACGCAGAGTGGTAGGATCAGAGCTTCAGAGGGATTGCCGAGCCCACCCCTCACTCGGCCCTAAAACCTGATCCGGTAACGACGACGGGCCAACTGTTTATTTACACTTCTGTCTGCCTTACAGGTCCAGGGAGGGCCTGGCGCCCAGGGCCCTTGCTTCCCTCCTCCCTCCCTTCCCGCCCCTCACCTTCTCTGACTTCCTGCCATCTTTCTCCTCCTCGCCTCTCCCTGCCTCTCTATTCTACCTTCTCTCCTCTCACGTTCCTCCTTTTCTTCTGCATTTGCTCCCCGCTCGGCCATCTGCCATCTACCCACCTCTACCCCCTGAGCCCCACCTGCCCGCCCTCGGCCCAGCGTCCAGGCCCAGGTCCTCAGCCGAGGGAGCACCTGCTGCTGCTCTTCTTGTCACAAGCTCTCAGGTCCGTGCCAGGGGGCCTGTGGCTGTTTCCCTAGAGGTGGAAGCGCACTGGGGTCAGGGTGAGAACAGCTGGCCGGGGTCTGAGATTGTACGTTGTTTGAAGGGGCCCCACCCTCGCGGGCCGTGTTAGCACCGCTCCCCTCCTCAGCGTTCACTCCTCACATGACACACACCCACAGCTGTGCTCAGTCCAGCACGACCAACTCACCGATCTCCGGCCTCCTGACTTGAGCAAGATGTCCCGGGCCAGGGAGCTGAAAGCCTGTGGGGGAAAGGAGTGACCGGTCGGAGCAGGTTGGAGGGGACGGTGGCGGCCTAACAGCCGTCTCTGGGAGTGGGGGGCAGGCATGGGGTGTGTCTCACCTCATCCACATTTGTGCTGGATTTGGCACTTGTCTCGAAGAATCGAATCCCATGCTCCCGAGCCAGCTGTGGGGTGGAGAGATGAGACGGGTGGATAAAGGTGGCGGCAGCCCTTGGAGTCCGAACTCGCCTTGGCCGCCCAGCCGGGCCTCACCTGATCGGCCTGCTCCTTCCGCACTCTCCTCTTGGCCTCCATGTCACACTTGTTCCCCAGCAGCAGACGCTGCACCCCTGCAGAGGCATTCTGGGAGCAAAAGGGCAGGAGGAGTAAAGTTGGGTCCTGCTCACCTTCACGGCCCCCTCACCCTCCAGGTTCTACCCAGTCCCCCATCTCTCCAGGATGGTTGTCACCTCTTTGATGCTTTTCATCCAGTTCTGAATGTTCTCGAAGGATTTCTCATCTGTGATGTCATACACTAGGATAATGCCCTGAGAGATGGCAAGAATCCACCATGGAGCCTTGGTCCACATTCCCCTGTTTCTGCTTCCTGCCCCTCCAAGTGACCCTGCAAGCCCTACCCACAAATCTAATCACTAGTCCAGGTGGGGCCCTCCACATCCCACACTATAACCCTGACACCGTCCCTGCCCGACCCTGCGGCCCGTGGTTCTCAGAACCCTGCAGTCTACCGCCTCATCCCTTGTCCAGACCCACACCCCGTACCATGGCCCCGCGGTAGTAGGCGGTGGTGATCGTCTTGAATCGCTCCTGGCCAGCCGTGTCCCTAAGAGGCGGAACGTTTGTGGGGCGGCACAGAGGGAACAGCTCTCCGAAGAGAGAATCCCCCCTGCTAAGAATTTAGCTTCTGCAACAGAGTGGGGGCTGAAAGGAACAGAATCAGAAAACAGTACAGGAGGAAAAGAAGGTAAGACAGCTGGGAACAAGGTCTCGGGTTTATTTGTTGCAGGGTTACTCTGTGCAAGCACTGCTAATCTTCACCCTACACTTGTGAGACACGTTCTACTGTCTACTTATTTTACAAACGGGGACGCAGATTTGGAGAGGCTGAATAACTAATGAAAGTCCTTCCACAGCAGAGCCAGAACTTGAACCACAACCTGCTCTTATCTGTTGCATCTTAACACCTCTTTCAGGCCACCAGCCACTTGCACACCTTCGGAGTCCCGGGCTTCCTGTGACAGCCCAGCCCTCTATCTTCAGCTTTCTGGGCTTGAGGTAATTCAGGGAGCGCACAGAGTCAGGTCTTAGTTCTGCCATTTGCTGCTCACCTGCTTTAATGTCATTTCCACGTGGCAGCCCTGCAGACATTTGTCAAGTTCAGAGAATGCTCTGGAGCCAGGAGAGGCAAGAGAGTTACAAGAAAGCTGAAAATAAATAGTTGAGCGAGCAGGAAGAGGGATGGAAGGACGTCTGAGCAAGGCGACAGGAAATGGAGAAGTACCGGAAGGAGCTGTGGGGAAAGGGAGAGAAATGAGGCAAATGGAAGGGAAAGGGTGACAGGAGGTAAACGAGGGTTTGTGGCCAGCGGTCCCGGGGGTTCACTCACCAGACCTGCAATTTGATCTTCTTCCCCTCTATATCCACAGTGCGGATCTTGAAGTCGATTCCTACGAGTGGAGCATATATATAGATCACTCAGGCTGAGACTCTGCAGGGACGAGGAGGGCGTGCAGGGGAGACCCGGCATGGAGCAGCAGCAGGGCTAGAAACTGTGCAGGGGTCCACTTGGGAAGCAACTTTGTTGCACGTATAAAACTAAGAGACTTTTCTCAAACCTGTATTTGGGTAGCAAGCATCTTGTTTTTACATGGATTTTATGGATGTGGGAGGGGGTAGGTGATGGAAATTCTGCAGGGAGGCTTAAGGCACCTCTTGGATCCACTCAGCCAACCAGGTGACAACTCTCAGAATTCAGTGTCTCCCCCAGGATATTACTTTTAGATTCCTTTTCCTTTCTGTTTTCTTAGAACCACCGTCTACGCTCCAGCCATATAGGATGAAGAGCCAGGAAAAAGGTAGCTGATGCCAGTCTGTGTGAGTTAACTAGTAGGCTGGGCTTGCAAGCAAGAAATCTGAGGATAAGTAAGATTTCTCCTGAGACTGAACTAGGATAGAGAGGCATTTTCCTTCCCTTTTCTAACCAGAATTGTCTTGAGATTCCCCTCGTTTTATTTCCCAGGCCAGAGAAGATGAAGAAAGACAAGAGGGGAGGAGGGGAGGCAGTGTTCTTGGTGGAAACTTGGGCACCTCCCCAGAGCCGGTCGAGAGCCTAGGGAGGAGCCTGAGTCACCAGGCTGACTCAGAGCCCCCAAAAGTTCCCCCACTCCCACCGTCCTTGCCTGGCTGACTGCATATTCACGGTTCCAGTCCTTGGGCCATCCTCCAGCACACCCGGCCACTTTGTTCCACCCCCCACCCCAAACCCCCAGTTCAGTTGAGGGGCAGGGAGACTGGGAAGTAATTTGGTACAGTGGGGATGCAAAGGGGGAGTCGGAAACTCAGCGAGGCAGAAAGAGGCTGGCGGAACTGGAAGCCGCCTTCAGGGAGAGGGGTTACAGGAAATACAGGGAGGTGGGTGGGGGTGGGGGAGAGGAGTGGAGCAGGAAATCGAGAAGGGTTCATGTGCATTTGGGGAGGTGAGGGAGAAGGGTGGTCCCAGGAACCCCAGGAGCTGGCACAACTGAGAAGTTACCTGGAGGCCTCAGACAGTTTAGAGGTTGGGTACCATCCAGAGATATGCTCCACGGATGGGTCTGAGTCAGGGGTTGGGAGGCTAGAGTTCAGAAGCCTCACTCTAAGGGGGGTGGGGGGTGGTAAAGAGTGGGGCCACGAGTAATCTGGGAGCCTGAGGATGAGGTCATGCGGGGATTAGGGGCTCTGGGATACGGCCAGTGGGCTCACCGATAGTGGAGATGTAAGTGTTGTTGAAGTTGTCTTCTGCAAAGCGAATGATCAGACAAGTCTTGCCCACCCCCGAGTCCCCGATCAGCAGCAACTTGAAGAGGTGGTCGTAGGCTTTGGCCATGGCGGACACTGGGGAGCCGGGGGAGGGGTGGGGAAGCTCCGGGCACTGGTAGGCGGGATCGGAGGGCTGGCGGACGGAGCTGCCCGGAGCCCAGGCCAGGAAGTTTTCCTCCCTCTCCGCCCAAGCTCCGGGATAGAGGGGAGGCGGCACTCCTCTGGGCCCCACCCCCTGCCCGCCCACCCCTTTCCTCCCGCGGCGGCGGCGGCGGCGGCAGCCCGGCCTGGCCGGCCTTCTGCTCCCCGGGCCCGAGCTGGCCCGTCTCCCAGGCCATTTCCCACCCACAGCGTCTGGCTCGCCATCACTCCCCTCTTTTGATCTCACTCTGGCAGTCTTAGGCCAGGGAGGCTGGGGTGAATGGAACCAGAGGTTTAACCCAAATGAGCAGAGGAGGACGAGCTCTAGAGGAGTTAGGGGAAAAGGGAAAGTTTTGCGGGAAGAAGGGTGGAGGTGGGGATGGCCCTGGGAGCTGACAAAAATCGGGGGCTGATTCAAGGGACGGAAACCTTGTAGGGGCGGCGCGCGAATTCCGGTGTTGCTGTTCCCAGCCCTCAGTTGGGAGACCAGCTCCGCTTGAAAAGAGCGGGATGCTCTGGAAGACAAGGCTACTTGTTGGGCGGGTCTGCCCCCTGGTGGAGCAGAGTGAACACGCAGCGCCCGCCCGCCCCGCCGCACCCCTCCCTCCGTCTCGACCGAGACACGTTCGGGGTTTCATTAGCAACAGTCCTCCAACAGGGACCGTGTGCGGCAAGACAGAGCTTGGGACTGAAAATGTCTGGCTTCGTTCTTTCGACGAGGCGCGCATGTTGAGAACACAGCGGAGGCCGCGCCCTCATCCCTCGCGGAAAGGCTGTGACGAGGCCACCAGGGCGCTGGAGCGTGGGAACACGGCGATCCGGGCACAGGCTGGCTGTGCCGGTGGAAACACAGCATGCAAAGCGTCTGCGTCTCCGACAGGGGCCAGTCGAGCCGTCCGCGCACAGTGTCCGGGCTGTGCCTCTGCTGGCCCCCTGCCAGCCCCCTTCTGCGCGTCCTCTCGCCTCCCGGTCGGCCTTCCAGCCGTGCCACAAACTCCACGGTTTCCCTAGTTCTTCCCCCGGCCGGGCCGTCTCGCACCCGTCCTTGAAATCACGCTGCCATCCCCCCGAACTGTTCGGACACAAATCTGCCCGTTCTTTTACTTTTTCGTTGGCCGGGATGTGGCCTCCTCAGCCCCGGGGGTTCAGGTCTCCCTCGACTAAGCCCGTGCGCTCAGCCCTTAGCTCTCTCTGGCCGCCTCGCCTCCCCCCTGCTCAGCTACGCCACGCTCCTTCGGCCCCGGGTTTTGGCTTCTCCCAGACAGTCGCACGGTGGACTCCACGTCCTTCAGATTTCGGCCTAAATGTCACTTCCTCACGGGACTTTCTGGGCCGCGAGCGGGGCGCTGAGAACAAAGTGCGCCCGTCCCTCACCGGCGCCAGGCTGCACGACGCCCCGCGGGCGGTACCTGCGCCACAGGAGCAAACACTGTCCCAGGCACGTCTGTGTGTCGCACGGGTCCCAACGCGGCCGTCCCCGCGCGCGCACTGCAGAGGGTGGGCGGTACCGCGCGGGCCGCGAGGGGACGGGGAGGGGGCGACCTGACGGCGGTCATGGATGGACTCGCCGCGGGGAGCACCCGAGTACTTGACGGGACCGCCGTCAGAGGAGAAAGGCCGGGGACACAACAAAAAACCTCACAGCGGTTAAAAGGGTAGGCGAGGAGGTGGGAACCAGGACGAGGGCTTCCGCCGTGTCTACATTCCTGCGGTGTTAACATGGCAAAGGAAACCAGCTGGGGAACACCGAGGAAGTCGAGAAGGGCAGGGCCTGGCTGGGGTCGCGCCGCGGCCCCCTCGGCAGGCCGGGCGGGAGGCGTCCGCTCCAGCCGCAGGCGGCGCGCGGACCCCGGCATGGCGGCCGGGCGCGCGCGCGTCACTTCCGGCGGGTGGCGGATATAAGCGGCAGGATTTCCGCTTTCGCTCCTTTCCGGCGGTGACGACCTGCCCACGAGAACATGCCCGTGAGTTCCTCG
>NW_024412438.1:5163573-5283095 GCF_014898765.1 Herpailurus yagouaroundi | reverse complement strand
CGCGTGTATGCACTCTTTCTCAGAAGTTTCAACTTTAAAAAGGTGAGAGGAAAATGCAGGTATAGACAATAGCGTGTTAAGTTTCTGTTTCATCTAGAATAGCTCAGAATTTGAGCAAAACGAGCCGTTTTCTCCAGGTTCAGCAGTGGTTTCCACTTCTGGGTCGGGTGTGTCACATGCAGTTTACTGCTTCTTGGTGGGAAGTTGAGCAGGACCTCCCATCCGCTAGGTGACTAGCGCTGAGAAGGCTGAATGAGTTGCAACTGCTTGTCATGAGTGACATGATAAGCAGCTGATTTTTATTCTCGATAGTTGGTGAAATTAAATAAAGGCAGTTTTTTTTTAAGTCAAAAGTCCACGGTGCTGAATGTAAGGGGTCCTTACCTAGAAAAACAAAAGCCGTTGATGCTAGCACTGCAAAGAGGGTAAAGAGGATGGTCTGGTGAGAACCCAGGAACTTCTGGAGGACACTGGAATCTTCACATTGATCTGTGCGTTGGACAGAACAAAACAAGGTCACAGTTAAAAGCATCCAAGGCAGGTTGCTGTACTTAACGCGTGGTCATGGGTATCCAGCAGAAGCTCTCAAAAAGGAGGGAAGTTGTGTACTTGGCTCCTCTACCTGTTTTTGGCTTGCTCCTGTCTCCTAGGTAATAAATGGCAATCCATGAACCTTGTAATTTCTCCACTTACAAACGGGCATTTAAATACTCTGCTACCTTAAATGTCCGTTAACCATTTCTGTGTACTTTAACTCCAAGCGACTTGCTTCTCTTCACCAGGTTTGTGGTGGTGGCGACTGAACTTGTAGGTTTTTTTTTTTTAATTAACGTTTATTTACTTTTGAGGGAAAGAGATAGAGGCATGAGCAGGGGAGGGGCTGAGAGAGAGGGAGACAAAGAAACCCAAGCAGGCTCCAGACTCTGAGCTGTCAGAACAGACCCTGGGGCTTGAACGTGAGATCATGACCTGAGCTGAAGTTGGACACTTAACCGACTGAGCCACCCAGGCGCCCCTGAACTTGTAGTTCTGATCTCTTTGCATCACCAACCACCTCTTAAATCCCATGGGTCCCCTTGTCCTTTTTTACTCAGGATCTTTCTAGGGAACATTCTGATTTGTCCCCAATAAAACCTGTTTTTGAAGCACACTTGGCATCTGACTTTGGTTATTTCAAATTCTTCAGCGTCCACAAATGAACTCCTACCCCAACAAACTCCCTGAACTTTAGGTCTTCTCTACCTGGTTCTTATTTTGCATCCCTGGTATAAGGCCCTCTAACCTCTGGACTTGTAACTGGTCTTCCCTCTCCTGGGACTTTGTTTCAGAACTGTGTGCAAACCGCTTCTCTCCGAAGAACAATTACATTGCCTTAAATATAGATGCACTAAAACCAAAATTCTCTATACTATCTCTTGATCAGGTCCCACTGTTGAAAGCTTTTGGCTTGCAATGTTTACAGGGTAAGAGTCCAGATAAAACTTGGGTGACATTTAACAGCCTTTCTAGTGCCTCTTTGCTCTGGCTACCCCAAACTAATTGTCTCCCCAATCAGGCTCTGTCTTAACTCTGATTTCTGCAGTAGGTACCATGCCTGGCATATGCCCGTGGGCACTCAAATACTTGTGTGAATGAGCTGAAGGCTGGGTTGGATCTTTGACCACTCCTACCCACCTCCGAGGTTGTGTTAGTCCCACTGGTCCCTCTGGTCTCTGAGAAATGCAGGGGTTCTTAACCATTGTGCTGTGCACAACTTGGCCTGTGGATCCTATCAGAATGTTTTCAAATGCAAAAAAGCAAAATATGTAGGAATAAAGGAAACCAATTATGGGACACCTGGGTGGAGCGTCTCCTGCAGCTCGGGCCATGTGGAGCCCCACTTCAGGCTCTGCTGACAGCTCAAACCTTAACCTGTTTCAGATTCTGTGTCTCCCTCTCTGCCCGCCCCCCCCCCCCATTCTCTCTCCCTCACTCTCTCAAAAATAAACATTAAAAAAGAAACCAATTATATCAAAGTTAACCAAGGTGGAAAAAACTTTTGTAACAGCAATGTTAAACACTTAACAAAAACGTTAAAACGCCTTTTTGTAATATAATAACATGCTCCAGCAACAAGAAAGATCTAACCTCAGACCTAATAACTATAATTTTTATGTAATTTTGAAGAGAAGTTTAAGAATTGGAACATGACAATATCTGAATTCTGTTGGTGACAAAGTCACACGTACTGCTGTTACTGTGGTCTGTTGCCTATATTCATAAAGTCAGTGGAAATACTAACTTTCAGTTAGAAGTTCATTGAAAATAAAGGTGCAGTATTTCCCCCCATTGAAGGTCATCGGCACCTTGAATTCCATCCATGGGCTTTTGCAGACACCCATTAACTCTAGATTTAGAAACAACAAGATAACACAGGTTAGAGTTGAGAATTGTTTCTAGTGCTGGGAACTTGAACATCTCCATTTCCTCAACTCTTAAAGGGAAAAACATTCACCTCAGAGTTATGAGAGAGAAAAATGCATATAAAATGCACTTCGGACATGACCAGTACATCTCAGGTGCTTGCCGAAACAGACCTTCCTTCCACTGGAGTTGAACTAGGTAGGGTCCAGTCCAATTCACGCCCAGTAATTCAAAGACCAGTTTCTCCGGAGGGATATGCAAGTAGAGGTGACGATACAAGGAGGATGATTCTTTGGCTTTCCTAACACTTTTCAATGACTACATGTGTTCCCATCCCAGCCATACCTGGCACAGTTTCCAAACTGGGTAACGGCTAGAATCAGCATTTTGGAAAGCTAAGACTTCTAGGTTTATCATCCTTTGTCTCTTGCCTGATGCAAAAAGATCTGCCAGCAACTTTTGAAGAAACATTTAACAGCGCGGAGAAGCTCATGTTAAACTGACATAACTACTCTTTACTACGTGAGTTACATAAAACATCTCTCGGTGATAAGTAAGCTGCGCGAAGGTTCTATTTTGTGTAGATTTGGAAATTAAAGATCCGTGCCCCAGGTAGTTTGAGTAATCTTGCTCAGGTGGCTGAATGTTTCTTATAAACTAAACTGAGAAACACTTAGATGGTCCCAACTCCTCTGGATTGTAAGCAGGGCCCCCCAGTGCTCACCTGCACCAGACTTCTCCTTCAGAGCTCTCACTACCACAGCCTCACTTTGACTGGTGAGCACACAGCAAATGTTGATGAAAACGGGTGACGTCTGCTGGAGGGAGGTGAAGTTGACCACTCTCACGGGGTAGACCACCAGGCCAGGTGTGAGGGAAGAGTGCCTGTGGCCAGAGACCACTAGAACTGGGGAGCTGGGGAAGACCTTGGAGAAAAGATAAAATGGCACTTGACAAAAGAAAATCAGTTTTGTGTCAGTATTGCATTCCAGTCTTACACATACAGTAAGAGCCCTGTATTCCTAGTTAGCAATCTGGCAGTAAGTTGTCTGCTTTTTTTTTTTAATTTTTTTGTTGAATGTTTTACTTTGAGAGAGAGAGAGTGTGAACGGGGGAGGGGCAGAGAGCGAGGGAGACACAGAATGTGAAGCAGGCTCCAGGCTCTGGGCTGTCAGCACAGAGCTTGACGCGGGGCTCGAACTCACAAACGGTGAGATCACGACCTGAGCCGAAGTCGGACGCCCAACTGGCTGAGCCACCCAGGTGCCCCAGTCGTCTGCTTTTTCATTCAGGTGTGTTACAGTAGATGAGGGAAGAAAATAAACTGTGAGAAAATAACCTTCAAACAAGTTTCAAACTAGAATCCTAAAGATTGTTTTCAGATGGCACTGGCATTCTCTTCCAGACTGGCAGCTCATGACCTAAATTTTGCACTCAGAGTCCCCTGGCATTGTGAAGGGGACAGGTTTTCTTCCTTCTGTTTTAAGAACTCCCTGTGTTGAGTTTTATCAGGTCACTGAATGACCGTTCCTTCGCTCTTGGACTAGGAATAAAGACTCCTTTTTCAAAACCCTGATTTCGGTTATGTTTTGGATCAGTACTTCACATACCTCTAGCTTCTCCAGAACTCTGTCCACCCCCAGCACTCTTATCTCCCCGACATCCTGTCTGTGGCTAAGAACCAATTCTGACTGGTTGACGTAAAAGGCTGGGATGAAAGGAATGAGGGTTCTTTGCATTCCGTTCTTGCTGCGTTCACTGACCAGTGTGGCCCACCCGTAGACTGAGGTGTCAGCCACGCTCAGGGCCTGGAGCAGCCCTTCTGACTGGGGTCGGACCTTGATCAGGCAGACATAAGCACCTGAAAAAAAGATGAAAAACTAGGCAGGAAGGTTCAGAGGCTCTACTGAGCTGACTTAGAATAGGAAGCAAATTCAGAAGAAAACGTGAACTCCACTTTGCGGACTACTGGCCACTGGTGAGGAGGATGCCAGAGGAAAACACAGTCCCCGGCACCCACAGCTGAACTCGTCACATAAGTCAACATATCAGGGAGTAGTAAATACCACAGTGCAAACAGGGACATTAAGGGGATACAGAATGAAGTAATAACCAAGAGCAGCTGAGATCAGGAGAGGGTCTGTGGAAGACGCTTTGTGCGTGGTTTAGGCATGTCTCTGTCAAACCATATCTCGATGGCCTTACTTCTGGCAATAGTATTGTTCTAGTTACCCATGCTCAAACTCCGTTGTCTTTTGACAGATACCCTTTCCTTCACTCCTATATCCAGTCGTTCTCCAAATCTTCCTATGACTCATCCTCCGAAATGTCTCTGACGCCTACCCCTCTGTGACTCCGGGCTGCCATCTCATCAGTTCATGCCTGGGTTACTGCCGTGGCCCCTTCACCGGCCTCCCCTCCTTGCCTCCCACTGCTCCGTCTCCATTCTGTGTCCTGCCAAGCTCCAGGCTCTCTGTTGCCTGGGATATCCTGGCCTCTTCATACCTAGCTCACTCCTCGTCACCTTTCCACAGGCCCTTTCTCTGTAAAACCAAACTCTAACCCTCCCTCCCCCATCTAAGGAGTCACATGCCCCTCCTCCTTCGGACTCTGCAGCATCCCGTGTGGTCTCTATTCTGTGATGGATCACCCTGTGCAGCACTAGTGACGACAAAGCCCTGTCTTGCTCCCTGTTGTACATCCAGCACCTGTCCTGGCACCGGGTGTTCTCAGTGCCCACCGGTGTGCTGAGTGAGCCTGCCTTCAGTAGCTGCTTGTTACTCGCACGGCACTGCTGGCCTTGCAGGGCAGGCGCCTGGGCTGTAGCACTATCCTACTTGTGCCTGTGTTTGACACAAATCCTCATTTTACATCAGTTGATTTATATGAAACCATTCCAATGTCATGCCTATTTCTACTTCATGCTAGTTCATGTACTCTGCTTGGAATATCCTTCAGTTCAACAATAAACATTCAAACACTGCTACTTGCTGGGGATAAAAAGCCCAGCAGTAACAGGGACCAGCAAAGAAGAAAACAGTAAATGACAAAAGAAAAGCACAGGGTGGGTGTTCTAGGGACGTGTTGAATATTATTGGATGGAGTGAACAAAAATGTCGCTTGAGAAAGGGTCCACAGTTCTACAGCAGATGAAACTGTAAAGTATAAATGCAATCCAATAAGAAGTGACGACTGTACAAAGATGGGAACAAGGGCACCAGACTCAAGGGATGGGACCCACCTCTTTCCATGCTGAAACCTGAATGGACATGGAAGACTTTGCTTGCTGGAATGTCTAGCAAAGTATTACTGAACTGCACATGGCACACCACAAGGGTCTCAGGAAGAAGTATTGTTGTAATGGCCAAGGCCTGACTGGAGGTACAGGACCCTAAGAAGCAGAGAAGAGGTAAAGAGGTGTCATAAGAATTTATAAAAGAGGAGACATATAGAAGCAGTAGCTTGATTTTATTTTTTTTTAATTAAAAAAAAATTTTTTTTAATGTTTTATTTATTTTTGAGACAGAGAGAGACAGAGCATGAACGGGGGAGGGTCAGAGAGAGAGGAAGACACAGAATCCGAAGCAGGCTCCAGGCTCTGAGCTGTCAGCACAGAGCCCAACACGGGGCTCAAACTCACGGACTGTGAGATCATGACCTGAGCTGAAGTTGGACGCTCAAGTGACTGAGCCACTCAGGCGCCCCAGCAGTAGCTTGTTTTTAAAAAGGGATTGGTAGGGGCGCCTGGGTGGCGCAGTCGGTTAAGCGTCCGACTTCAGCCAGGTCACGATCTCGCGGTCCGTGAGTTCGAGCCCCGCGTCAGGCTCTGGGCTGATGGCTCGGCGGAGCCTGGAGCCTGTTTCCGATTCTGTGTCTCCCTCTCTCTCTGCCCCTCCCCCGTTCATGCTCTGTCTCTCTCTGTCCCAAAAATAAATAAAAACGTTGAAAAAAAAAATTTAAAAAGGGATGGGGGGGGCGGTGCGCCTGGGTGGCTCAATTGGTTAAGCATCTGACTTCGGGTCAGGTCATGATCTCACAGTTTGTAAGTTCGAAGCCCACATGGGGCTCTCTCTTGTCAGCACAGAGCCCACTTCATATCCTCTGTCCCCCTCTCTCTGTCCCTCCCTTGCTCTCACGTGTTCTCTCAAAAATAAACATTAAAAAAAAATTGAAAAAACTGGACGCCTGGGTCGCTCAGTCAATTGAGCGTCTGACTTTGGCTCAGGTCATGATCTCACAGTTCACACCTTCAAGTCCTGCATCAGGCTCTGTGCTGACTGCTCGGAGCCTGGAGCCTGCTTCAGATTCTGTGTGTGTGTGTGTGTGTCTGTCTCTGCCACTCCCCTGCTCATGCTCTCTTTCTCTCTCTCAAAAATAAACATTAAAAAAAAATTTTTTAAGGGGTGAGCATCTGGCTGGCTCAGAGGAGTGTGTGACTCTTAATCTCAGGGTTGTCACAGCCCCGTTTTGGGTGTAGAGATTAAATAAATAAAAGCAAAACAAAACAAAACTTAGCAAGGGGCGGCTGGTGGGTGGCTCTGTATGTTAAGCAATACGCAACTGGCTCTGGACTTCGGCTCAGGTCATAATCGCACGGTTTGTGCCCCGTACTGGGCTCTGTGCTGACAACTCAGAGCCTAGAGCCTGCTTCCAATTCTAGGTCTCCCTCTCTCTCTGTCCCTTCCTCACTTGTGCTCTCTCAAAAATAAATATTAAAAAAATTTTTTTAATAAAGTTTTATAGACAGTATGTTTTGGACATCTCTCCTTGGTTTTGAGTGTTCTCTTACCGCCACCCCCCCCCCACCAAAAAAAAAGAGTGAAAGGATTTACGTGGACTTTGAGTGGAGCAGATCTACCACTTCTGCCACCGACTTGTTGACTTGTTACCTTATACATGTAACTTGCTCTTAAGACTCAGTATTTCTCTCTCTCTTTTTTTTTAATGTTTGTTTTTTGAGAGAGACAGAGTGTGAGCAGGGACGGGGCAGAGAAAGGGAGACACAGAATCTGAAGCAGGCTCCAGGCTCCAAGTTGTAAGCACAGAGCCTGACATGGGGCTCGAACTCACAGACTGCGAGATCATGACCTGAGCCGAAGTCAGACGCTCAACTGACTGAGACACCCAGGCACCCCGGTATGTCTCATCTTTAAAATGATGATAGGGGCACCTAGGTGGCTCAGTTGGTTGGGCATCCAACTTCAGCTCAGGTCATGATCTCGCAGTCCGTGAATTCAAGCCCTGCGTTAGGCCCTGTGCTGACAGCACAGAACCTGGAGCTTGCCTTGGATTCTGTGTCTCCCTCTCTCTCTGCCCCTCCCCTGCTTATGCTCTCTCTCACTCTCAAAAATGAATAAATGTTAAAATTTTTTTTTTTAATGATGATAATTGGGACACCTGGGTGGCTCAGTCGGTTAAGTGTCTGACTCTTGATTTTGGCTCAAGTCATGATCTCATGACTTGTTTGTGAGACTGAGCTCTACATCCGGCTCAGTGCTGACTATGTGGAGCCTGCTTGGGCTTTTCCCTCTCTTCCCCTTCTCTCTGCTCCGCCCCCCCCCCCCCCCCCCCCCCCCCACTCATGTATGCGCATTCTCTCTCTCTCAAAACAAATAAACTTTTAAAAAATGATGAATACTACATAAGATTGTTAAATGAGATAAAAATACATAAAAGTTGCTAACACAGCACCTAGAATCTACTAGGAGTTTCTTGTATTTTAGTTTTCTTTCCTCCCCACCCTGTTTAAAAAATTTTTAATTTTTGTTATTATTACTTTAAGTTTATTTATTTATTTTGAGAGAGAGAGTGCAGGAGGTGCACAGAGATAAGGAGAAAGAGAGAATCCCAAGCAGGCTCTGCAGTCAGCGTGGAGCTCAATGCAGGGCTCGAACTCACAAATGATAAGATCATGATATGAGCTGAAATCAACAATCAGATGCTATTGGGGTGCCTGGGTGGCGCAGTCGGTTAAGCGTCCGGCTTCAGCCAGGTCACGATCTCGCGGTCCGTGAGTTTGAGCCCCGCGTCGGGCTCTGGGCTGATGGCTCGGAGCCTGGAGCCTGTTTCCGATTCTGTGTCTCCCTCTCTCTCTGCCCCTCCCCCGTTCCTGCTCTGTCTCTCTCTGCCCCAAAAATAAATAAAAACGTTGAAAAAAAAAATTAAAAAAAAAAAAAAAAAAAGAATCAGATGCTAAAGCAAGTGAGCCACCCAGGCACCCCTATTTTTTTTTTTTTAAGTAATCTCTACGTCCAAGGTGGGGCACGGACTCAGGAGCCCGAGATCAAGAGCTGCATGCTCTACTGACTGAGCCAGCCAGGTGCCCCCTCCCCCCGCCCCACCTTTTTTTGACAGCAAACTGTAACAAATTGAAAAAAATTGTGTCCTAGGTCTTATCCCAAACTTATTAAATTTCGGGATGGAGCCTAAGACTGTATATTTGAAAAATTGTCTTGAGTAACCTTGAAAATCAGCCATGTTTGGAAATCCCTGGTTTAAGCCACCTCCTATTCTCAGGCACGATTATAACTACAAAGAAAACAGAGACTAGGCTGCGCCTATTTCAAAACCTGATATCCAGTCATTTTTTGATACCCAGTCATAGGTATCAATGATTTATTTGTTGAGGTGGAGTCAATTTTCAAATAGAAGGAAATCTGGATTACTCGTCAAAGGGGTAAATGAATTGAAGGAGGATGGGAAAGATGGAAACAATCACCCAGATCTATAAAGAGACTCCTGACCTTTGAGATTAGCACCATTTCTGCCAGTGGTGATGAAAAGCTTAAACACTGCTGAACTGGGGCTATTGGTGAGGTAGGTCTTGAGGTCATAACTGAGCGTCAATCTTGATGATGCATTGACCACCACCTGTCGGCAAACCAAAGGAAAATCTGTACCTAAGTTCTTAGAAAATCTTGTTTCCTCCCCCTCCACTTTTCATAACTCATTCAGCCAAAAAGCATCTGGTTCACACAAGTGCAAACTGCCCTTCCACTTCATTACATATCTGAGAACCACAACATCTGTTCACTTTTGAGAAGAAAAAAACATTTTTTTTTTGCTAAAAGATCTTTATTCATTATTCCGTTTGACATCTTCCCTCCATAGGACTTCCTATTAAAATTCCTTTGTGCTTAAAAATAACATTTTTAGGGGTGCCTGGGTGGCTCAGTCAGTTAAGTGTCTGACTTTGGCTCGGTCATGATCTCACAGTTCGTGAGTTCGAGCCCCACGTCGGGCTCTAGGCTGACAGCTAGGAGCCCGGAGCCTGCTTCCTATTCTGTGTCTTCCTCTCTTTCTGCCCCTCCCCCACTCACATTCTGTCTCTAAATAAATAAATAAATAAATAAATAAATAAAATAAAATAAAATAAAATAAAATAAAATAAAATAAAATATTTTAAAAATTGGGGCACCTGGCTGGCTCAGTCCACGAAGTGCATGACTCTTGATTGGGGGGTTGTGAGTTTGAGCCCCACATTGGCTATACAGAATGATTAAAAATAAAATCTTAAAAATAAACACATAATAAAATGCCTTTGAAGACAAGTGCAACTTTCTTCAGAGTGTTCTCTCTTGCATATAATCTCAACCTTTTCTGAAACTTCAAAGTCCTTTACTTCTTTCAATATATGTGTAATGTTCTGTCTTATACTGCAGGTATTTTTATTTTTGTTAAAAATCACTCCTATTAGAATCTAAGTTCTTCAACTGAGATTCTAGTTTAACTTTGTATATCCTTGTACTGTGCTTTGTATTTAAGGCAAATGTTTAATGATTACAATGAGAGAAGATAAAGATGACCCTTTCCCCCAAAAAATCTTCAACTTAAAGATTTATAATCTTGTCATTATATGTCATTATTTATGACATTATATCATCTTAAATGTATATTTTAACACAGTCTCCTCAGTACCACCATAGTTTCTTGTTTTTTCAAATGTTCAAGGACCTTGAAACCAACTTAGTTACATTAAATGCTCAGTAAGGGAAGTCTTGTCTTTTTCATCTTTGTGTTCCAGAGCCCAACACAGGGCTGACACAGAAGAGGCCTCAATGAGTGTCTGTTAGCGAATAATTACGTGAGGATTATTCAAAGTACACAAACGAGGATATTGAGATCTTCTGACTTCTTTGTAGCCTCTGACAGCACAGACCAGTCCCTCCCTTGCCTTTTGTGACCCCTTTCTCTCTGCTTTCCTAATACAGAGATGTTTCTCAATCTCCTTCTCAAATTATCTTCTCATGCTGCCTCTGTCCCAGCTCTCTTATCTGCCCATGATACAAGTTCTCTTTAGATGTTATCTGATTTTCCCTCTCTACCTTTATAAACTTTTGCCAAAGTCATCCTGATTTATTCACTGGTCTTCAAACATCATCTGTCTTTGTCTTTGCACATCTATGCCTGTAGTCTAAAATGCCTTTTCTTGAACGCCTGGGTGGTTCAGTTGGTTGACTGTCTGACTTTTGATTTTGGCTCTGGTCATGATCCCAGACTTGTGGGATAGAGCCCTAACTCAGGCTCCACACTGGGCTGGGTGGGGAGGAGGCTTGAGATTCTCTCTCCCTCGCTCGTGTTCCCTCTCTCTAAAATAAAAAAAAAAAAAAAAATTTTAAAGAATAAAATGCATTCGCTTCAAAAAATAAAAAAATTACAATTTTTTAAAATTAAAATATAAATCAAATGCCTTCTCTTTTATCTGCCAGACAGATTCCTAATTGTCAAGACTCAGTTTGTTTTTATTTATTTTTGTGTGTGCCATGATTCAGATCTCAAGATTCAGTTTAAATGTCACCTCATTTTTTTTTTTTTTAAAGCTGTACACCAAGAGTCATACACTCCCTCCCTCCTGGAAATATGAGAACCCCTCCACTTTTAGAAAATTTGCTTTAAGCCCTATTGCTTTTATGAAAGACGTTAGCACCTGGTTCCCCTAAGGAAAGAAATCTGAAGAGGATTTTTTGCTTTTACAAAAAAAGGCAAAAACAGCCTTCAGCATTTGTTTTGCAGCAAGCCGTGCAGAGGCGGCAGCACAGACAAGCCCCTCCCTGGGAGCTACTGCAGACAAGCCCTCCCCGGGAGCCACACTTAGCAGTTCAGCATTCAGCCCTGTAGCTTTGAACTGAGTGTCTCTGCTTTATCTCAATGTGTTTTGTGCATCCGTCACCAAGATGTGTGCTAAGCAATCAGGAAAGCCTAAGAGAGGGGCGTCTGGGCGGCTCAGCTGGCTAAGCATCGGACTTCGGCTCAGGTCATGATCTTGTGGTCCGCGAGTTGAAACTCTCATCGGGCTCTGTGCTGACAGCTCAGAGCCTGGAACCTGCTTTGGATTCTGTGTCTCCCTCTCTCTCTGCCCCTCCTATGCTTGCGCAGTGTCTGTCTCTCTCAAAAATAAACAAACATTCCAAAAAGAATGAAATCTTGCCATTTGCACCTACGTTGATGGAACTGGAGGGTATTATGCTAAGTGAAATTAGTCAGTCAGAGAAAGACAAATATCATATGACTTCACTCATATGAGGACTTTAAGAGATAAAACAGATGAACATAAGGGAAGGGAAACAAAAATAATATAAAAACAGGGAGGGGGGACAAAACATAAGAGACTCTTAAATATGGAGAACAGAGGGTTACTGGAGGGGTTGTGGGAGGGGGGATGGGTTAAATGGGTAAGGGGCTTTAAGGAATCTACTCCTGAAATTATTGTTGCACTATATGCTAATTTGGATGTAAATTAAAAAATAAATTAAAATTTCTGAAAATAAATAAACATTAAAAAAGAAAGAAAAAGAAAAGCCTACGAGAATTGGGGTTTTTTTTGTTTTTGTTTTTTTTGTCTGGGAATGCTCAAAAATTTTTTTCTATATAAATAAATGGTAATTGCTTCTTTGCTTTATGCCATTTCTGGCTTACAAAATGTTTCACATGGGGGTGCCTGGGTGGGTCAGTCCATTGAGCCTCCAACTCTTAGTTTCCACACAGGTCATGATCTCATAATTCACAAGATGGACGGCTCGGAGCCTGCTTGGGATTCAATCTCCCTCCTTCTCTCTGCCCCTTTCCCCGCTCACAGTCTCTCAAAATAAATAAATAAACTATCAAAAATCCCCACAAAATGTTTCACAGAACACTGTACTTTCAGATACTGGGGGAAACCTGTACTTTCTTCACTTGGCTTCCAGGACACCGATATCTGAGTTTTTCTCCTACTTCCCTAGTTGTTTTTTTACTAAGTCCCTCTTGTTGGTTACTCTTCCTTTCTCAGAGTTCTCAGTTCATTGGAGTGCTCCCAGAGCACTTGTACCCTCCCTTTATTTACGTTCACTTCTCTCAGCGATCACAGGGCTCTGTCCTCTCTGCATCAGTGACTCCCAGCCTTTACATCCAGCTATGTCACACATCCATTTGACATCTAGTAGACCCTCCACTTTACATGCCTCAGACAGACTCTTCTCACCAAAACTGTTTCACCTGCATTTCAAGTAATGGCAATTCTGTCCTTTTAGTTATTCAATCAAAAACCTGAAGTCATTTTTTAAAATTTATTTTTTTAATTTACATCCAAGTTAGTTAGCATATAGTGTGACAATGATTTCAGGAGGAGATTCCTTAATGCCCCTCCCCCATTTAGTCCACCCCCCCCCCCATCATTTTTTTTTTTTTTTCTTAAACCTGAAGTCATTCTTGATTCTCTCGCACTCATTACATATAATCTGTCAGGAAATCCTACTGGCTCTACCTATAAAGCACACTTAGACTCTGATCAACTTCTCACCCTTCCTGTTAACAGCCTGGTCCCTGGTCCACCATTATATCTCACCTGGACCACTGCAAGAATAGCTTCTCAGCTTCAACCCTTGCCCCTATGTTCAAGTACCAACCAATAGCAAAGTTGATATTTTACTTTTAGGTTTATTTATTTTGAGAAAGAGAGTGTGAGCACGGGAGGGGCAAAGAGAGGGAATCTGCACTGACAGTGCAGAGCCTCATGCGGAGCTGAAACTCACAAATGGTGAGATCATGACCTGAGCCAAAATCAAGACTCGGAAGCTTAACTGACTGAGCCCCCAGGCACCCTACAGTGATATTTTAAAGTATAAGATCACACTAGTCATTTTTCTGGTTAAGAATCCTTTTATTTATTTTTTTCCTGGTTAAGAATCCTAATCACAAATAGCTTTGTGTTCCAATAAAATTTTCTAGCTGGCTTTATATTTGACATGTGAGTGTATTTCTTTTCCCAGGATGCTTTTTTATTTAAAAGATTTTATTTTATTCGAAAAAAAATTTTTAAATATTTATTTATTTTTGAGAGAGACAGAGACAGAATGTGAGTGGATTAGGGGCAGAGAGAGAGGGAGACACAGAATCCAAAGCAGGCTCCAGGCTCTGAACTGTCAGCACAGAGCCCGATGCAGGGCTTGAACTCACAAGCTGTGAGATCATGACCTGAGCCGAAGCCGGACGCTCAACCGACTGAGCCATCCAGGCGGCCCTTATTTTATTTTTTTTAAGTCATCTCTACACCCAACACGGGACTGAAACTCACAACCTCAAGATCAAGAATCACATGCTCTATTGACTGAGCCTGCCACGCATCCCCCCACCACCAGATGTGTTTTCTATATGCATATTCCTAAATATGGAAATAGTCATCCTGGCCTTGTTAGGGTTACCTCGCGATATGTTTTCACCACTCCTGGGATGTCATGAAAGACTGTTGCTACTCCTGGCCTCCTGGCCACTCCCACTCCAGTGCCAGTGTCTGTCTGCAGAATGTTGTCAGCAGAAATCATCCATATCCCAGGTTCACCTAGGAAAAAAACAAGAGAAAGCACATGGCCGCAAACTCGGATGTAACTTGGTGGTCACTCTAAGAGTATTCAGATTCCCAGTCAGTAGACCATTCAAGCACACAGATATCTCTTCCTAGGAGGAACATCCAGCTTTGAAGAGAACTTTATTTTCTGAATGTCAGGCTCCCCTTCATGTACCATCAAACCCACAAAATAAAACAAGAACTACTGACCTTCAGAATCATAGAAGGAGCTACTTAGTTGGAGACCTTAACTGTTCTCCTTAGGAAAAAGAAAAACTCTTTATACACACAGGGGTAATTCTCTTTCAGTTACTGGCGGACAGACACCAGCAGAAGACTGCAAGACTGCAGGAGAGAAGTTTTGTTGCTTTGGCTTAAGTCTCAAGGTGGCAGAGGAACACAACCTTGAGTTTGTGTTAGATCACAGATCCCGGGATTTGGTCATCCATAGGCCAGTATAGATTCAGGATGCCCAAATAATTCCAGAATGGAAGACAGAGGGACAATCCTGACAAAACCCAGCAAAGGGGTAAAGTGGAAGTGTTGTTTCACTGACAAGAGATGAGCAATCATCTCTTGATGATTTGTAACTCTTTCAATCCTAAAGCAGGGTTAGCTCACTGGCCCTGGATTAGGTGTTAGTAGTGATTCCTTGCAAATCAGTCATTATGGGACTGGGGGGCCTGACCTGGGCTGAATGGCCGCCCCCTGCGTCAAGCCCTAAATATACAGAGTCTGGCCCCACATCACATCACAGTACTCAAACACATGTATCCACAGTTCCCAGAAGAGTTTACAAAGCCAAACCCATACCATCCCTGCTGGTCCAACTTGGATGGATGATTTCAATGTACACAGGCAGGGTCCACCACTTTGCGGTGTGCTTTCTGTAAACCCAGAGAATCAATACTCACTTCCTAACCAAAGACTGATCTTCCTGAACTCAACAGTACTTCTGAGGACAGAAACGCTTTGCTGATGACCAGTATAGTTCAGCCCAGTACAAGGCCAAACCTTATTAGAGTGATGATATATTTAAGAGTTAGGCCTTCAAATGTCCCTCACAAAGCTGTGTGCTCAGTCAGTTCTTGGAACTAAAGCCTTATTGCCCTTTCCTTCCTTTTATTTCATCCTTTACTGCTCTTCAGTTTATCAATTATCCTCCTTCAGAAGCTGGGAATGGGCGAGAAGGCGAGGTAACTGTAACGTCTACATGGTAATATAGCAAGTTATGTGTTCAGGAGGTGCATGATCAATATTCCTGGTTGATTTCTAATTGGCTGGCCTCTGAGAAATGGGCAGTAAACAGATCAGTTAACATGTACACAATTTCTTATTTCTCAGAGAGGCCCTCAGATTTTTAAAGATTTTATTTTTTTAAGTAATCTCTACACCCAACGTGGGGCTCGAATTTATAACCCCAAGGTCAAGAGCTGTATGCTCTACCAACTGAGCCAGCCAGGAGCCCTTAGGTCCTCAGATTTAAAATCATTTTGAGAGGTGCCTGGGTGGCTCAGCCGGTTAAGCATCCGCCCTTGGCTCAGGTCATGATCTCGCGGTCCGTGAGTTCGAGCCCTGCGTCGGGCTGTGCTGACAGCTCAGAGCCTGGAGCTTGTTTCAGATTCTGCATCTTCCTCTCTCTCTGCCCCTCCCCCGTTCATGCTCTGTCTCTCTCTGTCTCAAAAATAAATAAACATTAAGAAAAAATTTTAAATCATTTTGAAAAAATTGTCTAAGGAATGAGTGCTTTCTCATCCTGTCGACTGTACAGTTAAGAAAGGGAAGGTGTCCGGACCGTCATGGTTGAGGAGGTGAGTCCTGAAGCAGATGACGTCTCCAACCAAGGTGTGCTGGGTGTCTGGTTCGATGGCGTGCTCCACAGCCACAGGGACATAATCTGCCACACCTGGGTGCCTCCGGTCCCAGATTCCCAAAAGCGTCACTCCCGTGCTCACAGCCTGAGCCATGTAAGTGTAGTTCCCACTCCCTGGCCCAATCAGGAGCAGATCATCTCTGAAAGGAAACGAGAAAGGCACAGTTAGGACACAGTTCTGGTGGCAGAGCTCTGCTCACAGCATTTTCTGTTCAACAGCTCAAAGGTTCAGAAGGAATTCTTTTTTAAGTTTTTTATTTATCTAAGTGGCCTCTACACCCCCACATGGGGCTCGAACTCACAACCCTAAGATCAAGAGTCACGTGCTTTACTGAGCCAGGCAGGGATCCTGAGAAAGAGTTCTATGGTGGAGGACAAGCAAGGGGTGGCCAGGGGTCAGGTCTATTACCTTCATACACAGAGTAGCCGGTAAGCCCCTTTTTTTAAATTAAGAATTTGTTTTCCAGTACAGCTTTTTTCCTTTTTTAAGTTTACTTATTTATTTTGAGAGAGATTGCGTGCAAGTGGGGGAGGGGTAAGGAGGGAGGAGAGAGGCTCCCAAGCAGGCTCCTTAGCACAGAGACTGACGTGGGGCGCGATCCCCCAAATGGTGAGATCATGACCTGAGCCAAAATCAAGAGTCAGACTCCCAACTGAATGAGTCACCCAGGAGCCCCTCCAGTACAGCTTTTGGTAAGAATACTCCAACCAGCTCCCTATGGGAGCTTTGTGTGAATTAGGGCTTGACAGATCCAAGACACCCTGAAATTCTTCATTAACCAGCCAACACCATTCTGGTGTTTTCCATCCTAATGAAAAAAATAAAGATCAGATTCTGAGTAGAGAGCACAAGAGGAATTTACTGGAGTTACACCGTATAACCCTAGCCCATCCGCACAACTTCTACCACAGCATGCACACCACTCCTTTGGCCCCACACCTGTTCAGCGCCAGATGAAGCTGGGTGTTGTGTGTGTGGAATTTCTCTCCGATGCTGTTATAAAACTGGACAGTGAAGGCGAGCGACACACCCACAGGAAAGGCTGCCAGAGTCCTCCCGCGGGCTGTGTACAGCACAGGTCGGCTGCTCATCTGCAGGTATGTCACTGGTGCCACCTGCGGGGGAAGGACCATTGGAGAGGAGTAGTGACGGATGAAGTTAACAGTCCGCAATAAACGGTGTGCTGCTTTCACAGGAAGCAGCTCCTGACGTGAGAGGACTTAAATCAGAGTAGTAAGAAATGGGACGGTACAGGAAATGGCTCCTTAGTTCTCAAAGCTGCAGGAGTGTGGAGAGAAGCTGGAGCTTCCTGAGGAAAAGACTGCAGACACTTCACCTGTTTTGTGCAGAGGGCTCCTCCATACTGATTGCTACAGAACTGATCATTTACCAAGAATACTGTAGCTTGGGTTTTCACACTGTGCGAGATAAGGTGTGAAGCAGCGAAGAAGCCCAGCTTTGCACCCCCCGCCCCACCCTTCAGAGCCTCCTTTAACCATGCTAGGTCTCAGATTTACTATCAGCTCAGTGCAGATAGTGATGCTGATCTCACAGGGTTTCTGTGCTAGTCAGAAGAGATTAACACACATGAGAGAACAAAGTGGCTGGAATATGGGAGGTATTTGATGCTTACAAAATACTTTTTTGTGTGTTAGACTAAATTTTTAAATTCTAATATCAAAGCCTAATTTTGATAGCAATAACTCTACCCTTCTCCCACATCCTTTTGCCAAAGCTGCTCAGAAGTGTGCCAAGTTGAGGCTGATCCCTTTTGTGGCAAGGCCTCTAAAGACCACTTTAATTTGATGGCTTGTACCCACATCAAGAGTGTCTTATCTTCCAGTTTGTTCTGACTTCCAGAGAAGTTTCTAGTTCTCAAACCAGGAAATCTGCCTCTCAGGCCATGGTATTACTTCTATTTTTGTGAGTAAGTCCTTGAACTCACCTGAACTCCAGTTATGGTTGTTTGGTTGACTCCAAAAGGTTCTACAGAAGTGACTTCCAACACGGCAGTGCCTGCAATGGAACCGGCTTTCAGAAGCCCTTCACCATCCTCCTCGATGACAGATGAATTAGGGAAGCACCTGAGAACACGGGAACTCACAAAGGCGGCCCCTTCTCTAGGGAACAAATGGAACAAGTAGCATCTCTTGGGGGCTCTGACCAGAAAGAAAGGAGTAGGGATTGCCAGGATCCCCGTTAGAGGCTGTACTCTGAGGAAAATGCCTGCCATTCTCCATGTTATGTGCTTATTTGTTCCTTAAGCAAAAGTCTGCCTTTGGATTATGCCCGTGTCTTTTATTTTATTTTATTTTATTTTATTTTATTTTATTTTATTTTATTTTATTTTATTTTTTTATTATTTTTAGGTTTTATTATTTATAAAAAAAATTATTTTAATTTACATCCAAGTTAGTTAGCATATAGTACAATAATGATTTCAGGAGTAGAATCCAGTGATTTATTCCCCACATACAACACCCAATGCTCATCCCAACGAGTGCTCTCCTTAATGCCCATCACTCATTTAGCCCATGCCCCCCCCCCGACCCCCCCCATCAACCCTCTGTTCTCTGTATTTAAGAGTCTCTTATATTTTGCCCCCTCCCTATTTTTATATTATTTTTGCTTCCCTTCCCTTATGTTCATCTGTTTTGTATCTTAAATTCCATGTATAAGTGAAGTCTTTCTCTAACTTCGCTTAGCATTATACAATCTAGTTCTATCCATGTTGTTGCAAATGGCAAGATTTCATTCTTTTTGACTGCCAAGTATTACTCCATTGTATATATGTACCACATCTTCTTTATCCATTCATCTGTCGATGGACATTTTGGCTCTTTCCATACTTTGGCTATTGTTAATAGTGATGCCATAAACATTGGGGTGCATGTGCCCCTTTGAAAGAGTATACCTATATCCCTTGGATAAATTCCTAGTAGTGCAATTGCTGGGTCGTAAGGTAATTCTATTTTTAATTTTTTTGAGGAACCTCCATACTGTCTTCTAGAGTGGCTGTACCAGTTTGCATACTAACAGTGCAAAAGCGATCCTCTTTCTCCCCATCCTCGCCAACATCTGTTGTTGCCTGAGTTGTTAATTAATGTTAGCCATTCTGACAGGTGTGAGGTGGTATCTCATTGTGGTTTTGATTTGTATTTGATGATGAGTGATGTTGAGCATTTTTTCATGTTTCTGTTAGTCATCTGGACGTCTTCTTTGGAAAAGTGTCCATTCATGTCTTTTGCCCATTTCTTCACTGGATTATTTGTTTTTTGGGTGTTGAGTTTGGTAAGTTCTTTATAGATTTTGGATACTAACCCTTTATCTGATATGTCATTTGCAAATATCTTCTCCCATTCCATCAGTTGCCTTTTGGTTTTGCTGACTATTTCCTTCGCCGGGCAGAAGCTTTTTATTTTGATGAGGTCCCAATAGTTCACTTTTTGCTTTTGTTTCCCTTGCCTCTAGAGACGTGTTGAGTAAGAAGCTGCTGCAGCTGAGGTCAAAGAGGTTTTTGCCTGCTTTCTCCTCTAGAATTTTGATGGCTTCCTGTCTTACACTTTAGGTCTGCCCATGCCTTTAAAAATCAAATCCCATCACATATTTATCATTAAAAAATTATTCAGCTAAAAGGACTGAAAACGGGTATTCAAACAGTTGTATGTGAATGCTCATAACAGCACTATTTGCAACAGCCAAAAGGTGAAAACAACCCAAATGTTTGACAACAGATTAAAGGATAAACTAAAGATGTTATATCCATACCATGGAGTATTACTTAGTCATAAAAAAGAATGAAATACTGATACATACTATAATGGAAATGAGCCTCGAAAACATGCTAACTGAAAGAAGCCAGTGCAAAAGGTCACACACATGCTGCATGATTCCACGTAAGTGAAATCCACATTCACACAGTGGTTGCCAGAAGCTGAGAGGGTGGGGGAAGACAGGGAGTGACTGCTGATGGGTGATCCTGTGGTGATGACGAAAATATTTTGGAACTAGAGAGAGGTGTCGGCTACACAATACTGTGATACACTAAATGCCACCAAACTGTCCGCTCTAAAATGGTTAATTTGATGTTACATGAATTTCCCTTCAACCAAAAAAAAATTATTATTTGTGTTAGAAAAATCACCTAGAAGGCAACAGTTTTTTCCATGTTCAATGTTTTCCCGAGGGTAAGGTTAACAACCTGGCCTGCCCTTCTCCATTCTCCTTACCTGTTGGTGTGCAGTCTGAGCTGGGAATTCATGGGCATCAGAATTCGCTCAGGCTGGCACTCTGGAAAGAACAGTTGGAGTTTTTCAAACACCTATAATGAGAAAATGAGTTCTTCCTCATTTCCGGAGAAGACAAATGGTGACCTCTGCTCACAAACTGACAACTACAAACCCACATCCACCTCACTTCAGCACAGTCTAAGGGTCCATCCACGACACTCCTTTCCAAATGAGCCACACTTCAAACATACCTCGGTATTCTACAGCACAAATCTAGTATTAGTCCTGCTTCCAATATTCACAATATTCACATGGACCACATTCCCTGTATCACTTAGATATTAAGTATAAAATAATTCTGAATTTTCTAATTTTAGCTCCGGTAACCCGAATACAGATTTGAGAACATAAAACCTATAATAACAAATTAGCAAAGGACACTGTTCAGGTTTTCTACCTCCTAGGAAAGTGCTCTTTCCTCTGCCCCTCACCGAACCAGAGAAACAAAGCCAAAATAAAGGAAAAAAATTGAAAAAGAAAAAAAAATCAGGCCCAAATTGAGAGGTAAACAAACTTATTCGCCCCCCATAAATGACAATTTTTCTTTTGAACTCTAACAACAACCAGGCCAGTTAGCTTTCAGCCTGAGAACACCTGTAGAAACCAACTGTCTGTGTTTCCACACCTTCCTGGAAGTTAGGCTTAAATCTCCTTCTAAATCTGTGAATATAGCTAAGTGGATGGTATCATAATATCCGTGTTAGGCACAGCAGTTCAGAAATGAATCCCTCTTTAGTTATTATGGTTTCATATCCCATGTTCATTGTGTGGGGAGTTGAGGAGAGTGCGTGTTCTACACTTTCTATTTCTTTCTTTATTTTTAATTTACATGCAAGTTAGTTAGCATAAAGTGCAATAATGATTTCAGGAGTAGATTCCAGTGATTCATCCCCTATGGGTTTTGTTTTTTTTTTAATTTTTTAAATGTCCTATTATTTACTTTTGAGAGAGAGATGGAGAGAGAGAGAAATGGGGGCAGAGAGGAAGGATTCATCCCCTATGTTTAACACTCAGTGCTCATCCCAACAAGTGTCTTCCTTAATGCCCTTTAGCCATTTAGCCCAGTCTCCCCCCACCCCACAGCTCCTCCAGCAACCCTCAGTTTGTTCTCTGTATTTAAGAGTCTCTTATGTATTGTCCCCCTCCCTGAATGTTCTACACTTTCTAATAGCAATACTTATATAGACACAATTACCAAGAATGACAAAGATCTAGAAACTATAAGCCTGTTCTAGGGCTCCCTCTAGCAATTTCTCTACCTCTATCCAGACCAAGCTCCTCATGGATGATAAGAGAGTAGAACCTTCTTCTCCTTGACATGTAAAAATAAGATTTAGGTTTGGGAGCTTACCAGTATCTGAACTTCATCAGACAGTTCCAACAAATCCCCCTCAAGCTGCCCAGAGGAACTGTTCATACAGCGGACAGTGACTTTGATACTGGTCCGACCAGCTGCTTTTGTGTGGACAACCATTGCAAAGTTATTCTCTACTGGGAGCTGTAGGAAAACCTAGAAAACAGAGATGGATTAAGAAATAGTCATTAATTAGGGCACCTGGGTGGTTCAGTTGGTTAAGCATCTGAGTTCAGCTCAGGTCATGATCTCGCTGGTTCGTGGGTTCCGGCACTGCATCAGGGCCTGTGCCGACAGCTCAGAGTCTGGAGCCTGCTTTGGATTCTGTGTCTCCCTCTCTCTCTGCCCCTCCTCTGCTTGTGTGTTCTGTCCGTCTGTCTGTCTCTCTAATACAAATATTTAAAAATTAAAAAGAGGGGCGCCTGGGTGGCGCAGTCGGTTAAGCGTCCGACTTCAGCCAGGTCACGATCTCGCGGTCCGTGAGTTCGAGCCCCGCGTCGGACTCTGGGCTGATGGCTCGGAGCCTGGAGCCTGTTTCCGATTCTGTGTCTCCCTCTCTCTCTGCCCCTCCCCCGTTCATGCTCTGTCTCTCTCTGTCCCAAAAATAAATAAACGTTGAAAAAAAAAAATTTTTTTAATTAAAAAGAAAAGAAATATTCATTAATTATCACTGCACACTTCCCTCTGTGTTGTAACAATAAGGAAAATAGATGCTAGATGCGTCTATAGAAAAGAACTAGGGTACCAACGATTATTCTCAGTGTTATTTCTTTTCAAATTCCCAACAACACAGGAACTCCTGAAGTGAACTCTGTGTATAGCACTCACCTAATTCTGGCAAGCCTCTGTGAGAAGCTCATGTTATCTTGAAGTTCATCCATGGACAGAGGAATGGGATGAAGGAAGAGTTCCTAAATAGGTTCAGACAGCAGGGCCTGATTTGGGAGAAATGAGGCAATATACCCTCCGGAGCTCAGAGTGGTGGCAAGGAAGCAAGAGGATGAGAAGGAAAGTTCGGGCTTTAGGGCAGTGCTCACACTAGCCGACTGTCTCCCACAGCTTCACTCACCATTCTGGCCCAGACTGGACAAGGCCGTCGGGAAGGCAGGGCCGACACTAAGGCAGGTGTTGAAGTGGACACCTGCCTACCTTTCGGGCACTTGCTTCCAATCCTCTCTCTCCTGCCTTTTTGTTGTCCAGAGCCCTCAAGACCTTTCTTCTAGCTCTCCTTACTCTGACACAGAGTCCCAAGTTCCAAAATCACCTTTCCCTCCTCCCCTATATAAAAATTCCCTTTTCTTATATGCGGATCTCAATCAGTTGTCTGGAAGGAAGTCTTATGCTAAAGCAAAGTGGTTTATAATTGTTTGATCTACATGGTGACACCACAGTGCAGGCTGCCTCCCACATGAGGGGCGCCGGAGACCTTTCTCTTCCCATTTCACCCCTTGGTTCGCCTGTGCAGGGTCTAAGGAAGGAGGGGAGACTCTGTGCGGCTCTCAATCATTTCTTCTTTTGGAGGAGAGTGGTGCTTCATTTTTAAAAAAATTTTTTTTAAATTTCTTTTTAAAGTTTTTATTTATTTATTTTGAGGGAGAGAGAGCAGGGGAAGGGTGGAGAGGGAAAGAGACTCCCAAGCAGGCTCTATGCCATCAGTGCAGAGCCCAATGTGGGGCTCGAACCCATGAACCGTGAGATCATGACATGAGCTGAGGTCAAGTCAGACACTTAACCGACTGAGCCACCAGGCGTCCCTGAGTGGTCCTTTAGATAAAGTTGGAGGAAGGGAGAGGTAGGACAGATGCAGAGGCCCAGGCCACCCCGTTCTCACACAACCCCTATTTGCTAGTCAAGAAGAAGAGTCGAATCCCTGTTCAGGACTCTGCCCAACTGCATACAGTTTCCTCTCTCCTCATTCCAAGTATAACTAGGCTCAGGGGACTCCATGACAGACAGGAGGTTCCCTAGACTACAGATCTAGGAATATTTTCAGAAGAGCTGCAAATAGATTTTGTAGCTGTGTTTTAGACTTCTCTTTTCTTTTTAGCTGGCTCCAGAAATACCTTATTAATCGTAGCTCCTGTAACCCCTCTGTTCTCTCCCACGTCTACCTCTGATTCTTCATTCTTGTGGGTACTGAGTCAGGACCTACTGGGTAACCTGGCCACAGGCTCTTCCTTCCAAGGACCTGGGTGGCTGCTTCCGTGCCCAGACCACCTTGGGCAGGCTCTCTCGAACTGATGCTCAGGTGACAGTGGGTAAAGTAGCATCCACCTTTTTCTTTTTTTTCTTTCTCAGGTTTCTGATTAAGGCTTAATGCTATGTGCATTAACACATCAAACGTATTTTCTTTTTTTAAGTTTATTTATTTTGAGACACACACACAGAGAGAGAGAGGCGGGGGGGGGGAGGGAGAGAGAGAGAATCCCAAGCAGCCTTCACGCTCAGCACAGAGCCTGATGTGGGCTTGAACCCACAGGCCGTGAGATCATGACTTGAGCTGAAATCAAGAGTTGGACACATCACTGACTGAGCCACCTGGGCGTCCCATCAAAGCTATTTATCACCAAGTAGAGGCTCACCTCAGACACACTGCAGGTTCAGTCCCAGACCACCACAATAAAGTAAATATTGCAATAAAGTAAGAAAATGAATTTTCTGGTTTTCCAGTACACATAAAAATTATGTTTGCACTATACTATAGTCTATTAGGTGTACAATAAATAGCATTATGTCTAAAACAATATATATATCTTAAATAAAATACTTTATTAAAAAATTCATACCTCCGAATGCCTGGGTACCAGATCCAATACATCTCTTTTGCTCATGGACCAATGGAATGTGAGTCCGGGGTTGGCATTGCTGAAGGAGAAAGGAGTCTGTGTACTGGTCACTCCCAGAACATAAACTGGCATCTGAAAAGAAGTGGGGCTGTGTTGTACTGCTGTAAGCCCTGCCCAGCTGGCACTGCGTTCCGGAAGGCACTGAGAATGGAGCCACCTGACTGACCTCAGTCGCTGTGATGAGTCGAGTGGTAGGTGCAAGGATCCTAACAGCCCGTAGCTGAACCACCTCAATGTGTACTTCATCCTGTTCAACAGGGAAGCAAGCTTGGACTACAAGGGGCTGTCTGTGCAGTGGGCAGAGATGCTTACGATAACTACTCTGTGCTTATTTGGGGCATTCAACAACAACAACAAAATATGCTATAGATTGTTTTTGTTCCCTAAACAATTTCTTTTTTTTTTTTTTTAATGTTTATTCATTTTTGAAAGACAGAGAGAGACAGAGTACAGCAGGGGTGGGGCGGAGAGAGAGGAGGAGCACAGAATCAGAAGCAGGCTCCAGGCTCTGAGCTGTCAGCACAGAGTCCAACGCGGGGCTCGAACTCACGGACCGTGAGATCATGACCTGAGCCGAAGTCGGACGCTCAACCGACTGAGCCACCCAGGCGCCCCCCCTAAACAATTTCTTAAGGATAGGGACTATGTCTTATAACAATGCCAAATACTCTGTGTTTTTGTGGGTTGTTTTTTTTTTTTTTTATATATACTAAAGATTACATATTTCCTATGCTTGGTTCAGAGGATGTCAGGTAAAGGACTCAAAGGGTTTTCCTGGGTTGCTGACACCCTCCTCATCACCACCCCACATCCCCCAATATGGTTCCCAGCTGGAAAAGTAGAAGCAGAGCAGAACAAAGAACAAATACCTGGGAAAACACAATGACTTTGCCAGTATCTTCATTTACTGTCTGGATGGTGCCATGGACCACAGCTGTGCCAACTACCTTCCCTGTAACCTGCCCCCTCCTATTCACAACAGCCACAGTCTGGTTGCTGATGGAGAAGTGAATGATAGACTGGGGCTGGGGGCCACCTTCAGACATTACCTGGAATTTAAACATGCCAGTGAATGCCTGGAACATGGGGAGAAATCATATCTCTTTTCCCAATGTTTTGTCCAAGCAACTTGACCTCTTATCTTCCCCCACTTCCCAAGAGACATATCCCACATCAACTCAAATGCAGAAGAAATCCAAGTGCCACACAACATCTATGGGGTTCCAAGAGGTAGGTTACACCCTGTTCTTTAGGGGACAGGAAAGAACTAATTTTGTTCTTTATCAGATCCTGCTGTACTTGGCTGGGAGTAGACAAGAGCAGGCCAATAGGAAGAAGGGAGTGTTTTGTGTTGGAGTGAGGCAGAGTGGGGTGAGGAGAAAGGGTGAATTGTATTTCCTGTCTCTGAGATCACCTGCATCATGTTGGTTGGAATCAGTGTCATTTTCTCTGGAACAAGTCTGAATGGAGGAAACACCTTGAAGAAGAAAAACACAAAGATAACAGGGATGGACTAGAGTCAATTTCGTAACAAATGATCATGCAGCTTATTCTAAGGAAAAAAATCCTATACACAGATGTATTTTACTTCATTTATAAATATAAATTTTATTTACAGTAGCAAAAAATTATAAATGAGAATGCTTAAAAATTATATATCCACTTATCAGAATAAAAGCGGTCATTAGAGAGAATTGGAAAATGCTCTTTCAGGTACCTATCACCCAGCTTCGACAACTACCAATGGCCAACAATGAGCTTTTAATGACATCAAAAAATACTTTTGACATAAGATTAGAATGAAAAAAACAGTATGATTCATCCATGTTAAAATAAGCATGGGGAAAAAGTGAAGGAAATACACCAAAATATTAATAATGGTTACCTCTAAGTAGTGGAATTATAGGTGATTTTCATGCTGTGTCTTTATTTTTTGCTTTCCAAATTTTCTACAAGAAGCATATTACTTTTACACAGAAAAACAAAAACCTAAAGTAAATTACATATTGCTTTAAGAGTCAGACAACTATCATTTTCTTCCATCACATGATTTTTAACTTGTGCAAACTAAACAGAAAAAGATGAATAAAGGTAAATGAGCTGAGGTATGGATTCTGGATGAGATGGTTTCCTTACCTCAATCTGGCGAGGGGCTGATGTGAATTTCCTCCCCATCTTGTCCCTGGCAACAGCCACAAGTGTGGTTTGCCCAATAGCAACAGCTCGAAGGATATAATTTTCAGAGTATTTATCCTGCTCCTCCATGAGCCTACAAAGACACATGTGTTTTTAGGTAAGAAAGACTTGATTTTTTAAAAATGTTTTTATTTATTTTTGAGAGAGAGAGGGTGTGCGTGAGTGGGGGCAGGGCAGAGAGAGAGACACACACACACAGAGGATCCAAAGTTGGGTCCGTGCTGACCACAGAGAGCCCCATGCGGGGCCTGAACTCACAAACTGTGAGATTATGACCTGAGCTGAAGTTGGGCACTTTAACCGAGCCACCCGAGAAAGATTTGATTTTAAGAGCAGCAAGTTATGCTTCTTTCTAAGATGCTTTAATTAACATTTTCTGTTCATTTTAACTGTAGTTAGAGGGAACAGCCAGAAAGTTAATTTCCAGAGTCAAGACAAAGTTCATGGCAAAGGCAGGAAGCTCCTGAAGGCCAAATATTTATTCCAAGGCTCCAAAGGAATAAGGGCAACGTTGCAAACGCTGGCAAAACTGCAAATCCTAAGCCGCCCTGGATTCTCTGTACTCCCCTTTCACAGAGGGGAGTACCAGCACCTCTGCTTCTAGGGAGATTTCTGAAGGTCCTCTATCCTGAAGCACCCCAGGGGATATCATCCAAGAAGTTTCATGAGATGGGAATATTCATGAGATGTGTCAATCTGTCCCACAAAACATATCTGAGAACGTGGAAGGGGCACTTTGTACAGAGCTGGATATGGGGAGAGTACGGGCTGAAAGGCCCTGTGACAGAAAAGTAGAGAAGAACACAGGGAGAGCAGGTGCTTGGTGCTCAGCCTGGGGAGGAGGCATTGAGGTGGCACTCACGTCAGGGTGACGATGGCAGAAGCCAACTGCAGTTTAAGCTCCATGTTTCTGAAGTACTTATTTCGGAATGGGCGTTTGGAAGGGCTGAGAGCCCTCACAGTTACTAACACAGTTTTACCTATTTCAACCTAGTTGTTAAAAAAGAAAGGTAATTTTAGTAGGAGTATGTCATTCACCAAGGACAGTCTAATAACTCTTTGAGGGTGACAAAGTGTTTTGTTGCGCTGAATGCTCCCGTTCAGGTTTTGATCAAATGGCCCTAACCCATACGTGCTGGTTTAGCTGCGAGTACTGTTTATCTTGTATGTCGGAGCATTGTTCTTTAAGGACAGGTATTTCCATGAACATCACTGAAGGTCCTGGTGCACACACAGGAGCCACATAGACTACGTGAAGTGAGGCTACAGGGTGAAAACGAGGCCTGCTTCTCTGATGCAACTGCTTCTCTGAGGCAACACAGCAAACGTCTCTCACCTTATCGATCAGGTCAAGCTCCAGCTCCTGTATGTCTGACACCCTGAGGTAGGCCACTGCTGGACCCAAGAAAGCTAAGCACAGATCATAGACCTCCAAGGTGAGAAATCCAGGATGTACTGGAACTAACTAGAAGGAAGAAGATGGTAGCTGGGTAAAGAAGCACACGTGCCCTGAGCATAATCAAAACAACTATTTTCACTAAAAGCACGAAATACAACAACTTACTTCCTTTGTGATGGGAACTGAGAGGTCACATTACGTGTTTTAGGCACAGCACAATATGCACCCTTAACAAATACTAACTGATAAAGAGCAAAGTTTAAGTTGACTGAATTGAGGCAAAATACAACATACATATCCAGCCTCTTAACTATGAATGGGGAAAGGATTTCATGAAGAAAATCCAGTCCATTTATGCTGAAATCACCAGTGCAACGGGGGCCATGGGGCGGGAGGGAAGCAGTGGGAAGACCTGGTTTTCTGTCCTGTGCTGTGGGTCCTGCCCAGCATGGCACCTGCACGCAGTGCTGAATCCACCCTCTTAAAAACAAACATTATGACCAAGGTAAGTTACATTCCTTTGAGCTTTTAGAAGGAAAGGAAATATACACTTATGCTAATGTAAGCTATTATTTTTATTACTAAAAGTCAACTAAAAGCAAATGCCTTGGCATACTGACTACAAAGATAGCTTAATATATTGAGTTGTCATATCCTGGCTAAAAACATTATATCCTCAGGTTATAAAGTCGACAGCACATCTAATTAACCACCCTTTGAAATTTATAGAAACGAACCCTCTTTTAATGAAAATCTTACAATTAGATGTCTCCTATACTGTCTCATTTTAACCAGAAGCAAAACTTGCCCAGCTAGTTGAAGGAAGAAAAAAAAAAAAAACCAAACCTTGTTTTTGGTTGGCGAATGTATGTAGGTTAAAAAAAAGAGGCAAATGTTATTTTTATAACAAGTTCGAGACACACAATGGCATTTTTTCCCAATCATTTTCATAAGAATGAGCTTTGACCTGAGACTATCAACCTGGGACCTATCTCTAGAACTTACCTGGACAGAGCTTTCTGCTTCCATGTAAGTGATGGTGACAATGTCCTGCTCACTGCTGTTGACCAAAAAATAACCAGATCCTTCCACAAGGCTAAATATTTCCTATGGAAAGATCAGACAAACAATATTCCATTTTATTCGGTTTATAAATAAGTCAAAGAAAGTAATTCCTAGCTACTGAAGGAAGAGTATGAGATTAAAAGATTAAGGTCAATGGACAAACTATGATTATTAAAGTATTACTACCCAAGGTATTACACATGTGTTACATATGCTTATCACTGATTTTCAATATGTGAGGGAGGTTTTTTTTTTTTTTTATTGCCATACATTAACCTTAATAACCTAATACTCTTCCCCTCCAACCAGATCTAATTTCACTAGATCCCTCCAACTTCTACCTTCACATCAGGGTGGTTATAGATGGTGGCGTTCTCAGGCAGTATAGTTACATCATCTACCAGGAGCAGTTCCACGGCCGCAGATCTGGGCGAGTTGGAAAGTTCCTAGAAACACACAGGCACCACAAAGGTGAGTATAAACTTTTAATTCCTCAGCTGAGAGAAGATCCCAATGTTCTTTCACATGCCAAAGATAACAGAATCAGAGAGGTGCATAGTTCTCAGAGTTAGTTATAAATGATTTTTAAGTTATAAATAAATGAAGTTTAAAGAAAAGCCTTAAATTTCAGTGATTTCCATTTCTTTCCTTTATTTTTTATTTTTTTATTTTAGAGAGAGAGAGTGCACGCGAGCAGGGGAGAGGGGCAGAGGAAAAAAGAGAATCTTAAGCAGGCTCCACACTCAGTGCAGAGCCCAACATGGGGCTTGATCCCATGATCCTGGGATCACAACCTGAGCTGAAACCAAAAGTCGGACACCCAACCGACTGACCCACCCAGGCGCCCCTGATTTCTATTTCTAATATAATAGTCTCCACTTACCTTTGGACTTTTATTCTCTGAATAGCCTACAAAATTGACTCCAATGAGTACAGTCCCTTTTAACTGATGTACCTTAAGGACCTGATGACCTGGAGATATAGGAGAAACAATAACATGTAGAACACAAAAATGTCTCCAGAAAACCAAATTTTGCCCTAATTTTTCCCAAATGATGTTTTATTGCATAGAGGAAAAACTACTTTGTGGGGAAATATACAAGAAACTGAAAACTGAGTTTTTGTGTTGACTCTGCCACTATATTCCTAAGGGACCCTGGACAACCACTTTATTTCTCAGCTTCTTTATTATTAAAAAAAATTTTTTTTACAGAAACAGTTTTTATTCTTTTAAGCTTCTTTATTTTGAGAGACAGAGAGAGAGAGAGAGATTGAGAGAGCAAGTGGGCAAGGGACGAGAGAGCGGGAGAGAGAGAATCCCAAGCAGGTTCTGAGCTATCAACATAGAGCCTGGCGCAGGGCCCAGACTCGCAAGACTGAGATCATGACCTGAGCCGAAACCCAGAGTTGGACAGTTAACCACGGAGTCAGCCAGGCGCCCCTCCTTGCTACCATTTTTTACACTAACTATACCATACGGTTACAGTATTATGGTATTAGAGCATTATAGTATTACATACACTTGAGTACTATGTTTCCACGTTCCCAAGCTCTTAGACTTGTCCTATGGGTAAGCTTCCTGTGAGTGGGGAGAAGGCTGAATCTTTACTTCCCCTTCTCCAGTGTTTCTTATTCCATGAATGGATATACCATCCGTCTAAATGCTCATGCCAGAAATTGTACCCCTTTTTTCTTCACCTTTGGGACTGATCTGTGGTAGACTGCCATATAATTGTGCCTGCTGGCATCCATGCCTTTGAGTAGTTCTCATCCGCCTTGACTCCGGTTTTGGCAGCTGACTTGCTTTGGTGAAATGGCAAATGTGATACAAGCAAAGGCTTGAGAAGCAATTACATATGAGGGCTCGCTGGCCTCTCGGGACCTCTGCTTGTTCCTCTGGCCCTTCTGTAGGATTCACTCACTTTATTTGGCTCACTTTTCTGTCTCCTCTTTCTATTGCCCCTGCAATGTTAAGGTCTCAGTGTCAATGTTACTTTCTCAGGCAGCCTTCTCTGTTCTGAACTACGTTAGGTTCTCCTATTGTAAATCTTAAAGCACCTCATAGTTGCCCATCAAAACACCTAACACAGTTGTAATGTTTGAAGTCTATTAAGGCAGAGGCCGCGACTATCTCACGTACCACTCCACCTTCGGGTGCCTAGCACTGGCCCTTACATTTAATAGCACCCCAATAAATATTTTCTAATAATGAATAAAATTTTCATTATTAGGTAAATAATAGGCAATAAATATATTTTAAAAAGTAATTTTATGTTCTTGTGAGAAATACTGCATCCTAGACCCTAGCTTTGCAACCAAGGAAATCTACATTTATGTTTGCTAAAACATACAATAATCAAAGATGAAAGGAGAGGTATGATAAAATCTAAAATAAACTGTCACCAAGGTGCCTGGGTGGCTCAGTCAGTCAAGTGTCCAACTTCGGCTCAGGTCATGATCTCATGGTTTGTGAGTTCGAGCCCCGCGTCGGGCTCTGTGCTGACCGCTCAGAGCCTGGAGCCTGCTTCGGATTCTGTGCCTCCCTCTCTCTCTGCCCCTCCTCCGCTCATGCTCTGTCTCTCAAAAATAAACAAATGTGAAAAAAATATATATAAATAAAATAAACCATCACTCAAGGGAAATACTTAGTGCAGAAACATTTAGCAGGTTATGCGAAAGGATCTGTAAGTCACCATAATACCATGTAGCCGGGTCTGTCCGCTGCCGTCATCCTTTGCTACCATCTCTACTGAATTATAATCTTCAAAATAAGCGAGTGTTTCATTTGAGGATTTCCATTCTAGCATTAGTGAACTGAAATTATCAAACTTTCTCCTGTGCTGATCAAACACTGCCAGTTCCAAGACTGTGTCCCTCAGGCTTGACACAGGAATCTGCATTAAAAAAATAAAAAAGAAGAAGAAAAGAAAAGCAAGGCGCTTGAGTGGCTTGGTCAATTAAGTGTCTGACTCTTGGTTTCTGCTCAGGTCATGATCTCATGGTTCGTGGGTTCAAGCCCCACATTGGTCTCTGTGCTGACAGCATGGAGCCTGCTTGGGATTCTGTCTCTCCCTCTTTCTCTGTCCCTCCCCCATTCACACTCATGCTCTCTCTCAAAATTAAAAAAAAAAAGAAATAAAAAAAGGAAAAAAACAACACAGGAGGCAGTAAGATATCCCTGAAGCTGGGGCTCATGTTTCTCCCAATCTATTTTCTTTGACAATTTTCAAACCAACAGATATGATGAAGGAATAGTATAATGAGTACTGAGACACATCTCACCTGGATTCACCACTTGTGTTATCTGTCTCTCCCTCTAATTTCCTACCCTCCAACCAAGTGTGTGTGTCTGGGTTGTTGTTTTTTTTTAATGTTTATTTATTTTCGAGAGAGAGAGAGAGAAACAGAGTGTGAACAGGGGAGGGGCAGAGAGAGAGGGAGACACAGAATCTGAAGCAGGCTCCTGGCTCCGAGCTGTCAGCACAAAGCTCGATGTGGGGCCCAAACCCACAAAGCACGAGATTATGACCTGAGCCGAAGTTGGATGCTTAACCAACTGAGCCCACTCAGGTGCCCTTGGGTTATTTTTTGCTAAATGATGTAAACATCATGACGCTTTACCCCTAAATAATTTAGCATGCATTTTCTAAGAATGCGAATATTCTAAGAAAAACAGTATTAGCACACACAAGAATATTAATTCAGTTTCATCTAATATAGTCAATATTTATTTTTCCCCAATGTCCCTCAAAGTATCTTCTATACCTGTGTTTTATTTTTGATCTAGATTTGACCTTGATAGATATATATTCTTATGAAACATATATAACATACATACATCATATGAAACGATGACTCAACATCATAAAAATTTCAGTTATTCTGAATTTACCTATAAATTTAACATAATCCCCACACATATACCTGGAATTGAGGAAATCTATATCCAACAATTAGCTGACCACAAAGCTAACCTAGCAGAAACTTTGGTGGCCACAGAGGACAAAGAAAGAATACAGACATTACCAAACTAGTTCAGAAAAGGTTACTAAACCACTACCACAACAAAAAACAGTAACTACCACAAAACCTATTAAGGGGAACAATATGATTTCAGAATTGCTAGATTATGTTATTTAAAATGTCAACTTTTTGGGGCACCTGGGTGGCTCAGTCAGTTAAGCGTCCGACTTTGGCTCAGGTCATGATCTCATGGTTCGTGGGTTTGAGCCCTGCATTGGGCTCTGCGTTGACAGCTCAGAACCTGGAGCCTGCTTTGGTTTCTGTGTCTCCCTCTCTCTGCCCCTCTCCTGCTCACACTCACTCTCTCAAATATAAATAAACATTTAAAAAATATACAAAATGTCAAGTTTTCAACAAAAAATTATTAGAGATGCAAAGAAACAATAAAAGTACAGCCCATATATAGGGAAAAAAGCAGCTGACAGAAACTGTCCCTGCAGATGCTCAGACACTGGACTTAGTAGACAAAGAGGTTTTTTTTAATTAAAAAAATTTTTTTTAATTTAAGAGAGAGAAGGAGAGAGAGAGTGTGTGCAGGGGGGGAGAGGGGCAAAGGGAGAGAGAGAGCTCTGTGTTCAGTGCAGAGCTCAACGCATGGCTTGATTCCATGACTCTGGGATCATGACCTGAGCTGATATCAACAGTGAGGTGCTCAACCCTTTGAGCCACCCAGGTGCCCTGAGAAAAAGACTTTTAGTCAACTATTTTGCTCAAAGAACTAAAGAAATTCATGTCTAAATAACTAAAGGAAAGTATGAAAATAATGTCTCATATATAGAGAATAAATAAAAGACCAAAATTAAATTATGAAGTTGAAAAGTGTAATAACTGAAATGAAAATTTCTCTACAGGAACTCAACAGCAGATCGGAACAGCCAGAAGAAAGAATCAGAAAGCTTCAAAATAAATCAAATGAGATGATCTAGTCTGATGAACAGAAGGAAAAAAGAATGAAGAAAAATGAACAACATCAGAGACTCACAGGACACCACTGAGTGTGTTAACATATGTAAAATGAGAGTCCTAAAAGGAAAAGAGAGAGAAAAAAGAAGAAGAAAGGATATTTGAAGAAACAACGGCTAGAAACTTCCCAAGTTGATGAAAAACATTAAACATCCAAGAAGTGCAAAGAACTCCAGGTAGGATAAATTCAAAGATACATACATCTAGACACATAATAATCAAACTTTCCAAAGTCAAAGAGAAAGACAGAATCATAAAAGCAGAAAGAGAGAGGATTAACACCTAATTTCTTATAAGACACCACAGAAGCCAATGATGAAAGAAAAAGACTGCCAGCTCAGAATTCTATACTGAGCACAATAATCCTTGAAAAATGAAATGCAGGGCTCAAACCCACAAACTGACAGATTACGACCTGAGCCAAAGTCAGATGCTCAGCTGACTGAGCCTCCCAGGCACCACTTGTACACTTGTAAAAGGGTCAGTTTTACGGTATGTATATTATATTTAATTCCAAAAAAATAAATTCTGAAGTATGCAGAAATATGTTTGTAAATTGCTCCTAAATGGTTGCAAGATAAGAAGTTGTACTTTTCCTGCAAATTTTCTGTAAAATTTTTTAAAAGTTTATTTTGAGAGAGAGAGCATAAGCAGGGGAGGGGCAGAGAGAAGGAGAGACAGAATCCCAAGTAGGCTCTGAGCCTTCAGCCCAGAGCCCGATGTAGGACTCAAACTCATGAGATCATGACCTGAGCCCAGATCAAGAGTTGAACACTTAACCGACTGAGCCACCCAGGCACACCGCAAATTTTTTATAAATTTAAATTATTTCAAATGAAAAATGTGACACTGAATAACAACTATACAGATAACTTTTATTCTGCTCCATCTAAGTGGATTTTAAAAAAGTAAATCATTTATAAACTTCGAATAATATTTCACATGGAATTTAGTTCTGAAAAAAATGAGTTCCTAACCCTAACATCTCATATTCTTGTTATTTTATAATAAAAAGACAGAATAGTATAAAAGTAAAAAACAAGAGCTTTGGAGTCAGACAGAATGTTCTGCTTTGTAGCTTTATGACTTTGGAGAAGTTACTCAACTCCCAGGAGCCTCAGTTTCTCCATCTCTAAACAGGAATAATTGGTTGTTCTGTTCTCTAAGAAATGACTTCTATTCTCCTATGCTTGGAATTAAAGTCCACCTCACTTAGTTTATAGTCTGATGTTCTAGTTTCAAGGTTAGAAAACTCATTTATTCCTCATTCCCTACTAGCCACGCTATTGCTTATCATTATTCTTCATGGGTCTGGAGTAGAGATAAATTCTATTACTTACCAATAATGCCAAAAAAAATCTGTGAGGGAAAAATATTAACCAAACTAACTGGAAGTTTGGAGACATCTCCATTGCTTGTTGCCATAATTATAAGCTGACTATGTACCTATGTACAGTAAGCAAAGTCATTAAGTCATCAAATGTCACTAGGTGTAGCCAATTCTAACTTAGTTTAATCATCTCTTTTCAGACACTATCAGGGAATGAATAACAAATAAAACAGTCTCCTTAACTTAAAAAAAATTTTTTTTAACATTTATTGATTTTTGAGAGTGAGAGAGATGAGCAGGAGAGGGGGAGAGAGAGAGGGAGACACAGAATCGAAAGCGGGCTCCAGGCTCCGAGCTGCCTGCACAGAGCCTGACGTGGAGCTCGAACTCACGGAGTGCGAGGTCATGACCTGAGCCGAAGTCAGCCGCTCAACCGACTGAGCCACCCAGGCGCCCCCAGTCTCCTTAACTTGAGTAAGACAACAATTGCTTCTAGGCCTTTTGGCTAAGATCAAGTGTAACTTTGATAAGACAAAAGCCATACTTCAGAGCATTTATCTCTAAGGCACAGAAGACAAAAGTGCCAAATTAGTTGGCACCACTGTACTCACCAGTTGCTTGTTGTGCTGTGGCAGAGGGCATGGTTGGGCACCAGCTGGCACTCTGTACACTGGGGTTACTGACATGCTGGCAGGGTGGGCACACATGAAGCGTACCTGCACAGCCTCCACAGCTGGACTAGGGTTCAGGATACCTGGGTGATTTCCAATTCGGAATGTCAGAGCCTTTAAGGAAACAGCAGAGCAAGAGGCAACCATGAGTAGACACTCGATGTCAGCTGGGCCAATCTATACACTTTAGAATCGTTCAATCTCCAGTACAGGGTGTCTCTGGACATCATAATCATCATAGTTCTTAATCTATGCACATAGTTCTTGTGCTAAGAGAAACAAAGGTATCATGGAAATTTGGAAGCAAAGGGAACATTAAAAAATCTAATTCTGGGGGCGCCTGGGTGGCGCAGTCGGTTAAGCGTCCGACTTCAGCTCAGGTCATGATCTCGTGGTCTGTGAGTTCGAGCCCCGCGTCAGGCTCTGCGCTGATGGCTCAGAGCCTGGAGCCTCTTTCCGATTCTGTGTCTCCCTCTCTCTCTGCCCCTCCCCCGTTCATGCTCTGTCTCTCTCTGTCCCAAAAAATAAATAAACGTTGAAAAAAAAAATTAAAAAAAAAAACAAACCTAATTCTGATCAATCACTTCAGTCTTTTCCTCCACCAAATCTTTTGTTATCAGTTGGTAAAAAGTGGAAAAACTATTCTGTGTTTCAACCTTTCTCTGGTGGAACACCAAATGAGTAACAGACCGTGGAGACAAAAGGTTAGAGGGCTCCAACAGGGGTGATGACTCTGACGCTGACAGCCAGCCACATACACAACAAAGTTCACGAGAGACTTTAGAAAGAAGCACAGTTCTTATTAATTAAAATCACATATTGATTTCTTGTGAGCTGGTTACACAGAGTCATACACTGAATTCTCAACCCCAAACTGCAAACCTTTGTTTCTGGTGTTGATAGAAGCAGGGCATAGCTGGGCGGATCCATCACTACCTCTAAAATAATAAAACTAATTGAACTGATAAAAGGCAGGCAACATACTATCTTATCTGCATAGATCTAACTGGTTCTTCAAAACTGCTCACCACTCACAATTGCTAACCAATCAAAATTGCTAATAGATGACTTTAATTTTCCCTTCCTTGCATTCTTTGGAGGTGAGGAACCATATAACATCTAGTCTAGACAACAAAGATTTGAATTATAGTGATAAAGTGACTGAAATAAGCTCATGATTACAAAAGAATCTTGAACCATTTAGTGAACTGTCAGAATTATCAAATGAGTAAAATCTTTGAGTACATTTAAAGGATTGCAAAAGTTTTTTTAAAAGGCCTTTAACTGGTAATTACAATTTTCCTGTCTAGTATAAATGAAATCCATTAGAATCTGAAAAGGAAAGGGAGCCCCTGGGTGGCTCTGTTGGTTAAGCATCTGACTCTTGATTTCGGCTGGCTCACGACCTCATGGTTTGAGAGTCTGAGCCCCATGTCAGGCTCTGAACTAATGGTGTGAAGCCTGCTTGAGATGCTTTCCCTCTTTCTATCTCTGCCCCTCCTCCATTCACTCTGTCTCTCAAAAATAAATAAATTAGCATTAAAAAAAAGAATCTGAAAAGGAATGGCTAGAAACACAAAAGATTTGTTGGAGTATTAATTGCTAAAAGAAATGTCAGGGAAAACATATTTTCTACTTACTTGTTCCCCTAAATCCAGGCACAGCACTCGGTAGATGTACTGGTTCTGTTTTCGCTTAGCTGGCAGCCGGACTTGTGTTAATTCAATTTTCTCTGTCTTCTCCATGCTCAACTCCAAAAAGAATCGGGAGGGCTCCAAGATCCATGGACATGGGCCCCCTTCAAATACCATTTCCTTTGCAGACCGCCATGTCACCAACGCCACTTCCACAGGGTTTACAGCCTGATGACATTCAAAGAAAGAAATTATCCTCGATTGGTCAACTCAACAGTTTTCTCAAGCGAAAAACTCGTAGATTGCTAATTCCCAAACCAGGAGACATGTACATGATGCCTCTCACTTGGAAGCTTCTCAACCTCTGTACTAATTTAGATCCTACCGATATATTCAGGCCTGTGGGTCACTTCACCCATTAATGTCTCATCATTCCAGACCACAACCACTTCCACATCCGCTAAGTTCTTGCAGCATTCATCTGTACTATTCATTTGTACATTAAGTCATCTCCTAATGCTGTTTATTTTTTTTTAATTTTTTTTTTCAACATTTATTTATTTTTGGGACAGAGAGAGACAGAGCATGAACGGGGGCGGGGCAGAGAGAGAGGGAGACACAGAATCGGAAACAGGCTCCAGGCTCTGAGCCATCAGGCCAGAGCCTGACGCGGGGCTCGAACTCACGGACCGCGAGATCGTGACCTGGCTGAAGTCGGACGCTTAACCGACTGCGCCACCCAGGCGCCCCTTTAATTTTTTTTTAATGTTTACTTATTTTTGACAGAGAGAGAGACATAGCATGAGTGGGGGAGGGGCAGAGAGGGAGACACAGAATCCCAAGTAGGCTCCAAGCTGTCAGGACAGAGCCCAACGCAGGGCTCGAACTCACGGACCACGAGATCATGACCTGAGCCGAAGTTGGACGCTCAACCGACTGAGCCACCCAGGCACCCCTCCTAATGCTGTTTAAATGTGTTAAATGCTTCATATGTGAGTCTAATAAGTCTTATGCAGGGTACCCAGGTGGCTCAGTAGGTTAAGCATCTGACTGTTGATTTCAGCTCAGGTCATGATCTCATGGTGCATGAGTTCAAGCTCTGTGTTAGGCTCTGTGCTGACAGCTCTGAGCCTACTTCCAATCCTGTCCCCCTCTTTCTTTGCCTCTTCCCCACTTGTGTGTGTGCACGTGTGCGCTCTCCCTCTCTCTCTCTCTCTCTCAAAAATAAACATTAAAACAAATAAAATAATAAAAGAGAATTTATCTCCCTCAGCTGGATTTAATATAATATTGTGCACATAAAAGGTATTGAACAATAGCTGTATAAGCATTTAAAAATTTTTTTTAGGAATTACTATTTTTTTAAAGTTTATTTATTTATTTATTTTGAGAGAGAGAAAAATAGCACAAGTAGAGGAGGGGAAGAGAGAGAGAGAAAAAAAAAATCCCAAGCAGGCTCCATGCTGTCAGCGCAGAGCCCGACGTAGGGTTCAAACCCAGAAACTGTGAGATCATGACCTGAGCCAAAATCAAGAGTCAAACAGACACTCCACCAACTGAGCCACCCAGGCACCCCTGTATAGGCATTTAAAATGTATATATATTTTGAGTATAGTTGACACACAATGTTAAATGTGTCAAGAATACAAGATAGTGATTCGACATCTCTGTATGTTGTGCTGTGCTCACAAGTGTAGCTACCATCTGTCACCATATAACATCATTACAGCAGCACCGACTACATTCCCTTAACACTGTGACTTTTATTCCCAGGACTCATTCGTTCAGTAACTAGAAGCCTGGATCTCCCCTCCCCTTCACCCATTTTGCCCAACCCCTACCCCTCCCAGCTAGCAACCACCATCAGTCTGTTCACCGTATTCCTAAGACTGATTGTGCTTTTTGTTTATCTATTCGCTTTTTAGATTCCACATTTGTGACATTATATGGAATCATTTACCTTTCTCAGTCTGACTTCTTTATTTTACTTAGCATAATACCCTCTAAGTCCATCCATGTTGTCACAAATGGTATGATCTCATTCTTTATGGCTATGTAATATTCCAGTTTGTGCATGTGTATACTTACCACATCTTCCTTACCCATTCACCTACCGATGGGACACTTGGGCTGCTTCCATACCCTGGCTGTTGTAAATAATGCTTCAATAAACATAGGGGTGCATGTATCCTCTCAAATTAGTGTTTTCATTTTCTTTGGTTAAATACCTAGTAGTGGAATTACTGGATCATATGGTATTTTTTTTTAAAACATTTATTTTTGAGAGAGCACATGTGCACAAGCAAACAGGGGAGGGGCAGAGAGAGAGGGAGACAGGATCCGAAGCAGGCTCTGTGCTGACAGCAGAGTGCCCAATGCAGGGCTCGAGCTCATGAACTACTAAATCATGACCTGAGGCGACGTCGGATGCTTAACTGAGCCACCCAGGCACCCCATGGTATTTCTATTTTTAGTTGTTTTAAAAAAAACTTTTTTTTTTACATTTATTTATTCTTGAGAGACAGAGAGAGACTGAGCACAAGTGGGGGATGGGCAGAGAGAGAAGGAGACACAGAATCCGAAGCAGGCTCCAGGCTCTGAGTTGTCAGCACAGAGCCCAAAGCAGGGCTGGAACTCACAAACCACAAGATCATGACCTGAGCCAAAGTCAGATGCTCAACCGACTGAGCCACCCAGGCGCCCCTTTTTGTTTTTAATGTTTGGTTATTTTTGAGAGAGAGAGAGAGAGAGAGAGCGCGAGCATGAGTGGGGGAGGGGCAGAGAGAGAGGGAGACAGGACCCGAAGCAGGCTCTGGGCTGACAGCAGTGAGCCTGATGCAGGGCTTGAACTCATGAACCCTTGAAATCATGACGTGAGCTGAAGTCAGCGCTTAACCGACTGAGCCACCCAGGAGCCCCAGTTCTCTTCTAGGTTTTTTTTTTTAATTTTTTTTTTTTAACGTTTATTTTTTTGGGACAGAGAGAGACAGAGCATGAACGGGGGAGGGGCAGAGAGAGAGGGAGACACAGAATCGGAAACAGGCTCCAGGCTCTGAGCCATCAGCCCAGAGCCCGATGCGGGGCTCGAACTCCCGGACCGTGAGATCGTGACCTGGCTGAAGTCGGACGCTTAACCAACTGCGCCACCCAGGCGCCCCTCTTCTAGGTTTTTTTATGGTTTCAGGTCTCATATTTAGGTCTTTAATCCATCTTGAGTTTATTTCTATGCATGGTGAAAGAAGTATTCCAGTCTCATTCTTTTTCATGTGGCTGTCCAGTTTCCCAACACCATCTGTTGAAGAGATCCTCCTTTCTTCATTGTATATTCTTGCCTCCTTTGTCAAAGATTGACCACACAATCCTGGGTTTACTTTTGGGCTCTCTAGTCTGTTACACTGATCTACATACTACATACCTATTTTTGTGTCAGTACAACACTGTTTGGATTACTACAGCTTTGTAGCATATCTTGAAATCTGGGATTGTGATACTTCCATGCTTTGTTCTTCTTTGTCAGGATTTCTTCGTCTATTCAGGGTCATTTGTATGGTCCCATATAAATTTAGTATTATTTGTTCTGGTTTTGTGAAAAATGCTGTTGGTATTTTGATAGGAATTGCATTGAATCTGTGTAGATTACATGGCTAATACAAACATTTTAATAACATTAATTCTGGGGCAGGGCGCCTGGGTGGCTCAGTTGATTGAGTGTCTGACTCTTGGCTTTAGCTCAGGTCATGATCTCACAGTTCATGAGTTTGAGCCCCGCATCGGGCTCCATGCTGATAGTGCGGAGCCTGGTTGGGATTCTCTCTTCAAAATAAATAAACTTTAAAAAATTACATTAATTCTGAGGCACCTGGGTGGTTCGGTCAGTTAAGTGTTCAACTTCAGCTCATGATCTCACAGCTTATGAGTTTGAGCCCCACATTGGATTCTGTGCAGACAGTGCAGAGCCTGCCTTGTATCCTCTGCCTCTCTGTATCTCTCAAAAATAAATAAACATTAAAAATAATAATAATAAGGGGCCCCTGGGTGACTCAGTCAGTTGAGGATCCAACTTCAGCTCAGGTCATGATCTCACGGTTCGTGAATTCAAGCTCCACATTGGGCTCTCTGCTGTCAGTGCAGTGCCCGCTTCAGATCCTCTGTCTCCCTCTCTCACTGCCCCTCCCCTGCACATGCTCTCTCCCTCTCAAAAATAAACAAACATTTAAAAACATTTTAAATTATATCAAATCTTCCAATCCACAAGCATGGAACATCTTTCCATCTGTTTGTGTCATCTGCAATTCCTTTCGTCAGTGTTCTATAGTTTTCACAGTACAGGTCTTTTACCTCCTTGGTTAAGTTTATTCCTAGGTATTTTATTCTTTTTGGTGTAACTGTAAATGGTATTATTTTCTTAATTTCTCTTTCTGCTACTTATTAGTATATAGAAACACCACTGATTTCTGGGTATCAATTTTGGATCCTGCAACTTTACTGAATTCATTTATTACGTAATACTTCTAGTATTTTTTTGGTAGAGTCTTTAGGATTTCCTATGTTTAGTATCATGTCATCTGTGAACAGTGATAGTTTAACTTCTTTACCAATATAGATGCCACTTATTTCTTGTCTGATTGTATGGCTAGGACTTCCAGTACTATGTTGAACAAAAGTGGTGACAGTGGGCATCCTTGTCCTGTTCCTCATCTTAGAGGAAAAGCTCTCAGTTTTTCACCATTGAGTATGGTGTTAGCTGTGTTTTTTTCATACATGGTCTGTATTATGTTGACATGTTATCTCTAAACCCACTTTGTTGAGATTTTTCATCATTGATGCATATTGAGTTTTGTCAAACCCTTTTCCTGCATCTGTTCAGATAATCATGATTTTTTTTTTAAGTTTATTTCTTTATTATTTTTTTTTTCTCAACGTTTTTTTTTTTTTTTTTTTTTTTTTGGGACAGAGAGAGACAGAGCATGAACGGGGGAGGGGCAGAGAGAGAGGAAGACACAGAATCGGAAACAGGCTCTGAGCCATCAGCCCAGAGCCTGACGCGGGGCTCGAACTCACGGACCGCGAGATCGTGACCCGGCTGAAGTCGGACGCTTAACCGACTGCGCCACCCAGGCGCCCCAGTTTATTTCTTTATTTTGAGAGAGAGAGCATAAGCAGGGGGAAGGGCAGAGAGAGGGCTAATCCCAAGTAGGCTCCACATAATCAGCGCAGAGCCTGAATTCACAAAACTGTAAGATCATGACCTGAGCCAGAATCAAGAATTGAACACTTAACCAACTGAGTCACTGAGGCACCCTCAAGATAATCATGATTTTTATCATGTGTTTTGTTGATGTGGTGTATCACATTGATTTGTGAATACTAAACCATCCTTGCTTTCTTGGAATAAATCCCACATGTGAGTGATCCTTTTAATCTATTGTTATATGCCCTTTGCTAATATTTTGTTGAGGACTTTAGCAGTTTGTTCATCAGTGCTATTGACCTGTAGTTTTATTTCTTTGTGGTGTCTCTGTCTAGTTTTAGTAGTATGGTAATGGTGGCCTTGTAGGATATATTTGGAAGCTTTCCTCCCTTTTCTATTCTTTGGAATTGTTTGAGAAGAATAACTATAAACTCCTCCTTAAATGTTTGGTAGAATTCACATGTGAACTCATTTGGTCCTAGACTTTTGTTTGTCAGTTTTTTGATTACTGATTCAATTTCATTACTAGCAATCATGCTGTTCAGATTTTCTGTTTCTTCCTGATTCAGCTCTGGAAGATTATATGTTTCTAAGAATTTATCCATTAAATGGATATTTTATTAAATTAGCAAATAACTTTTGTCCTAAATATATAAAGTAATACATCTATACACTTCATCCCATTTTTCAAAGAACTCTCACTTAAGGGGTACAGTCAAGATTGGTATCCTATTTAGAGATGAACAAACTTGGAGAATAAAGTTTTAGGAGAATAAAGTATTATCAAAGTGTAGGTTATTTTCCTGTGCCACACAGTGTCTACAATATTGACTAAGTTGCAAAATGAAGTACAGGGTTGAAAAATCATTCTAAAAATATAAACAAATCATGTCTTAGTATTTCTTTCCTGAATTAGTCAATCATACTGATAACTGAAATTACTAAAATTAAACATTCCTGTGTCTAATGGCAGTACTCTCTTAAATAATGTATTTGTAAGTCAATTCAACAAGTATTCATTGATGGCTCATTGAAGGATACAGTAATAAAAAGTCAAATGAGCTCCTGCCTCACAGTGGAGCTCACGGTCTGAGAAAGACAGATTTGAAGTTGGTAAAGAGAATAATGAGCATTACAAGAAGGCACACTACAGTGTGCACACAAGCCTCTAACAGGAGAAGCAGAATTAGTCAAAGGTTTCACAGAAGGCCTCCTTGAGAAAGCAAGACAAACTATTCCTTTCTCCTAAATATATAGTCCAAAATTAACCAGATCAACTGAATTGAATGTAAATTCCATGTACAAGGACAAATTGAGAACTATACCATGCACTGAAACGTAATATTGATAACAAAGGTAGAACACATGTACTCTTTTAAGAAGGTAAAGGGGAAAATTTGTGACCAAAGCACTACACAGAAAAGGGAACCATCAGGGGTGTTTGGGTGGTTCAGTTGGCTGAACATCTGACTTCGGCTCAGATCACGATCTCATGGTTCATGGGTTCAAGCCCCACATCCGGCTTTGCATTGACAGCATGGATCCTGCTTCAGATTCTCTGTCTCCCTCTCTCTCTGCCCCTCCCCCACTCATGTTCGTTTCTCTCTCTCTCTCTCTCTCTCTCTCTCTCTCTCCCTCTCTCTCTCTCTCTCTCTCAAAAATAAACATTAAGGGGTGCCTGGGTGGCTCATTTGGTTAAACATCTGCCTTCAGCTCAGGTCATGACCTCACAGTTCGTTAGTTCAAGCCCCACACCTGGATCTGTGCTGACAGTGCAGAGCCTGCTTGGGATTCCTTCCCTCCCCTCTCTCTCTGCCCCTACCCTGCTTGTGCTACCCCTCTCAAAATAAATCAATTAAAAAAAATAAACACTAAAAAAATTAAAAAAGAAAAGAAAGAAAAGGAAAACCATCATTTTACTTCCTCTCCTTTAACGATGGTTTTCATCCATGCACATCTGATTTGTGGAGACTCAATAAATATAAAATAAGGCTAGGAATAATCATAAAATAGAAAACCTAATGAAATGACAATGAACCACAGCCAAGTACTTTCATTTAATTAAGCAAGTAGGAAGATTCATCCACTGAGAACAAATAAATATGTTTGAACCATATGTTTAATACTTATGCTGCATAATGTGCAATAAGCCCAACTTAAAATGCAAAATTACAATTAACAACTTACCTTGCTTCTTTCATTAGTGTTAATTCCCCCCCATTGAGTGTCTCCTTGTCCCAAGAGTCACTGAGTCGGAATGTGTATCTATTAGCAAGAACTTTTAGACATCAGTTGTAGTTCTTGAAGGGATCCACTATGAAAGCATCCCAGGCTCTACATTTGTTTTGAACTGCCACCTGCCGTAGTGTCCCAGTTATAACGGGCCAGTCCTTAGGGCCCTCCATAATGACTGTTCTGTTGAAAATCTTGAAGTATAAAGGGTAAAAGATGACGACCTCCCTCTCTAGAATCAAGTTTTCTTTCAGAGTTCTTTAAAAGAGACCATACTAATATTCAATATCTTGTTCAGAGTCATGTTTACAGGTATATATGCACATGTAAAAATTCAAATAGTACCTTAAGATCAGCGTACTTAATGTAATTTACTATACATATTTTATACCTCAATAAAAAAGAAGAAAGAAATGAAAAGATCTACAACTTGCTGATAGAGCTTGAAGATATTCCTGTGGCAGACACATGAGGGAGTACACTCCCTGATACTCAGGCTTGATGACAGAACTGTAGAGCTAAGAGTGAAGGAGTGGTAAATAAAGAGAACACAAATATAACTGATCTTTCACAGAAATCACAGACAGCTGGCAAGACTCCAAGTGGACACAGTGGGTTCCATGAAAAGATATGCCAGTTCCTTACCATGAAATGCCTCACCTTTAGGGGTTCATAAGCAGCAAACGTGGCACTGCTCTCCAAATACTCTTCATACTCAGTCACACTCACTGTTACCAGAGTATGGCCTAGAGATTTGGCTGCTATATGTGTACTAGAACAGTGCGTTGGTCCAGGTCTTTGAATACCTGCAAATCAAAAAAACATGACTTCATTAGGGTAATAAGCAGTCAGTTCTCAATGGGGATCAGTCTATAGAAATATAAGAATTTTAATACATTAAAAAACATCTTGATCTCATACACTACTAGGCCCCAAATGTTTATATCAAATCTATATAAAAATCTGTTCCTTCTATTAACATGTATCAGGTAAGACACAATTTTATGTTCAGTGAGGAACATAACATATATATCAGCAAAGGCATTTATAGTTTAGAACGGGAAAGTGAACATTTACATAAATTAAAGTATTAATAGAAAATTATAAGTATGGGCGCCTAAGTGGCTCAGTCAGTTAAGCGTCCAACTCCTGATTTTGGCTCGGGTCATGATTTCATGGTTCATAAGATCTTGTCCCGGGTTGGGTTCTGCACTGCGCTGGGCCTGGAGCCTGAGATTCACTCTCTCTCTCCTTCTGCCCCTCTCCCCTGCTCATGCTCTCTCTCTAAAATAAAAGTTAAAAAAAGAAAATGATAAACGTGGAGTCTAGAAAACAGAAAGATTACTTCTAGTTGGAGAGATAAAGGAAGATTTAGACATGTATAAGATGTATCTCAAGTGATGAATGAGCAAAGATAGAAATACAAATGAGATACGCAGGAGTACGTGAAGGGTGGCTATACGGGAAATTTTCACTTAAGCAGTTTGTGTGGCTAGAGACATATATGAAGCCAAAATATGAAGTTATAAAAGGCACACTGGGTTTTCTTGTAGAGGCCTTGAACATAAACTTTAAGGATTTCAGCTCTATTCCACCAGCAGTGAGAAGCCTCTCAATTTTTGAGCAGGAAAAGTAATGAAAGTGAGTTTCATGAAACTCCATGTGGTGGCCATGGATTATCAAAGGCAAGCAGCATTAGGAGGATGTTGTTATATTCTAGGTGAGAGATAGTGAGGGCCTAAAAATTAGGAGACACACCTTGAGAACAGAGAAGAGGAAAGAGACATTATTTTTTTAAATGTTTGTTTATTTGAGAGACACAGGAGAGAGAGAGAGTACTCACAAGTGAGGGAGGGGCAGAGAGAGAGGGAGATGAGAATCCCAAGCAGGCTCCGCGCTGTCAGCCCAGAGCCCGAGGTGGGGCTCGAACCCACGAACCGTGAGCTCATGTCCTGAGCTGAAATGAAGAGTCAGATGCTTAACCTACTGAGCTACCCAGGTATTCCGAAAGAGATACTATATAGTACACTTGGCAAGGGAGAAGTCCAAATTATAGATGTACTGTGAGAATTAAATGAGCTAATATATGAAAAGTATTCAGAACAGAGCCTAGCAAATAGCAAATAGCTAAGTAAATGTTGGATGCTACCCACTGTTATTACTGATTAAAAGACAATAGTAATCAGGATCACACATAATGTTTGGTAAGAGAAAATTGATGTTGGTCTTTATGGATAGCTTCTTCATATTCTCTTTTCATATTCTCTTTTCATTAGAAAAAGATATTTTCAGGGCACCTGGGTGGCTCAGTCAGTTAAGCGTTCAACTTCTGCTCGGGTCATGATCTCATGGTTCGTGAGTTCAAGCCCCAGATCGGGCTCTGTGCTGACAGCTTGGGGCCTGGAGCCTGCCTCGGATTCTGTATCTCCCTCTCTCTCTGCCTCTCCCTCCGTCATGCTGTCTCTCAAAAATGAAAAAAAGAAAAAAAAAGATATTTTCTTGGGGTGCCTTGAGGGCCTCCATCAGTTAAGCGTTCAACTTCAGCTCAGGCCATGATGTCACCATTCATGATTCAAAACCCGCTGACAACACGGAGCCCACTTTGGATCTTCTGTCCCCCCATCTCTGGCCTTTCCTCCACTCTCAAAAATAAACATTAAAAAAAAAAAAGAAAGAAAAAGATACTTTCTTTTTTTTGAATAAATTTAATAATGTCACTACATCTATCTTAGAAAGATGTATGATATATATATTAAAGAAAGAGGAAGCTTGAGATTAGAAAGATCTTCATAGGAATTGAAGGAATAGCTACAAGGACTCTGAAAATGCTATTCAATTTCTGTGCCTTTGTTTTTAAATTACATCATAACAAGGCAGTTGATGGAATAAATAAAAGTACTACAAAGAAAGGTAATATGTGAATTTATACTATAGTTTGTAGTTTCTGAATTGATGATTGGTCCTTTCATTCAAAGACAAAGAAAGGAGAAAATAAAAGGCTTACTCTTACCTTCCTTGAGAAGAGTAAAGACCCCTTGCTTATCCATGTTCAGATGCAACAATAAATGAGAGCAGTCTGTGAACACGATGACTTCTTTGGTCTCCTTATTTACATGATACATTGCAATGGGGATTTCTATAATCTGGCCAATCTCCACATCAGCATGAAATGGTAACAGTTCCATTTTGTTCAGTTTCAGGACATATATCTAGAGGGAAAAAATTAATCTTTCAAGAAAGTTATGTCAGGAAAGTCTAAGAAGAAAAGAAAGCGTTCCTTAAGTATTTAAATACACACGTACGTAAACACATATGTATGTTTTGTGTACAAAAATATGTATCATATACTGTGTGCTGGGGAGGGAGTGTTAATCATGTCACTCGTTTCATTCCTTCATCAACTGATTTCTCTAAAGCATCTAACACCATACAGCAAGAATCTGGCAAATGATGGCCAGTGCCCAATTTTCTTAGTTTTTGTAAGCTAAGAATGGTTTTCACATCCTTAAAAGGTTTTAAAACAAACAACAACAAAGAAGAATATGAGAGTATATATATACGTGGTTTACAAATGCTAACATATTTACTGTCTGGCCCTTTGCAGAAAAACTTTGCTAACCTCAGATATAAAGCACTTCCTCTTCTCAGTATCTTTTAAAAAATATCTTTTGTCTTTGCTATAGATTAAATGCTATAGATTAAATGTTTGTGTCCCCCCCCCCCTCAAATTCCTATGTTGAAATCCTAATTCCCCAAAGTGATGGTATTAGGAGGTGAGGACTTTGGGAGGTGATCAGGTCGTGAATGAAATTAAATTAGTGCCTTTATAAAAGAGACCCCACAGAACTCCCTAGCCCTTCTACCATGTGAGGTTACAGCAAAAAAGACAGCCTCCTATGAATCTGGAATTTTCCCTCACCAGACACCAAATCTGCTGGTGCCGTGATTTTGGACTTCTCAGGCTCCAAACTGTGAGAAATAAATTTCTGTTGTTTATACACCACCCAGTCTGTGGTATTTTGTTATGGTAGCCCAAAGGGACTATTTTTTCTGTCACTTTCCTTGCTCCTTCTGTTAGTTCATCTTGTTCTGCCTACATCCCTTAAAATGACACATATTACTTAGAGTTCACCTTCTCTTCTGCCTATATGCTCTTCCTCGGAAACCTTACCCAGTTCCAAAACTTCAATGGCCAACCATATGCTGATAATTCCAAATGTTTATTTCTAGTCCTAATCTTTCAGTTGTACTTCAGAACCCTATTATCAATACCAAATATTCACCCAGATGCCCTGCAGGTGAGTCACACTAAATGTATTCAAAACTGAATTCATCATCTTCCTCTTTTCCTGTTTCCTTTTCTTGCATTTTATATTCATCCAGCTGCCAAAGCTGCAGAAACCCCTGTCTTTAAATCTTTCAGTCTTCCCCACTCCACTGGGCATCAAATCTGACTAAGTCTACCTGCAAAATAACACTTCATTTTCCCCCTTTTCTCTATTCTCAATACCATATTACTAAGTCAGGCTTAACTGGACACTTTTCCTTCATTTCTCCCTTCTATCAATTCTAATCTACTAGTACATAGCACTAGCAAATATCTTCCATTCCTTTTTTTTTTTAATATTATACTTGTGACCGACAAAAAAAACAATCAGGTACTTTCTAAACACAAGCTCTACCATATTATTGACCTTAAAAACCTGGGATGGCTCTCCACTGTCTACTGTGGGAATCAGCAAAAGTTTTCTGGAATAAGCTAGACAGCAAACATTTTAGGCTTGCTGGGGGGGGGGGGGCGCGCGCACACAGTTTCTGAGACAACCCCCAACTCTCTAGTTGTGGCTTGAAAGTAGCAATACGTAAATGAATGAGGGTGGCTGTGTTCTGATAAAAGTTTATCAAAAAAGCAGCAGGTTGAGTTTGATCCTTAGGCCTTAGTTTGGCTCTATCTTTCAAAGTCTTGTTCAAATTCTCATCTCTTCATGACAGTCTCTAAGTAGTCAAATCTACAAGGATTTTTCTTTTATATATTAATAATACTTTTACTACACAATTCAAGTAGCTCTCAATCATATACTGCTTTAAAATAACTCACATCATTCCCTTAAAATGTTATTTAAATTCATGTGAATAGATCTCCCAAATAGAATTTAGATTCTTTAAAGCAGGGATGATATGTTATGTTGCTTTGAATGTCCTATGATATCTAGTATGGAGTTAAGTGCCTTAAGACTACTTAGTAAATGTTCACTGAATGATAAGAAAACGCTAAGTCTTTCAGGGGACAACACACGTTAACATATATCAAAAGTGGAGGAAAAACAAGAATGTGATTATATAGTAAAAAGAAGTTTTTAATCAAGACAAGCAATATGAGACTAAAAATAAAGTTATTACGAAGGTCATGTGATAATAACAAAATACAGTAACAAAATAGATAACTAATTATTGAATATATTCCAAGCATTGAAATAAACCTTAAGTCATTTAATTCTGACAATAACCCACTGAAGTAGATACTATCATTATCTCCACTTGAGAGATAAGGAAACAAGAATACCCATTCAGTAACTGGCTGTGAAGTGAAGCAGGATTCAACCAAGGTCCAGAAATATTTAAGGAATATGTACTTTCAGACTGAATTTGAGCCTCATTTTCAAATACCCAATTTGGAGTAGAAAGATTTTTAAACATGTTCTGTACTTGGGGTGCCTGGGTGGCTTAGTCGGTTAAGCATCTGACTTCAGTTCATGTCATGATCCCATGGTTCGTGGGTTCGAGCCTGGAACTTGCTTCGGATTCTGCGTCTCCCTCTCTCTCTCCGCCCCTCCTCTGCTTGTGCTCTGTCTCTCTGTCTCTCTCTCTCTCTCTCTCTCAAAAATAAATAAACATTAAAAAAAAAAAAAACATGTTCTGTACTTAAATTTATTATTTTTATTTGTTCTGTACTTAAATTTAGCCAGCAGTGTCTCAGGGGTGATAATAAGGATCTTTGGAGAGTTATTTACCTTAATTTCTCCATATCGAAAGGGATTTTGTACATCTCGGGCCAAAACAGTACTGTTCCCCCTGACCTGGCCTGCAGTCACTACTCCTTTGGTGGTCACCACAGCCACTGTTTCATTAGAAGAGGTCCAAGTGAAGTTGCCACTGCCACCCTCTACCTGCGAAAAAATAACAACCCTATTTATATTTAACTGCCAATGGAGGAAAATGAAATTTAAGCAAAGAAGTAAAATCCAGTGAAATAAAGTTTAAGAAATAATAAAACTATATAACAAATTATTTCTGGGGGCGCCTATGTGGCTCAGTCGGTTAAGCGTCTGACTTCAGCTCAGGTCATGATCTTGTGGTTCGTGAATTTGAGCCCCGCATCAGGGTCTGTGCTCACAGCTCAGAGACTGCAGCCTGCTGCAGATTCTGTGTCTCCCTCTCTCTCTCAAAAATAAATAAACATCAAAAGAAAAAAAAAGAAGAAATTATTTCTGGACATGCTAAGAAGATATGATGCTATAGGAAAGCAGGCACTTGGGTAGGGAAATACCAAAGGGAGCTTATGTAATGGCACTATCACAAAATGTCAAAAAGGGCACAAGGGAGCTTGACAAAACTTTACAAAAGCCACAAGTAATGAATATGTGGAAGAGAGACAGAAAGTACAGCATGTCTTATCAAGATGATAGTATTCAACAACAACTTGGTTGTCACCAGAAACTGGGTTATGTTACTAGGATTAGGGGGAAAATTTTTAAACATTAACCAAATTTCAATAAATTAAGCTATCAGAGAAACTGAATTATCTCTTTGTCAATTTTTTTCGTATTACAGAACACCATACCTGTACTTTATAACGATATAATATTCCCATAGGATGATGAGGAAATGCCAGAAAGTTGGGTGTAAGCTTGATAGGAAAATAAATCTTCACTTCTTGCTGATGTACAATTGGAAATTTTATAAGCTGAATATTTTTATTCTATAGGGAAAAGGGTGCAAAACAGATTTTATAAGGACTTTTTTACAATCCACATTCATTTATTTGCAAAACATCAGCAAAATGGTGTGCTAATGAATTACTCAACCAGTTTCTTTCTATAAAAGAAGTAAATAAATATTCCTATTCATTGAAGAACCACAGCTTCTATACTCCAATAATAACGAAAGGGCTTTTATCAGAGTTAAAATAAGTATCACCATCTGGGAAAATTGTTAAAATTTCCTGACATAACAAAGTTTTATCAACATAAGAAGAGATACCATAGTTTCAGAAAGAAAGACCCTTGAACAACCATCAGTTAAATATGTAAACTATGAAGACAAAGGGATATTCCAAGCTACTCAGAATAAAAGGAACATTAAAGGTGCTAGGGTTAAGACAGTCCTTTCATCATTAAAGAAACAGCAAGATTGGGGGGAATGTATAGAGATAAAACAACTGCCCCCACTCAACTATCTTGGCATTTTCCCTACAAAGGCAAAAATCAATCAACCAATTTTTTTTTTATCTATCTGGTTTTTAAAGAAGCCCTGAAATATGAAATATTTATTATTTTATTTTTTGCTAATGTTTACTTATTTTTAGGACAGAGGGAGACAGTGTGTGATGCAGGGAAGGGGCATAGACAGAGAGAGACACAGAATCTGAAGCAGGTTCCAGGTTCTGAGCTGTCAACACAGAGACTGACATGGGGCTCAAACCCATGAGCTGTGAAATCATGACCTGAGCCAAAGTTGGATGCTTAACCAAGCCACCCAGGCACCCCTGAAATATTTATTAACATTCTCACATCTGTGATAACGGCCCTGAATTTTCTCCTCAGTCTTTAAAGTAGCTGGATCATAAACTGAAAATAAGTCTTTCAGTTTAAGAGAACATCATTCTGCTATAAGATATGGGTGTTCTGGGGGCTAGGGAAGGTAGTGGCAGACCCCAACCTAGGAGGACCCTAGGCTCACCTCATCCCATGAATATACCCAGAATATATTCCCATGAGTATAACTACCAGATCCTCCTAAATACCCCCCAAAACCGACCTGAAGACTACCAGATCAAACTCCATAACTAGGGGTGGAAAAGAAGCCATGCTGAAGAAAATAGGAAGACATGGTTTGGGAGGGAAATAGATTGTGGCCACTGTGGTGGGGAGGGAGCCACAGTAAGTCATGGAGAAGGGTGAGAGACAGACTAGCGTACAGGGAAGTACAGGGAGACAATGATTCCCCATAGCAATTGGCTGGGAAAGCAGAAGGTGAGAGGGGCTGAATTTCGAGTACTTGCAACCTGGGGCTTAAGGCCTGGAGTTTTTTTTTGTTTGTTTGTTTTTTGTTTTAATTTAAAAAAAAAATTTTTTTTTCAACGTTTATTTATTTTTGGGACAGAGAGGGACAGAGCATGAACGGGGGAGGGGCAGAGAGAGAGGGAGACACAGAATCGGAAACAGGCTCCAGGCTCTGAGCCATCAGCCCAGAGCCCGACGCGGGGTTCGAACTCACGGACCGCGAGATCGTGACCTGGCCGAAGTTGGACGCTTAACCGACTGCGCCACCCAGGCGCCCCAAGGCCTGGAGTTTTAAAGGTCGATGGGCATGGGAGGGGAGAGTGTTGGGGGTTGGGGGGAGGGGGCATTGAGCAGCTCCTGGACAGAAAGCAGAGCAAACAGCTTGCAGACACACAGCATGGAAAAAGAGATCTGAAGAGCATCTGGGACACACAGTGGGGAGGTTATCTGCTCTTCTCCAACTGCATCCCACAGAGGCGACATTCACAGAGAGACCCTTCCAGAAACAAAGGCACTAGCAGGCACCGTTTCCCTCCCCTGCCTCTCAGGGTAAGTACAGGGCACCTGTGGGAACCGGTGCAGTGCCCACACTCGCTACCTAACTTGCTTACAACAAGCCCCGCCCCCTTGCACTCCAGAGGAACCCCCGCTGCCACTTACGCTCGCCCCACTCCCAGCACAGCAAGCTCCCAACCCCAGAAGAGCGGTCCAAACTCCTGCCCACACCACATCTTTCAACCCAGGGGTTTTGCAAGGCCTGGGTTCTGGTGGTGGTGGCAACAGGTTTCATCTCATAAGCAGACCAGAGCACATCCACTTAAAAGTTGCCACATTCAGGCCAGGGACCAAACACTGCCCACAACAGGCAAAGAGAGCCTCTGCACACGACTGGCTTGAAAGGTAAAGCAGCCAGGACACGACAGCAGAGTACATGCAGGCAGCACACACTGGAGATACTCCCGGAAGCGCCAGGCCCTGGGCAACAGGGGACACTACGAAGCAGGGCACTACAGGACCTCTTTTTCATAAGGCCATTACCTTCAACAGCAGGAGATGTAGCTGACTTTCTTAGTACACAGAAACAGGCACAGAGACTTAGACCAAATGAGAAGACAGAGGAATCTGTCCAGTGAAAGAACAGGACAAGACCACAGTCAGAGATCTAAGTGAAACAGAGAGAAGGAACAAGCCTGATGGAGAATTTAAAGTCATGACCATAGGGGCGCCTGGGTAGCTCAATTGGTTAAGCGTCTGACTTCGGCTCAGGTCAGGATCTCATGGTTGGTGAGTTCAAGTACTGTATCAGACTCTATGCTGATAGCTCAGAGCCTGAAGCCTGCTTTGGATTCAGTCTCCCTCTTTCTCTCTGCCCCTTCTCTGCTTGCACTCCATCTCTCTCTCTCTCAAAAATAAACATACATAACATACATAAATAAAAATAATGACCATAAAGATACTCGCTGGACTTGAGAAAAGAGTGGAGGACACCAGTGAGACCATTAACACAGAGATAAGGAATAACATAGCAGAGATAAAGGACTCAATAAGTAAAATGAGAAACATGCTTGATGGAATGAACAGCAGGCTAGAGGAAGCAGAGGAACGAATCAGTGACCTAGAAGACAGAGTCATGGAAACCAATGAAGCTGAACAAACGGGAGAAAAAAAAGAATTACATAAAACAAGAAGAGACTTAGGGAACTCGGTAACTCCATCAAATGTAAAAACATTTGTATTATAGGAATCTCAGAAGAAGAAGAAAGAGAAAAGGGGCCAGAGAATTCCTTTGAAGAAATAATAGCTAAAAATTTCCCTCATCTGGGGAAGGAAACAGATATCCAGATCCAGGAGGCACAGAGAACCTCCAACAAAAGCAGATCCACACCAAGACATATTGTAATTAAAATGGCAGAATAGAGTGGTAAGGAAAAAATCTTAGGGGCGCCTGGGTAGCTCAGGCGGTTAAGGGTCTGACTCTTGATTTCAGCTCAGGTCATGATCCCACGGTTCATGAGATTGGGCCCCATGTCTGACTCTGTGCTGACAGCACAGAGTAGGCTTGAGATTTTTTTTTTTCTCTCTCTCTCTACCCCTTCCCTACTTTCACACACTCTATCTGTCTCAAAATAAATAAACATTAAAAAAATTATTAAAGGGGCACCTGGGTGGCTCAGCCAGTTGAGTGTCTGACTTTGGTTCAGGTCATGATCTCATGGTTTGTGGGTTTAAGCCCCATGTTGGGCTCTCTGCTGTCAGCCCAGATCCCGCTTTGGATCCTCTGTTCTCCTCTCTCTCTCTGCTCCTCCCCACTCGTGCTCTTTTCCCTCTCTCTCTCTCTCAAAAACAAAAACATTAAAACAAAGTATTAAAAAAAGAAAAAATCTTAAAAGCAGCAAGACAAAAGAAGACAGTTACATACAAGAGAAACCCATAAAGCTATCAATAGATTTTTCCCAAGCCAGAAGGGAGTAGCATGACCAACGTGCTACATGAGAAAAACCTGCAGCGAAGAATACTCTATCCAGCAAGACTCTCAGGCAGAATAGAAGCAGAGAGAGAGAGAGTTTCCCAGACAAGTAAAACCTAAAGAAGTTCATGACTACTAAACCAGCCCTACAAGAAACCTAAAGAGGACTCTATGAATAGAAAGGGAAGACCATTAGTGAGAGTATGTAAAGTAGAACATACAAAAGAAGTAAAAATGAATATTTCTGTAAAAACTCACTCAAGAAACTCACAAAATAAAAGGATCTAAAATATGACAACATATACATAAACATGGGGAGGAGAAGAGAAAGAATGGGTTCAAAGTTAAACAGCCATCAGCTTAATATTGACTGCTTTATGCAGAAGAGGTTATATACAAACCTAATGGCAACCACAAATCGAAACCACTAATAAATAAGCAAAGAATGCAAGGAAAGAAATCCAAATACATCACTAAAGAAAACCAGCATATGATGAAAGAGGGAAAGACAAGGATCAGAGAAAATCTTCAGAAACAACCAGAAAACAAGTAACCAAATGGCAAAAATACATAACTACCAATAATGACTTGGAAAGTAAATGCACTAAATGCTCCAATCAAAAGACACAGAATGGATAAAACAACAACAACAAAGACCCAGTTATATGCTTCCTACAAGAGACCCATTTTGTTTATTTAAGATTTTATTTTTAAGTAATCTCTACATCCAATGTGGGGCTTGAACCTACAACCCCAAGATCAAGAGCCGCATGTTCTATTGACTGAGCCAGCCAGGATCCCAACAAGGGACTCGTTCTAGACCTAAAGACACCTGCAGACTGAAAGTGAAGGGACAGAATAATATTTATCATGCAAATGGGTGTCAAAAGAAAGCTGAAGTAACAATACAGACTTTAAAACAAAGACCATAACAAGAGGCAAAGATGAGCACCTTGCAATAATAAAAGGGACAATCCAACAAGAAAATATAGCAATTGTAAATATTTATGCATCCAACATGAGAGAACCCAAACACATAAAACAATTAATAAAAAAACATAAAGGAACTAATTGACTATTATCAAATGCAATACAATATACAATGATATTACAATTACTATACAATAACATTATGGGCCTTTAACACACCACTCACATCAATGGACAGGTCATCAAAACAGAAAATCAACAAGGAAACAATGGCTTTGAATGACACACTGGGCCAAGTGTATTTAACAGATATATTCAGAGCATTCTATCCCAAAACAGCAGAATATACATCCTTTTACAGTGTATGTGGAACATTCTCCAGAACAGATCACACATATTAGGCCACAAAACAAGCATCAACAAATTCAAAAAGACTGAAGTCATATGCATCTTTTCTGACTACAATGCTATGAAACCAGAAGTCAACCACAAGAAAAAATCTGGAAAGACCACAAATAGGTGAAGGTTAAATAGATAATGAATGGGTCAACCATGAAATAAAAGAAATAAAAAAGTACACAAAAACAAATGAAAATAAACCACAATGATTTGAAACCTTTAGGATGTAAGAGTGGTTCTAAGTTTATAGCAATACAGGCGTACCTCAAGACGCAAGAAAAATCTCAAATAAACAATCTAATATTACACTTGAAGGAACTAGAAAAAGAACAAACAAAACCTAAAACCAGCAAAAGGAAGGAAATAATAAAGATTAGAACAAAAATAAATGATATAGAAACTGAAAAACAAGAGAACAGACCAATGAAACCAGGAGCTGATTCTTTGGGGGAAAAAATTGATAAACCTCTAGTCAGACTTATCCAAAAGAAAAGTGGAAGGACCCAAATAAATAAAATCACAAATGAAAGAGAAGAAATAACAACCAAAACCACAGAGATACAATTATAAGAGAATATTATGAATAACTAGATGACAACAAATTGGACAACCTAGAAGAAATGGATTAACTCCTAGAAACATATAACCTACCAAAACTAAAACAGGAAGAAATAGGAACATTGCACACACTGATTACCAACAATGAAACTGAATCAGTAATCAAAAAACTGCCAACAAACAAAAGTCCAGGGCCAGATGGATTCAGAGGTGAATTCTACCAAAAATTTAAAGAAGAATTAATACCTATTCTTCTGGGGGTGCCTCAGTGGCTTAGTTAAGTGTCTGACTCTTGGCTTTGGCTCAGGTCATGATTTCACAGTTTGTGAGTTCGAGCCCCACACCAGGCTCTGTGCTGGCAGTGCGAAGCCTGCTTGGGATTCTCTCCCTCTCCTTCTCTATCTGCCCCTCCCCATTCGTTCTCCCTCTCCCTCTCTTAGATAAACATTAAAAAAATTTTTTTAAAAACCTATTCTGAAACTATTCCAAAAAATAGAAAAGAAAGTAAAAGGAGCACCTGGATCACTCATTCATTTAAGCGTCAGACTCTTGATTTTGGCTCAGATCATGACATCACAGTTCAGGACTTCAAGCCCCAAGTTGGTCTCCGCATTGACAACATGGAGTCTGCCTGGGAGTCTCAGTCTCTCTTTTTGTCTGCCCCTCCCCTACTTGTGTGCTCTTTCTCTCTCTCTCTAAATATAAATAAACTTAAAAAATTACTGAAATTCACAATAGAAAAAGAAATTACAGAAGCATCTTTTTTTTTAACATTTACTTTTGAGAGATAGAGACAAGAGTGTGAGCAGGGGAGGGGCAAAGAGAGAGGGAGACACAGAATCCGAAGCAGGATCCAGGCTCTGAGCTGTCAGCACACAGCCCGATGCGGGGCTCGAACTCACAGACCCAGAGATCATGACCTGCAAAGATGGACGCTTAACTGACTAAGCCACCCAGGTGCCCCAAAATTACGGAATCATCTTAACGTTTGCAGGAAATATACACTGAAATATAACATTCACTCATCTAGGATATGGGAACTTAGGAATAAAAGGAAATTTCAGTAATTTGAAAGGGTATACCTTTAAAAAAAATTTTTTAATGTTTATTTATTTTTGAGAGAGAGAGAGAGAGAGAGAGAGAGAGAGAGAGAGAGAGACAGAGTGTGAGCAGAGGAGGGGCAGAGAGAGAAGGAGACACAGAATCTGAAGCAGGCTCTAGGCTCTGAGCTGTCAGCACAGAGCCCCATGCGGGGCTCGAACCCATGAACCGTGAGATCATGCCCTGAGCTGAAGTCGGACACTTAACTGACTGAGCCCCCCAGGCACCCCTGAAAGGGCATATTGTTTAAAGAAACTAAACATCACACTTAACAGAGAAAAGGCTTTCCTTTGAGATCAGAAACATTATTACCATGTCTGTTTGGCATTGTACTGGAGATTGTGAATAAGGCAAGAAAAAAAAGTAAAAGGCATTACGATTGGAAAAAGTGGGTATTGGATTAGGACAGGAAAGAATCAAATCTGTCAATTACAGATGATATGATATAAAATATAAGTGATTCTATAGATAAATTATTAGAATTATTGGGGTACCTGGGCGGCTCAGTTGGTTAAGTGTCTAACTCTTGGTTTTGGCTCAAGTCATGATCTCAAAGTTTTGTGGGTTCAAGCCCTGTGTCAGGCTCTGCGCTGAGAGCACAGAACCTGCTTGGGATTCTCTCTCTCCCTCTCTGCTCCTCCCCTGTTCCCTCTCTCTCTCTCAAAATAAATAACTTAAAAATAAAAAGGGTTCAGAGCCACTTTATTTATTATAGCCAAATACTAGGGGAAAAAAATGTCCTTCAATAGCTGAATGGTTAAAAAACTCTAGTGTATCAATACAATGGAATATAACTCAGCAGTTTTTAAATTCTATATTGATGCATGTAACAATTTAGATAAATATTAAGGGCATTATGTTTAGTACCTTCAGTTTTTCATCCATCCCCACAATCAATTTTAGAACATTTTCATTACACCAAAACCAAACCCTACACCTTAGCTGTCACTCTCCAAGCCCTCCACTCCCTCCCCCAGCCCTAGATGACGGCTTCCTCTCCTAGCCCTAGGTGACTGCTCCCTCCCCCAATCCTAGGTGACCACTGCCTCCCCCAGTCCTGGGTGACCACTCCCTCTCCCATCCCTAGCTGACCACTACCTCTCTCAGTCCTAGGTGACCACTCCCTCCCCCAGTCCTAGGCGACCGCATTTACTGCTTTCTGTCTATGGATTTGCCTGTTTTTGACATTTCACATAAATGCAATCATGCAACATGTGGCCTGTGTCTGGCTTTTTCACTCAGCATAATGTTTTCAAGAATTACCCATGCTGTAGCATATATCAGTACTTGTTTTCTATTGCCAAATATTCCATTGTATGGAATATGGATGTACCATAATTTATTATCTACTCCTCAGCTGATGAACATTTGGGTTGTGTCCACTTTCTACTATAAATAATGCTATGAACATTCATGCACAAGCTTTTGAGTCAAAATGTTTTCATGTTTCTTGCATATATACATAAGAGCAGAATGGCCGGGTAACACAGTAGTTCTGTATTTTGTCTGTTGATAACTGCCAGGTGTTTTCCAAAGCAGCAACACCATTTATTCACTTACACACATTCCCCCCAAGAGTGTGTAAGGGTTCAAATTTCTCTACATGCTTATCAATACTTGTCATTGTCTGTCCTTCTTATTTTCAGCCAGTGGGTGTCAAGTGGTATCTCATTATGATTTTGATTTGAATTTTCCTAATGACTAATTATGTTGAACATGTTTTTATATGTTTATTGGCCATCTGTACATCTTGTCCTATGTACTATTTCTATAACTTCCTGTAAATCTATAATTCCAAAATAAACAGTTTAAGAAAGTTATTAATAACTTTTCCTCCAAAATGGTTAAGTGCTCCAATATATTCAATGAAGACTTTCCAATTTCGGACCATACATAATCCACATTTTAATCCCAACACAAAAAAGATGAATTACTATCTCTTGACTAGGTATTAAGGAAACTAGGAAAACCCAAGAACTGTCTCTAGCCTCACCAAATTAAGAGTATAGTAGGTGTCAGGGTGCCTGGGTGGCTCAGTTGGTTAAGCATCTGGCCTCAGCTCAAGTCGTGATCTCACAGTTAGTGAGTTTGAGCCCCACGTCAGGTTCTGTGCTGGCTCAGAGCCTGGAGCCTGCTTCAGATTCTGTGTCTCCCTCTCTCTCTGACCCTCCCCTGCTCGTGCTCTCTCTCTCTCAAAAATAAATATTAAAAAAAATTTTTTTTAGTGAAGCTTTATTTAAAAAAAAAAAAAGAGTATGGTAGGTGTCAATTACAATTTCCACACCAAATCTGAACTTGATGAACAGCATAATTAGGCAAAAATATCAAAATAAAAACAATTTTTAAATTTTTTTTTCAACGTTTATTTATTTTTGGGACAGAGAGAGACAGAGCATGAATGGGGGAGGGGCAGAGAAAGAGGGAGACACAGAATCGGAAACAGGCTCCAGGCTCTGAGCCGTCAGCCCAGAGCCTGACGCGGTGCTCGAACTCACGGACCGCGAGATCGTGACCTGGCTGAAGTCGGACGCTTAACCGACTGCGCCACCCAGGTGCCCCTAAAAACAATTTTTAAAAGAGTAAGGGTGTGGGGCGCCTGGGTGAGTCAATCGGTTAAGCATCTGACTTCGGCTCAAATCATGATCTCTCGGTTCACAAATTTGAGCCCGCGTCGGGCTCTGTGCTGACAGCTCAGAGCCTGGAGCCTACTTCAGATTCTGTGTCTCCCTCTCTCTACCCCTCCCCTACTTGTACTCTGCCTCTCTTGCTCTCTCTCTCTCTCTCTCTCTCTCAAAAATAAACATTAAAAAAAATAAATAAAAATAAAGAGGTGATGGTGAGAGCTCATTTTAAAACATATTATTTTTTAAAAAGCAGGATCTTTGGGATTGAAGAATGATTCTACAATAGTGTCAAATTGCCAGAAATGTCATACAGTGTACAAAAAAAATCACTGTGTATTAAATATTATTGAAAAAACTGAGGGGGTGCCTGGCTGGCTCAGTTGGTACAGTATGTCACATTTTTTTTATTAAAAAAATTTTTTTAATGTTTATTTTTGAGAGAGAGAGAGAGCATGAGCAGGTGAGGGGCAAAGAGAGAGGGAGACACAGAATCTGAAGCAGGCTCCAGGCGCTGTCAGCACCCACGAACTGTAAGATCATGACCTGAACGAAGTCAGGCACTTAACTGACTGAGCCACCCAGGTGCCCCAGGATATGTCACTCTTGATATCTCAGGGTCATGAATTCAAGCCCTATGTTGGGTGTAGAGATTACTTAAAAAAATTTTTTTTAATATTGAAAACAAAAGAGGGGCACCTGGGTGCCTCAGTCAGTTAAGTGTCCGACGTCAGCTCAAGTCATGATCTTATGGTTCCTGAGTTCGAGCCCTGCATTGGGCTCTGCACAGTGCAGAGACTGCTTGGAATTCTCTCTCTCTCCCCCCCCCTCTCTCTCTGCTCCTCCCCTACTTGCACTCTCTCTCAAAATAAATAAGTAAACTTAAAAAAAAACAACTGTTGAGTAAATATTGTTGAAAAAACTGGACATATTTTACTAATGAATGTAAACCTAAAATTGATATAAGTAACCCAAACACCATTTAACAAATACTTATTTCTGCCAACGACATGTTAGTCACTCTGTCAGATGTTAGGGCAACAGTTGTGAACAAAGTAGGCATAATCATTGCCCTCAAAGTTTATAATGTGATAAAAGGAGCAAATAATAACAGTAAAATATGATGAATATTATGACCTGGGAAGTTTGGGAGTTCTGAGAATATATATGAAAGGGGAAAACAGGCCTGAAGAAGTGATGTTTCACACTGAGTACACAAAGTATTATAGACAAAAGAAACTATATTTGTTTATAACAATGAAAATAAACAAATGGAAAGGAAACTTAGAGGCAGAAAGGAAGAATGCATTTTCTAGAAACTGGAAGTTCAGTGTGGTTGATACATAATGGAGAGAGAGTGACAAGACCTGCAACTGGAAAAGTTGTCTTGGGCCAATCATTCAGGTAGAGTCACAAAATTAAATTCCCACAGCATTTTTTTTTTAATGTTTATTTATTTTTGAGAGAGAGACAGAACACAAGCAAGGGAGGGGCAGAGAGAGAGGGAGACACAGAATCCGAAGCAGGCTCCAGGCTCCCAGCTGTCAGCACAGAGCCTGACATGGGGCTTGAACTCATGAACCATGAGATCATGGCGTGAGCGGAAGTCTGACACTTAACCAACTGAGCCCATACAGGCACCCCTAGACAGGCCTATTAAGCTGAATATGAAATAATAGTGAATGGAGGGAAACAGCAGAATTAAAAGCATAGTCTAAATGGTGTAGCCACTGTCTGTCCCAGTTAATCATTGTCAGATTCTTTTTTTCTGTTTGGAGAGAGTGCAAGTTGGGGAGGGGCAGAGGGAAGGGGACACAGGATGCGAAGCAGGCTAACAGCAGGGAGCCCAACTCGGGGCCTGAACTCACAAACAGTGAAATCATGACCTGAGCCTAAGTCGGATGCTCAACCGACTGAGGGGATGCCCATCCGGATGCCCCTCTCAGATTTTCATATAACCTAGAGAAGCAGAAATCCTAGGTTTTATTTAAATTAAGGGGCACCTGGGTGCCTCAGTCGATTAAGCATCCATCTCAGGCTCAGATCATGATCTCCTGGTCCATGAGTTCAAGCCCCATGGTCGGGGTCTGTGCTGACAGCTCAGAGCCTGGAGACTGCCTCAGATTCTGTGTCTCCCTCTCTGTCCCTCCCCGGCTCACACTCTGTCTCTCTTTCAAAAATAAACATTTAAAAAATTAAAATAAAAAAAAAAGAAACTGTCAAATAAAAAGAATAAGTAAAAAATAAATAAAATTGCTCAATTAAAAAGAAGTTTTTGGGGCACCTCATTCAGTTGAGCAACTGATGCTCAGGTCATGATCCCAGGGTCATGGGATTCAGCCCCACATCTGCTCTGTGCTAAGCCTGGAGCCTGCTTAAGATTCTCTCTCTATCTCCCTCTTCCCCCCTCCCATTCATGCTCTCTCGCCCTCTAAAATAAGTAGGTAAATAAAAGGTCAAAAAAATAAATAAATAGAAAGTTTGCACGCCAAAATAAAAAGACCACAAACCAAGATATAGGCTAGAGATCACCCCCTTTGTGATCTCTGTCATGGAGGGCCCTATTAAAACCATATTAAGGAGTTTTAACTTTACCTTAAAACCAATGGGATGCCACCAAAGGAATTTAAACAGTAAACACACAATTTCTGTAGCTTTTAGAATATGGTTCCAGCTAGGGGTGATATCAGAGGTAGGAATACCCATTAAAAAACTGCTATACAGGGGTGCCTGGGTGGCTCAGTGGGTTAAGCATCCGACTTTGGCTCAGCTCATGATCTCATGGCTTGTGAGTTCAAGCCCCACATCAGGCTCTCTGCTGTCAGCAAAGAGCCCACTTTAGGTCCTCTTACCCCTCCTCTCTCTGCCCCTCCTCCACTTGCACACGTGCTCAAGCATGCTCTCAAAAATAAACATTTTTTAAAAAGTTAAGAAAAGGGGTGCCTGGGTGGCTCAGTTGGTTGAGTGTCCGACTTCAGCCCAGGTCATGATCTCACAGTCCATGAGTTCGAGCCCCGTGTCGGGCTCTGTGCTGACAGCTCAGAGCCTGGAGCCTGTTTCAGATTCTGTGTATCCCTCTTTCTGACCCTCCCCCATTCATGCTCTGTCTCTGTCTCAAAAATAAATAAACGTTAAAAAAAATTGTTAAAAAAATAAATAAAAAGTTAAGAAAGAAAAAAGAAACTGGAGTACTTGGGTGGCCCCGTGGGTTGAGCTCAGAGCCTGGAGCCTGCTTTGGATTCTCTGTCTCCCTCTCTCTCTGCCTCTCCCCTGCTCGTATTCTCTCTCTCAAAAATAATAAAACATTTAAAAAAATAAAAATTAGGGACGCCTGGGTGGCTAAATCAGTTACAAGTCCCACTTTGGCTCAGGTCATGATCTCACAGTTTGTGAGTTCGAGCCCTGCTTTGGGCTCTGTGCTGACAGCTCAGAGTCTGGAGCCTGCTTCCGATTCTGTGTCTCCCTCTCTCTCTGATCTTCCCTGGCTCACACTCTGTCTCTCTCTTTCTCAAAAATAAATAAACATTAAAAAAAAAAAAAAACAAAAAAACGTGAGGGGCTCCTGGCTGGCTCAGCTGGTAGAGCATTCAACTCTTGATCTTGGGGTCATGATTTCAAGCCCTAGAGATTGCAAAAGGAAGGAAGAAAGAAGGAAAGAAGGAAGGAAGAAAATTGCTATGAAGGTCTAGGTGAAAATCACCATGGGAATAGTAAAAAATGGGTTGGGAGACATTCACAAGAATTGAAATGGCATTCAACAGTGTACTGGATGTAGCAGGTGAGGGGGAAGGAAGAGTCAAGGGCCACTCGGGATCTGTCTTAAATAACCAGATGAAAGGATCTGTGAAGAACAAATAGGTTTGGGAGATGGAGATAAATTTGGCAGGCTGTTAAAAATCAGAAACTTAAAAATCAGAAATCTGGCATTATGTCATATAAAAATTAACCAAAAGAAAAAAATGTACAAAGAAATTCAGTTATGGCATTTATAAGAATAAGAAATGGGAACGATGCAAAAAGTTTAAGGTTGGTGGCATGGCCAAATACACTGACGTATTAATCCTTTGGATTTTCGGAATAGAAAGTACTCTATGTGGATCTGACAACACAAAGAAATGTGCACATGAATATGTATTTTATTTTTATTTTTTACTTTATTTTAAGCAAACTTCATGCCCAGTACAGAGCCCAGCTGAGATCATGAGTTGGATGCTTAACCGAATGAGCCATTCAGGTACACCCAAATAATTTTTTAAAGGAACCTCAAATGGTGAATGTATACACAATGACCAGAAATGCAAATATGAGCAATAACAAAAACTGCAACAGGAAATCTGTACAGGTATAAACTACCAAGTATACGGTTTATCGTCTTCTTTTTCATTTTTATTGAAAGATACAGGTGGAATATGCCACGTATCTGCTTGCAAATCAACAAGTCATCCAAGCCTCATCAGGGTTCTCAGGATTTAAAGATTATCCTTTAAATTCCCACCTGGTAGGGGCGGCTGGATGGCTCAGTCGGTTAAGCCTCTGACTCTTGATTTTGGCTCAGCTCATGATCTCACGGTTCACGAGTTCGAGCCCCACGTCCAGCTCTAGGCTGAGAGTGTGAAGTCTACTTAGGATTCTCTCTCTCCCTCTCTGTCCCTCCCCTGCTCTCGCTCTCTCTCAAAAAATAAACTAATAAAAAAAATTTTGAATTAAATAAAAATAAATTCCTACCTGGTAAATGATAGAAGTCAGGGATGCATTTATCAGCACGACACCACTTTTCAGGGCTTTTACCACATGATAAGATCCATTCACCGTAGTGAGCCGCTCTTCAAAGTACTCCTGTAGGAACTGGAACATAATCCTGAGATTCTGAAAATTAGCCCAACAGCAATACAAAACTGGAGATGTTTTTTCACTAACTCCATCTTAACCCCAAAGCATTAAAAAAAGGTGTGGATATGCATTCTAGGGATAAATAAAAATAATACCTTTGCTCTGATCATGTAAAGTATCTCGTCATAGAAAGTCGGAAAGATGTAATTTTTAAAATGATACTAATTTTTGAAAGATTCATTAATGGCAAGTGATCAGAAATAGAAAGAGTCAAACTTTATGCAAATTTGGGTATAATTTTTGCCTTTCCATACGTTGACAGTTTTCAGGGAAAACAAAAGGGCGCTGAAACATGAGTGCCGCACTGCTGTCTGTGGCGCCACTGATCCTCACCCCACGCCGCTGGGGGTGACCAGCTCTAAGGGAGTTGGTGAATGAGACCCTCTCCACCTCTTTTCTAGAATTATCACTGAACTATATATTTTACTTCTGGTTTAGGATTCCTCAAGGACAGAACTATTTAATGACACACATAAAGTAGTAACTTTAAAAGTAAAATCTGGAAGCAAAAGAAAAAAACCCCTTCCTAGCCAGAAAGATGGCCCACTCAAGAAGTCATCCACAAGAGGGGCTAGAAAAATACAAAAAAGACACTCACATCTGAAATATAGACCTTCGTGCTGCTTTTATCAAACACTTCTACTGTAATGACATACACCTGTCCCACCTCTAGACTCCACCGGTCTCCAGGTTGGACTGTGAAATCTGTACACAAATCAAGAAACAAAGGTATCAGAAGAGGCCAACATTTTTCTCCAATGAATTAAAAAATACAAACTTATAAAAATGATTCAATGTCCAAAATTTGCTAACAGATGGACATGGTTTCCAAGGTTGACCTTTTGGTTCCCTCCATCAAGTTGTATAATAATTTGGAGTTCTAACTGGCTTCACTTAGTTCAACTCAGGTATAAACAAACACTCTCACTTATATCTGCATACCAAACAAACCACAATTTTGCTCATTCCTAATGTGTCAGGCTTCTTTTTCAAAATGAAGATTTCAGCTTCTTTACGTAATATTAGATTCATATGACCTAAGGACTTTAGTATTCTTCTTTCTTTGTATAAAGTCTCTTTTCCTAACCCAATATTGTATCACATGGATCTTTCTATTTTTTCACCATCTGTTTCAAGATGCTTCACTCTTGCAGACAGCATGTAACCATCATAACAGTGTGAGAAAACATGTCAAAAGAAGTTTAAATTCGAAGGTTAAAGAGGTACTCTAAGGGTGCCTGGGTGGCTCAGTTGGTAGAGCATCCGACTCTTGATTTTGGCTCACGTCATGATCCCAGGGTTATGGGACTGAGCCCTGCATAGAGCTCCGTGCTGAGTGTGGAACCTGCTTGAGATTCTCTCTTTCCCCCTCTGCTCCTCCCACGCATGCACATGCTCTCTCTCTCTCTCAAATAAAAATAATAATAATAAAAGCACTCTAGTTTCTAATGCACTCTTTCTAGTGAAATAGTTTAAGCTATTCATTTTCCTTAAAATTATTATCTAAAAATACCTAAAAATCCAGGCTCTACAACATATATGGTGCAATTTGGGAGTCCAGACACGGATCTCATATGGACATCTTAATTTCTTCTTAAGAAAATCATATGAACCAGAGTTGGGTAAAAAGACAGATGTGAACTACCAAAGAAAAAAATAAATGTACAAACAGAAACAAACAAAAATCCTATCTTTTATTATCTTTTGGAAAGCAGAAACTTAAATGTGTACACTTCTGAGAAAAGTCTGAGGGACGCAGTCATCACAGGAATCAAGTATTCTTGAATTTCAAATTTAAAGAAAATGGAATGATAGAAAAAAGATCATGGTCCATGCTTTTAATATTCATTTAGCTGCCAGGGCGCCTGGGTGGCTCAGCTGGTTGAGCATCTGACTATTGATTTCAGCTCAGGTCATGATCTCCTGTTGTGGATTTAAGCCCCACTTTGGGCTTCTGTGCTGACAGCACAGAGCCTGCTTGGGATTCTCTCTCTCTCTCTCTCTCTCTCTCTCTCTCTCTCTCTCTCTCCCTCTCTGCCCCTCTCCCACTCGTGCTTGCTCTTTCCCTCTCAAAATAAATATTTAAAAAATTAAAAATGAATTACTCTCAACTCAGTTTAACAAATATTAATTAAGCATCTACTGCAGAAAATACCATACCGTCTTTTCTCAATTATTCATGTGGAAATAGGAAAGAACAAATTAAGTAAAATTCACACAAGTTTCTTCAAGCTGTCTTCCTCCCATCTCCTAATTATAATTTAACTGAGGTTGCAAATAAGTACTGAAATCAACAGATCCCAAGCTCCAACTATTCTTTTCTCTACCTACCCTTTGTTATAAATTATGATGATAATAATTTATAGTTCTTTGTTAAAAATAAAACTATACAAAATAAGGATAATTTTACCAAATTACTTTATCAAGGAACATGTCTAGTATGCTCAGGGAAACATAGATCAGCAGCTAAAGCTTGAAAAGGATACTTTTATGGACAAAGACAAGGTTAGTTTGGCCCAGTTGGACAGCAGTCACTGTGGCTGTCTTCTCATCCAGTAATGCCACCTTCCCGGAAAGAGACCCATTAAATGCAATTCTGTGGTCTTGCATTTCCAGTGTGTAGTGTTCTAAAGGGAACTCCACCTCTGTAAGACATGAAAAATACATACAACAGCATATTGTTGGATTAGAAGAGGAAAATCAGGAAGCAGGCCTAAATAAGAGTATGATCTACTTCTAATTTCCTTCCCACTATGATGAATTTCAACATTTAGCCATTTTGGGGGAGAATACTACATGAGTTAACTGTTGACCTTGCTTGCATTCTTAAAAACCAGTGAACTGAAAGTAGCAGGGAGGATTCCCACTAAGTAAGGAAAGGACTAATGCTAATGGATCCAATGCACACTTTATAAACTGAATGGGACTTCTGGGATCATTAGAGTGTTGAGTTTTCAGTTAATGAACTGAGCTTCTCAAGAAACAACTTTCATGGGGTGCCTGGATGGCTCAGTCAGTTAAGCGTCTGACTTTGGCTCAGGTCAGGATCTCACGGTCTGTGAGTTCGAGCCCTACATCAGGCTCTGTGCTGACAGCTCAGAGCCTGGAACCTGCTTCAGATTCTGTGTCTTCCTCTCTCTCTGCTCCTCCCCCATTGGCACTCTGTCTCTCTCCCTCTCAAAAATAAATAAACATTTTTTTTAATTAAAAAAAAAACTTTTGCAAAAATCATTCAAGTCCCTCTGGTAAAGTTTCCTCACTTGCCCTATTAAAACTAGTAACAGGGGCGCCTGGGTGGCTCAGTTGGTTAAGCATCTGACTTCGCTCAGGTCATGATCTCACAGTTTGTGAGTTTGAGCCCCATGTCAGGCTCTCTGCTGACATTGTGGAGCCTGTTTGGGATTCTCTCTCTCTCTCTCTCTCTCTCTCTCTCTCTCTGCCCTACCCTGCTTGTGCTCTCATTCTCAAAAAAAAAAAAGAAATAAACTTAAAAAAAAAAAACCAAACTAGTACCAGAATTCAGAAGCCCATAGGCACTGATGCTAAGCATTAGCCTGTTCAAGATATGGGGACCATCTCTATCCAATATTATCTCAGGTATAGCACTTTAGGAATACTTTATCACAAAATCTAAAAACACAAAGTATGTGTATACATAAGGTGGAGCTGCTTCTCTTACTGTCAGCAGGAAGGATTTGGGAAATGTTAAGTCTTAGGAAAAGATAAATCACCTTACCTGTCATTCTTCCCTGCACCATTTTTGCAACTCGGTATTTAATATATGCTCCTACTAAGAGATAAATATCATGGGATGGTATAAGAAATATATTCTCCAAAACCAGCAGACGTATCAATGCTGCTGCCACGTTCTAAAAGAGGAAGGAAAAAAACAGGTTCCATAGGCAAAATCCTGAAGGTCATCTTGCTTGTTAAAAATTTACTTCTTACAAGTTTCTTTTAAAATATCTTATAGAGGGGCGCCAGGTGGCTCAGCTGCTTGAGCATCGGACTTTGGCTCAGGTCATGATCTCACAGTCCATGGGTTTGAGCCCTGCACTGGGCTCTGTGCTGACAGCTCAGAGCCTGGCATTTGCTTCAGATTGGTGTCTCCCTCTCTCTCTGCCCCTCCCCTGCTTGTGTTCCATCTCTCTCTCTCTAAAATAAACAAACACTTTAAAAATAATAAAATATCTTACAGATATTTAAAAATTCTTTCCTGGGGTGCCTGGGTGGCTCAGTTGGTTAAGTGCCTGACTCTTGATTTTGGCTCAGGTCATGATCTCACGGTTTTTGAGTTCAAGCCCCACACTGGGCTCTACAATGACAGCGCGGAACCTGCTTGGGATTCTCTGTCTCCCTCTCTCTCTCTGTCCCTACCCCACTCACACACTTCTCAGAATAAATAAACTTAAAAAAAAATTAAGAAAAAGAGACACCCAAATGACTGAGCAACCCAGGCACCCCTCAAATGACTTTTCAATTAAATGACCAATTACTGACCCAAATCATATCAGATTAGAGGGCTTCCACTATAGATAAATATAAGAAACAATTGCTTTCGGGGTGCTTGGGTGGCTCAATCAGTTAAGTGTCCTACTCTTGATTTCAGCTCCGGTCATGATCTCACGGGTTCGTGGGATTGGGCTCTTCACTGACAGTGTGGAGACAGTTTGGGATTCTCTCTATATACACCCCTCTCCAGCTTATGCTCTCTCTCTCAAAAATAAACGTTAAAAAAAAATTATATTCCACGGGCAAGGTTCTTTAATCTAAGTTTATGGCACAAACTTTTTACCTTGTAGAATGGTTCATAAATTCGAACTTTTACAACAGCAGCACCAGTTCTGATCCCAGACACCAAAATCATATCTCCTTGTTTCTCTTCTTTTTCCATCTCAGCTATATACACTGGGGGAGAGTATTCTGCTTCAGAGTATTTCAGAATCCTTAAGAGATAAGACAAAGTTTGTTTCTAGTGTAATCAAATAAGGAGTCATCTTCCAAAAGCCCCTAAGAGACTTTAAACAGTCTCTTCAAAGTCTATACAGTGTAAAAAAGTTTTTAAATTGTGTTTTCCATAGGATTAGATAGAACAAAAGTATTTAATTTGCCTGTGGCGAACACTGTTGTGGGACTAACACTTGGGACTGTCTGAGAGCAATTTCTTAGCACTAAAGACAAAATTTCATACTATCATCCATTCGCTCACTGTATTTCAGCATGTGCAGACAGCATGCTCAACAAAACCGCCAGAAGATACACCTGGTTCAAACAATTATATAGTCCTAAGCTCACGAGTTCCTCTGCAGTGGTTCAAATTAAATGATCATAAAGTACCTATGCCCACACCATATGTCATTGTATCAAAGACATTTCCCCCTGACAAATTTATCTGTTCCAAAAAAGCCCAGATGGCAGGATTATCAAAGTCCGTACAAGTGGCTGCTGCTCACTGTGCCACCCAAAGGCAAATGCCTCCTTCAAAGTCAGATGGCTTATGTTTGGTTTCAATGTTACCTAATTTTGCTAGACAATTCTCCTCTTGCTGATTCTTTATCCTGGGCAACGCTCCACTCAAACATCATCCCTGCCAAACTACTAAAAGTATTTCCTGTAGAGCAAGCCAAAAGCAGACAAGACAGAATCACATATTCAAAAATATTCAGGTATCTTTAACAAGAAAGAGAAATCTAACTTTAAAATTATTTTTAGGCCTCTTCCATTAACAAACAGAAGCACTATCAATAATGAATTAAAACACATATACCAGAAAGATCCCTACATGAACAAAAGTGCTGTTGCTACACAAATTTTCTGAATGTAGAAAGGACTCAAGCTGATCAACTTCTGGCTGACAAAAGTTATGCCACTTTTTCTGTTCCTTTCTACATAAAGGCCACCTTAAGGTCTACGTCAGGGTTGACAGGCATCCCCAACCCCCAGTCCCTCCAACATTTTATAAAAACTAGATTCCAAAACATTTATAATACATTCATTTTTCGGATTTAAAAAATTACTCTTACAAAAATGCATGGCAATAGGGGCACCGGGGTGGCTCAGTTGGTTAAGTGTCTGACCCTTGATTTCGGCTCAGATGATGATCTCACAGTCCTGGGATCAAGCCCTGTGTCGGGCTCTGTGCTGAGAGCCCAGAACCTTCTTGGAATTCTTTCTCTCCTTCTCTTTCTGCCCCACCCCATTCATGCTCCCTCTCTGTCTCAAAATGAATAAATTAATTTTTTAAAAAGTGTGGCAATAAATTTAAATGTTTTAAATACCATATTATACATTAATATAGTATACTAAAAGCAATATAAAATCAGTTTCAAGAAAGATAAAATTATAAGACTTTTTCATAGGTTTACACATAATTCCCGTAGCCTATAGAAAGTAGACTAATCAAAACAGAGCTAGTAATAAATTCCAAAAAAAAAAAAGAAAAATTATATATTCTTAATGGCTGATCTAGGCACCACTAGCAGAAGCTCAGTGGCAGAATCTGGACTTTTAAAAAAACTTCTGAGATAACCAATAATTAAATAAGCAGAAACATTTTATGAAAGTATGTAGCAAATACATTGAATCACACTCATGTACATGAGCTTCATATAAAAAATAAATATGATTTCTAATCTCCTTTTATGTCTCAAGTTGCTTTTTTCCAAGTGCCAAACACGAGGAAGTATTAAATTATTTTAGGTAATTTTCTTGACTCCTCTGAAGTCCTTTACCTTCCTCATCCAATGCCCTCACCATCAGTTCCAGCGGTGAATCATCTACATAGAGCTCCCGGGTTCGAGATATAATTTCAATGCTATGAATCACATCAACCTTAACATCGCAGCGCAGTTCATGGTCAGTCACTATGATGAACCCAAAAACTGAGAATTTAATTCAATAGGTCATGAACCTATTCAATGTCTCAAACACACAAAGGCTTATTCTATATTATAAAGAAGAAAGGCTATAACAGTTGCTTTCAACCTGTGGAAGAAAAGAACACAATGAAAAAATACAAAAGCCACTATTTATAAGAGACAACAGACCAACAGTAGCTCTCAAATACTGATCTATAATGATGTTTCCATTGAGTCATGGAAAAATGAGAAAAGTAGGAATTTTAACATAGTGAGTAATAAAATTACATGTATTCACTTTAAAGGAATATAGTTTAGTGGCACTTGGCTGGCCCAGTCATTGGAGCATGTGACTCTTGATCTTGGGGTTGTGAGTTTGAGCCCCATGTTGGGTGTAAGAAATTATTTAAAAATAAAATCTTGGGGCACCTGGGTGGCTCAGTCGGTTAAGCGGCCGACTTCGGCTCAGGTCATGATCTCACGGTCCGTGGGTTCAAGCCCCGCGTCGGGCTCTGTGCTGACAGCTCAGAGCCTGGAGCCTGTTTCGGATTCTGTGTCTCCCTCTCTCTGACCCTCCCCCGTTCATGCTCTGTCTCTCTCTGTCTCAAAAATAAATAAATGTTAAAAAAAAAAAAAATCTTAAAAAAATAAAATAAAATAAAATAAAATAAAATAAAGGAATATAGTTTATTATTATATTCTACCTGAGCTCTGAAGTATTAAAATTTTTAATGAAATCATGGTAATAGATTTTTTTAATGTATTTATTTAGGAAAGTAAAAGGGTGACAACCATATGTCCTGCCAATAAATTTCTCTATTTCTAGTGTTTTTTTCTAGACTATGAGGTTAAAAAGCCTGGAAACAATATATTAGACCCAACCGCAGTTCCAGTCAATATAGCCATAATAAAATTCAGAAACACGAATAGAAACAGTACAGAATGAATTGAGAATGAAACAAAAATTATTTTGTACGATCTTTTAACAATATTCCCACCTCTCATATTTACCATGTGTTAGAGAACTGCCTACATAGCTCCCTCATTCTGCTGCTTTAACTCTACATTTTTAGCTTCAGCTTTATCTACAAGAAACAAAAAGCAAAGTAACTACCACTGCAATACCCAAAATTACCAATGGACATCACAGGTAAACTCTGTCCCTAGTTGTGGATCTGTTTTTACGGAATTTTTAAATCAAAGGAAAATGTTTCTTAGGTAACACAGGCGAGTGCCCTTCAAAAAAACCCCAGGAGCATCAAAATATGCTACTTCAGGCAAAGCTAGCCTTCCTTTCATAAGAAATACAAAACTTGATTTAATCACACCCAAACTATATTTACACCGAAGTTCAATAAATAAGTAAATATACTGTAGATAGTGAGTGGCAGGTTTCTCACTAGCAAAGAAATTATGCTGTGGTACAGGATTAGAACCAAAGGTATCAGTAACTCACGTTTGAGTTTATATGCAGATAAATGGATACAGAAGTAAACAGATCTATGTATATACGTGGGTTAGTGTATATACATATATTTCCTAGCACTGTCCCCTGAGAGGGTTTAGAAACTATGACACTACAGTAGCAACCAGTACATTAGCACCGAGATCTTGGTTTCTAAATACAATTGTCTAACAAAAAGAACCAGGACTTCCTCAGGAAATGGCTGGTCAGGGGAAATACAAGATGAGCCAGGCTCATCTTATGGTGCTAAAAAGTAAGGAAGTACTAAAACTAATTATTTAATTAAGATTGGGCAAGCCCAAAGGACATTGGAGTCAATCTGAAAGAGTTCCCAATGGCCAAAGCCAGAAAAACAAGTAACAAAATAAATTATAACATTGGATTATAAACCAAAAATAAATTTCCATGAGTCAATACTTATATAAATAATGAATGAACGAATGGGAACTTGTTTGTAAGATGTAGGTTATTTTCCTTACAGAAGAATGCTATTAAAGTGTGGAAAGGATGAGGGAAATAGAAAATCCCCATCAGGGGTGCCTGGGTGGCTCAGTTGGTTAAGCATCTGACTTTGGCTCAGGTCACGTTCTCATAGTTCCTGAGTTCAAGTCCCACATCAGGCTCCGAGCTGACATCGCAGGCCTGCGTGGGATTCTCTCTCTCCCTTTCTCTCTCTGCTCTTCTCCCACTGTGCGCTCGCTCTCTCTCAAAATAAATAAATAAAGTTCATTTGATTAAGCATCTGACTTTGGCTCAGGTCATATCTCAAAGTTCGTGAGTTCGGGCCCCACGTCTCTCTCTCAAAAATAAATGTTAAAAAAACTTTTTAAAAAATAAATTAATGCGTGAAACTTTAAAAACAAACAAGATATATCAAAGCGTCTCTCAAGTATTTATTAGTTACTATGGTGGTTTTAATAACTTCCACAAATTCTTTGACACTCCTCCCTCTAGGAGGTGAAGCTTAATTTCTTTTCTTTTGAATGTGGACCAAACTTAGTGATGATTTTTAATGAATAGCATATGGAAAGTTACTTATTGTAACTTTACAGTGGAGAAATCTGACAGGCACTACCTTTAATCAAGTGATCAAGTTTACTATCACTAGTGATAAATCATGTTGATACCATGTACACCCTGACATAATGCATTGGAAGGGCTCTTTGCTTCTGTTGTTTTCCTCCTAAAAATCTATAAGCCAATCTAACCATGAAAAAACATCAAATAAATCCAAACTGAAAGACATTCTACAAAATACCTAATACTCTTTAAAAGTGCCAATGTCATGAAAGACAAAGAAAGAATGAGAAACTATCACAGGTCACAGGAGACAAAGGAAACATGACAACTTAGTTTAGTAATGTGGTGTCTTAAATCCTAGAGCAAAAAGAGTACATTACGTAGAACATTAAAGAAAACTGGGTGGAGGGTATATAGGAACTCTTTGTACATCTTTGCATGGATTCTATAAATCTAAAATTATTTTACGGGTGCTCTAGGTGGCTCAGTCAGTTGAGTGTCCCACTCTTGATTTCAGCTCATCATTTCATGGTTTGTGGCACTGAGCCCCATAGTTGGGCTCTGCCCTGAGTGTGGAACCTGCTTGAGATTCTCTCTCCCTGCCCCTCTCCCACTCACACTCTCTGTCTCTCTCTTAAAATAAACAGACATTTAAAAATAAACTAAAACTGGGGTGCACCTGGGTGGCTCAGTCGGTTGAGCGTCTGACTTCAGCTCAGGTCATGATGTCAAAACTCCTGAGTTCGAGCCCCGCGTCGGGTTCTGTGCTGACAGCTTGGAGCCTGGAGCCTGCTTCGGATTCTGTGTCTCCCTCTCTCTCTGCCCCTAACCCACTCGCATTCTGTCTCTCTCAAAAATGAATAAACATTAAGAAAAATTTAAATAAATAAATAAACTAAAATTATTTTTAAAAACTTAATTGATTAATCTTTTACCTAATATTTAATTGAAAAGATCTGGTGTTAAAAGAATTGAAGACCAAGATATGGGACCTATGATCAAAGCAGAAATGTCATGGGATCTGCTGGTAAAAACACACCATTAAGGAAGTGTTCCAAGGACAGCAAAGGAAAGAAGGTGACCTTAGGTAATATACATTAGATAATTAAGCACTGCATAATCTAGCACTAATTAAATGGGAAATTAAATACTTTTCTTCCGTGGAGAAATACGTAGGGAAATGGTAGGACCAAAGCAGTGTGACCGTACATAAAATATATGAAAGGCCTTATGCACACAATGACTACCCATCTGACTACTTCTATAGGAGAAAGCTTTTCAATACCTGGCCACTGACCATAAAGAAAAAGAAATTACCCTCTATGATTTATAGATAAATTTAGAGAGATTAAGAGAAATATCATACCTTCAACTTACCTCTTTTAAATATAAAAAGAAATGAGTAACTTTTTTAGATAATATAATGAATATTCTTATCTACATGTCCATATTACTTCAGGTACACACAGGAGTAAGGTAATAATGAAAGAAAAACAAATGAGATAGAAAGAAGAATTGACCCAGGGAGATGAAGGAGAAAGAAAAAAATAAGAGAATGAAGCCAGTATTCAAGAACCAAAGGGATGCAGAGCCAGGAACAAAAAAAGGAGTTGGGGCACCTGGGTGACTCAGTCGATTAAACGTCTGACTCTTGTTTTTAGTTCAGGTCCTGATCCCACAGTTCATGAGTTCAAGCCTCACATCAGGCTCTGTGCTGACAGCATGGAGTCTGCTTAGGATTCTCTGTCTCCCTCTCTCTCTGCTCCTCCTGTGCTTGTGCTCTCTCTCTCTCAAAATAAATAAACTTAAAAAAAAAAAAAAAGAGGGAGCAGAAACGGTAAGTATTTCCTGCCTTGACTCTCATATTTATCCCAGCTCCCCAATCAATTCCTCTTGATTATACAATTATAATCCACTGCAGCAACTAATCAACTAGTAAGTTGATTAGTTTACAGAATACCAACATGCTGAGCATAGCACAAAAAGTACTGCTCACCCTATATGCTCTACCCACTCCAAAATCATCCAGTTACCTGACCCTTTCTTTATCCTCCAAGTAAGCTAAAATCATGCCTTCATCTTCAAACTCTAGTTGTCCTTTACCTAAGGTTAAAAATCTAGATTTCCCACTAGAAAAAGGCATATTCATATATTCAGACGGCCTCTGAAGGATACAGAAAAGTGGCTGCCTCTTGAACAAATGACATCAGAGGCTTACTTTTCACTATATAACTTTGTATATTCCTTGAAGGTTTTACCAAATGGAGGTAGCACCCAGTCAAAACAGAACAAAAATCAAAAGAAATCTAGCACTCTTACCAAATAAAACACGCCCACCCACCTCAAGTCTCTCACCTCTACCCATCATCTCTGTCCTAGCCACTAATTTGCTTTACTACAGTGTCAACAAAAACATAAAATTCTAAGCACCTAAACATGAATGAACAATCTCTCTTAGGCATATACTTTTCTTCCACAACGTCCTCTCCTTCTTCTGCCTCCCCCATTCAGAGTGCTCTTTTCCACTCACAGGAGAACGTACCTGGTAGGACACTGAGAATACCATTTATCATTGAGCATTTCATCATCTATGTACACAACTGTACTAATATCAAATTTGGGAAAACTGATTTAAAAGATACTTAACTTTGGAATATATACAAGTCAGATAAAATTAAGGTGAGAGCCAGATTTGACATTTTTCCTAGCAACTGTGTAAACGAATCTTTTGATATCAGAATTAATTCACATAGTTAAGAGTAATGACATTTAAAAATTGCTTATGTAAGGGTCACCTGAGTGGCTCAGTTGGTTAAGTGTCTGACTTCAGCTCAGGTCATGATCTCATGGTTCGTGAGTTCAAGCCCCATGTTGGGCTCTGCACTGGTGGTGCAGAGCCTGCTTGGTATTTTCTATCTCCCTCTCTTTCTGCCCCTTCCCCACTTGCTCTTTCTCTCTAAATAAACAAACTTTTTAAAAAATTGCTTATGTGACCAAAACAATTCTTTTCTGACCATGGGATCCTTCTCTATCCATTTGCAGCTGCCTTGCATGACACATTCCTCAAAGATCCTCATCTTTGAGAATCCTCATAACCATATTTCACTGATTCTAAGGCACTCCTTTTTTGATATTTTAACATCTCTGAAATTGAGATTTTTAAAAATTTTTTTAACATTTATTTATTTTTGAGACAGAGAGAGAGCATGAACAGGGGAGGGTCAGAGACAGAGGGAGACACAGAATCTGAAACAGGTTCCAGGCTCTGAGCTGTCAGCACAGAGCCCGATGCGGGGCTCGAACCCACGGACCGCTAGATCATGACCTGAGCCGAAGTCAGAGGCTTAACCGACTGAGCCACCCAGGCGCCCGTGAAATTGAGATTTTTATAACTGATGACATGTTATAATTGCTGTCAGCCAGACAGTCATGACACAGTTGTCATTGATTCCCTATGTGAAAACATTAAAAGTTTTCATCAAAACTTGTAGAATGGGTATTAGTAGTAGGAAGAAAAGCTGGTGCCAATGGCAGTACACTCTTTAATCCCCTGGGAATCAACTGGTTAAGGAGATGGGATAAGAAAGGTGGTAACTCAGATGTACTAGGCACTTTTCCACAACTGGAGACCAAAAAAAAAAAAAAAAAAAGATCAGTTCCATTAAGTGCAAAGCTAACTTAAGAGGCCAATATTAAAGCTTTTAGCTGTTGTGGGTTTTTTAAAAGTTTTACTTATTTAAGTAATCTCTACTCCCAATGTGGGTCTTGAACTCACAACCACAAGATCAAGAGTCGTACTCTCTTGGGGCACCTGGCTGGCTCAGTTGGTGGAGCATGCAACTCAGTGTTATGAGTTCCAGTCCCATGCTGGGTATAGAGATGACTTAAAAATAAAATATTAAGGGGGGGGGGGAAGAGTTGCATGCTCTTCCAACTGAGCCAGTCATGTGCCCCAGCTTTTAAGTGTTACTGTTTTTAATTGATTCTTTTAAGAAATACTTCATCCCCAGCAGTCTTCATGGCACAGAAGATGATATTGTGGGGACAAACACAGAGGTTGAAGATATCCAGCCAAAAAGTGTTACATCTGAGGCAGAAATGTTAAAATAGTTTTAGAAACATCTTAACCAGGGGGCCCCTGGATGGCTAGGTCAGTTGAGCATCTGACTTTGGCTCAGGTCGTATCTCGAGGTTCATGCTCACTGCTGCCAGCCGGTCAGTGAGGAACCTGCATCTGAGCCTCTGTCCCCCTCTCTCTGCCTCTCCCCTGCTTGCACTCTCTCAAAAATAAATAAAATATTTTAAAAAATCTATTAAAAAAAGAAATATTTTAACCAGTCTATTTTATTTATATTTTCCTTTTTATTAGGCATAATAGTGATACATAATAAAAATAACAATCTAAGTCAGAGTTCTTCCACAGGCATAAAGTAGAAATTCTAGGTGAAGAAAAACACGGTTTAGTTGGCAATGTTTTTCTTAGTGGTATATTAAAAAAAACAGCTTTCTAATAGACAGCATCTTCAATCATATGAAATATGATATGCCAAACAATGTGAACTTCTCTTTAATAACACAGTACAGACATACACTTATCAAAATACTTTAAAACTATACAGATATTTCTGGCCTATCAATATAGCAATGAAGTGCCAGAAACTCTAGGATGCAAAAAGCCTTGCTTTGATTTTGGGTACAAATAGCACTTCTCCAGCCGCTCTGGTCTAAAACAGAATGGTACGGTGCCTCCCAAACTTTAGTGTGCATGAGAATCACTGGATAGGTTGTTAATTCCCTGGGTTCACCCCTGAGATTCTAATTCAGCAGATCTAAGCTGGGGTCTAAGAATTTACACCTCTTTTCCTTTTTTTTTTTTTAACGATTTCATTCGTTTTTTTTTTTTTCCCAAGTTTATGTATTTTGAGAGCGAGCACGCTCAGGGGAGGAGCAGGGAGAGAGAGAGAGAGGGAGAGAGGGAGAGAGGGGGAGAAGGAGAGGGGGGAGAAGGGGGGAGAAGGAGAGGGGGGAGAGAGGGGGAGAGAGGGGGAGACAGGGGGAGAGAGGAGGAGAGGGGGAGAGAGGAGGAGAGGGGGAGAGAGGGGGAGAAAGAGAGAGAAAGAGAATCCCAAGCAGGTTCCACGCTGTCAGCACAGAGCCCAACTTGGGGCTCAAACTCACAAACTGTGAGAGCATGACCTGAGCTGAAACCAAGAGCAGGACGCTTAACTGACTGAGACACCCAGACGCTCCATTTTTTTTTTTTTTTTAAAGATTTTATTCTTAACTAATCTCTACTCTACATCAATCGTGGGACAACCCACGATCAAGAGTCCCACACTCCACTGACTGAGCCAGCCCGGCACCCCAAGGACTTACCCTTCTAACAACATTCCAGGCGATACTGATGATGCCAATGGCACAGGTTCGCAGACCACACTGAGAAGCACTTGTTTTCATACTACCTTTTGCCTCATTCAAGACCCACCTCAGACCTTAACACAATCACGCTAGTTCCAATTAGTAATTCCTTCCTTTATTGATTCAAATAACTACGGTTTCCACTCTGTATCAGGCACCATGCCAGGTGCTAGATTTAAAAAAAAAAAAAAAGTCACAGAATAGGATGCCACGATTAGGGTTTACACTGCAGAATGCTTTTTTCTATTTTATATTTGAAGCACCATCTGTATTAATCATGTATAAAAGATATCATTCTACTCCAGATGAACAATTTCATAATGTTTTCTCTCAACGTACCTATCTCTCGAGCAAGAATAATACTGCTGAGGCGTATCGGTTGGGAAGATTCAGCAATGAGCACAGCTTTTTGGGAACATAAGGTGCCGTTTTCATATAAAGGCTCAACAGTTACTGCGTCATGATGGGTAGAATGCCTGCCAGAATAAAATACTTAAGGGCTGGAGATAAGAATGTGGGTTAAAATGAACTTTTAGCAGAACACAGATTCTTACAGTTTTTCCATGTTACGTTTAATCAGGTGCACGTAAATGACACTTTAAAATAGGAACCATGTTCAGAGACACAAGATTTCAGTGAGAGACTTCCCCAAAGATCTTCCCCAAAGATCCCCTGTGCAAAGTTATACAAGTATTATATTCCTCCCTCAGTATTTAAAATAAGATTGCTACAGGGGCGCCTGGGTGGCTCAGTCAGTCGGGCCCCCGACTCTTGATCTGGGGCCAGGTCATGATCCCAGGTTCATGGGTTTCCTGCCTTGCCGCGAACCCTGCGCTGACAGTGTGGAGCCTGCTTGAGACCTTCTCTCTCCGTCTCTCAGTCTCTCCCCCACTCTCTCCCCTCCCCCGCTGTCTCTCTCTAAATAAAATTTAAAAACAAAACAAAATAAGACTGCTATAGTGTCCCCCCAGTCTGTAAACACACTGATGTGTTCCCAATAATGAGAGGCGTAGATTTCTCCTACTCTGAGGAATGTGTTTCGGTCCAATATAAACGGGCTGCTAAGGTAGAAAGGCTGCCTAACTTAGGAGGTCTGAGTCCAACTCCAACAACAACAACAAAAACCGAAACGAAACAAAACCCAACGAAACCAAAACCCAGAAACCTCCTCTTGGGGCTCTGATGCCGAGCTTCCCTGCCTCACCCTCGACGAGGCCGCGAAGGCCCCGGGCCGCCGAGCGGGAGGCGAGCGGCGTCCACTGCACAAACCTCGGCGCCGCTCAGGCCGCAGCGGAGCCCGGACACGTCCGCGAGGCTCTCGCACCCGGCGACGTCGCGGCTGCCCAGCCCCCGCGCGGCAGTCGCCCCTGAAAACACGCCGTCGCACAGGGGGCGGTCCTGGCCACCCAGCGGGGACCTCCTCCCGTCCCCCAAGTTCTCCCTTCTGCCGGCGCGGGGCGCGGAATACAGTAACGCAGTGGCGCACGGGGATCCCCCGCGGAGAGAGCCGCCCGGGGCGAGTGGCCGGGGCTCCCCCGCCCCAGGCGCCCCGCTCCCAGGAAGTCGTCCCCAGGCCCGGCGGCAGGGCCCCCACAGGAAGCCCGCGTACCCCCTCACCAAGTGTAGCAGCCCCGCTGCGCCTCCAGCAGGAAGGGCACGCGGCCCGGCTCCCGGCCGAAGGGGAGCAACACCTGCGGCACGTTGAGCCTGTTGGCCAGGGTCCCAAGCAGACACTGAAGCAGCAGCGTGACGCGGGGCGTGGGCCAGCCGACAAACGGCCGGCTCCGTCGGGGCCTCGAGGCCCCGGAGTCCGTCATGGCGACCGCCGCTTCCGCGCCTCAGCTCGACTGAGGCCGCGGCCCGCCGGCGCCGGCCAATCCGCGGGCGCGACGCCACAGGGGGCGGTGCCCCCTCCCGGCTGGGAATTGTGGGAGCGCTAGGCAACGGGAGGCGGGAAGCCTGCCACGTGATCAGGGGGCAAGTTCCCTAAATTTTGGCCGCAAAGAAAGGAGCAAAATGTCGAGGAAGGGCTAACTTCTCCCAGTTTAATTTCTTCCGTTGCCTACCTTGTGTTCGGCTCCTGGCAGAAAAAAGTTTTGGTGGGTTTTTTGGGGCTGTAATTTCCAGGTAGCATTGGTCGGTGCCTATAAACGGAAAAAATGTGCAGTCTCTATCATAAACAGCTGACTTTGTCAAGGGAGCTGTGTCGTTTTTACTAGGAGTCAGACTCGTGTCCAGCCTCAAGGCCAGAGTGCAGTAAATGCCAGGCACCAGCGACCAGAAGAAGGCTCAGGTCGTCCACGCGCACAGCCGGTCTCTGAGCAAACACTCCTGGTCAAACTAACCTGTGCTCTCCAAATACCCGACGGACTATCGGCTCAAAGGCTGTCACAGGGCAGTGTGTGAACAGTGTTGAAGTGATTTAAGGAGCACCGAGCCTAATAAACCCGTGGTGTGGAACTAGTACAGTTGTGAAGGAAAAGCCCTGAATGCGCCAGTGCTAACTTAAGTAACCTAGAAGAGGCCTTGCGTATAACTATTATTTCTGATGTCCACATTTACCCTGATAATACACATTATCTTTATTTTACAACTTATTTCTATCAGTACATAGAAGTAAGAATCTGAGCTGAGTTTCGAATCCAGTTTTGGTGGTCTGCTTCCAAAGCGTGTGTTCTCTATGAAATCCTGCTGCCACCACCCACAAAGATCTGATTTTTACCTCAAACCTCATAGTTCCTGTGGAGAAAGCGCATTTGGATTAGTAAATAAAAGTCAAGGAGGTCTGAGAATTGGAGGGACTGGTTCTTTATTTCAAAAAGACAGTTGTCAATTTTCAGTATCAAAACAGTTGCACTATTGGTTTCTTTCTCTCAATCGGCCCCGGAGAGAGCACACCAAAGGAGAGTGCATTGTAAGCCAAGAAGCTGCCGGATGCACACCTAACAGACCTCACAGAAACCTCACCAAAAGGGGGGATTGGGCAGGGAATGAAACTTTTAAAAGATCAGCACACCGTCGGCCCACAGACTGTACAGTTCTCAGCCTGACAGAGTGGCCAAGGTGCCCCAACCCTAAAGAAGCAAAGTTTCAAAATAATATAAAATTTAAAAACGGTTTTGTACGTAAGCTATTCAAGATTTCTCCAGCACTAACACAAAGCACAATGACGTGGCACTTTTAGAGACAGCAGCTTCAGTCCCAGAGAAGGGTGACGAGATAAGTTTGTTTCATGTGGCTAAATCAGTGGCAAACACGTAATTTTCTTTTCTTCTTTCAAGGAGGCAGGAGAGCAAATAAGTGGTCACCTCAACATAAAGGGGACATGATCCATGTCTGTGAGCGGTTAGGAGAGAGAGGGGTGAGGAGGATAGGACAAGGATTTGGTCTCAGACAGAGGTCTCACACCTTAATTTGTTTGGTCACTTCTGATGAAAAGAAATTAAAGTTGCTCAAAGATACCTTAAAGCTGAAACCCTGAGCCACACTTTTTTGGCTAACTCCTCCTGGAATCACCTTTCTAATTTGGCCGGTACTTTGGACAGAGCAACGAAGCTTCCCAGAGTGGGTACCTTTCGGGGCTCTGGCCCTCAGTAGGCAGGCAGGCAGGCCTTGCCGCTCTCCCTCCTCTGCAGAGAGAGCAGTGTGCGTTAGGCTGAAAAGTTAACTTTCCAAACCTTCCAAGTGAGGAAGGACTAAGACTGCTGCTTCAGAACTGTGGAATTATTAGGGATGTTTTACAAATGGGTCGCTACAGCAACAACAAAAAAAGGTAATTACAAAATGTGTACATCACAACATGCTTGTAAAGACACTTTGCATTGTGCTCACATTCCCTTAAACGTTGTTCCCAAAGGTGCTCGGCCTCAAGCCCGACTGGAATCTCAGGGGAGAGGCAGAGACAGTTTGGCGAAAAAGATACAGGGGATGGGGTGGGAGAGGCGGCAAAAAGGAGAAAGCGGACTTCCAGTTAAAGATCAGCCCTCAGTTTCCAGGCCAGCTTCGGGCAGGCTGGCCTCAGGCGGAGTCAGGGTCAGGGGGAGGAGCAGCGGCAGGGCGGGACTGGGGTGCTCTACATCTCATTCAGGTCAAGCAGAGTCTGGTCCAGCATCCTTTGTGTACAGAGGTGCTCCTCTTTGGTGCATTTCAGCTTATCTAATGGGTGTAAAGGAGAGACGTTACTAGAACTAGAAGTAAAGGTCAAGGTCTGCCCACCGTGAGAATCGCTCCTGCTGCAGGAAGGCTGCAGACTACCAAAGCACCGCCTTCCCAGCAGCAGGCCTGAGCCACTGCACCACCCACTTCTGCAGGGACTCTGGCGTGCCCCCTGGAGTTGCAGGTGTGGCTATACCTCTGGCGGAAGGGGCTGGGGACCTATCAGTCATTTCCTCCCATACCCACACCCACCAAGGCTTTCAGTTTTCAGTCCCCGAAGGAGGCAGCCTTAAGCATCAGCCATTCTGTCTTCGGGGCTCTGCCCGTAGGATGGTACTTATTTGACATGGTTCCGGGCATGTTTCTACCAGTGAAAACATCAGAGTCTCAACCTGAGAATACAAGATCTTCATGCGCTATAAGCTTCCTCCAAAATGGAAAGGAGAGAACAACTGGTGGGATGAATGAAAGACCCCCAGAGCCTATCACAGAGTCCCTGAAGCCAAGAACACTACCAAACGTAAGCAAACCTCAACGGAGGTTTTTGTAGAGCTACTGCTCACAACTAGCTTCCGATAGCTACTTACAATTAAACATAAAACCAGCAAAAAGAAACAAGAAGGAAAACGCCAGGAAAAAAAGCAGCAGCTGAACACCTAGCAAGCAAAACCACAGATCTGTTGATGGCCCGCACCCCTTCCTCTCCCTCCCCTTCTGTCCACCGGCTCAGAAGGGCCCGTCTCCGGGCCTGCAGATGAAGCAATCACGACATCTTGTCCAATCGGTCCTTTTATTGTTAGAAAACATCCATGCCAAGGGGAACACAGCTTACAGTCAGCACACAGGGAAAGAGCAGCAAGTAAGGGTGGAAACCAGAAAACTCTCCCAGGTTTCCTTGCTCTGTTCTCGCGGGCTCCTCCCTCCTTCATCCATTATCTCTTGAAAAGGGATGGAAACACTACCAACTGTTCTCACTACACTGCGGTGGGGAAGTCAGGAATACTCTCACTGCCCCAATTAAAAAGCAATTAAAAAGCAATTTGCTCAGGGCAAAACTGCCTTTCAAGAAAACAATCAGCTTTTTGCTGAGGTCCAGGTCAGTGGTGTGAGCGGTAAGCTCAGCTTAATGGGCAGAGGGAGCCCTGCCCATCAGCCACACAGATCATGCAGCGTTAGCTTCAGCTCGCTAGAGAGCACTCGGTTTCGCTCAAGTTGGCTGTAGAGGCGCTCTGCAACAGCAACAGAGAGGCGAGGAAACAAGAGAAGAGGAAACAGGAGGAGAAAGAGAAAAAGGATGTTAGTGGAATACCAGAAATAAATCCTGAAACCTCTGACTAGCTGGTACACATCACATGCATCTGTGAATGCGAGGAGGACTCAGACACAGGGCAGTGAGACGCAGGCAGGCAGTGCGAGGACCAACAGAGGAATAAAATAAAAATCCAAGCTCACACGTTGCAAGGACAACGCTTTAAGAAGGAAAAATCTATCTACTTCACAAAGGTATTTACTCCTTGGGTTGAAAAACAGACGAGGGGGGGCGCCTGGGTGGCGCAGTCGGTTAAGCGTCCGACTTCAGCCAGGTCGCGATCTCGCGGTCCGTGAGTTCGAGCCCCGCGTCGGGCTCTGGGCTGACGGCTCAGAGCCTGGAGCCTGTTTCCGATCCTGTGTCTCCCTCTCTCTCTGCCCCTCCCCCGCTCATGCTCTGTCTCTCTCTGTCCCAAAAATAAATAAACGTTGAAAAAAAAAATTAAAAAAAAAAAAAAAGAAAAACAGACGAGGGACCCAGGGCAAAGGAAGGAGCACAGCTGGCTTACAAGAATTATATTTACAACATTCAGGGTTTGAAAGGAACTCAAGTAAAAAGTTGGTACATTTTTCTGTAAAAGCATTCAATCCAGCATTGTGAATGATAAATTGGGATCAATATCTCTACATCCATTCAATCCTACTCCCTAATGCTTCTTGTTATAGGCGCTCAGTGGTAAACCCAGCATAGGAGCCTATCCAATCAAAACCCCACTTCCCCTTTTCTAAAAGAACCCAATCCAGGGGCGCCTGGGTGGCTCACTCAGTTGAGCGTCCGACTTCGGCTCAGGTCATGATCTCACAGTTCGTGGGTTCGAGTCCCGCATCGGGTTCTGTGCGGACAGCTCAGAGCTTGGAGCCTCCTGCAGATTCTGTGTCTCCCTCTCTCTCTGCCCCTCCCCCCCCTTATTCTCTCTCTCTCTCTCTCTCAAAAATAAATATTTTAAAAATTTCTTCAAAAAAAGGACATTTGGGGCGACTGGGTGGCCTAGTCGGTTGAGCGTCTGACTTCGGCTCAGGTCACGATCTCGCGGTTCCTAGGTTCGAGCCCCATGTCAGGCTCTGTGCTGACAGCTCAGAGCCTAGAGCCTGGAGCCTGCTTTGGATTCTGTGTCTCCCTCTCTCTCTCTGCCTCTCCCTCTCAAAAATAAACAAAAACAAAAAATTTTAAAAGAACTCAATCCCGTTGGGGTCAGCAGTGTGTCTAGCCCCAGGGAAGGTGAACTGAGATTGTCCTGTTCTCTTTTCCAGCCTCCCTTGCTGTTAGGGATCCAGTTCTGGCCAATGAGATATAGGGGTAATCTGCTGGAAAGCTTCTGGGGAAACTAGCTTTCTTTCTTGCCTTGAACACGGATGTGAGGATGAGACCTGCAGACTTCAAGCTTACAAGAGGGCCAAGAGAGTCAGAGAAACACAGTTACCCCCGGCCACAGCTGCTCAAATCTGACTTGTTGCAGGAGAAAAAAAGTCAGTCCCATATTTATTTAAGCTACAGTTAGGCTGTTTCTTATAACCAAAAGCATTCCTGATATAAATAGTTAAGTGCTCAAAACACTGACTGTAGCTGGATGTTCCCCCCTGCAGCACACCTTAAAGAGGGGGTACAGAGAAACCAAATCCATCAGACGAGCACAGGGGTGATGGGAACTTAGGGACAGACCTTCCTGGTCTACTAGTACCAGTTTCTCAAGTTCACAAGTAAGTTTCTTCCGGTGTTTTCAGTCTGTTTCAAAATGGTCTCAGGACCTCAGTATAAAGACCCACCCTCTTCCACCTTTCCAACGTTAGTGTTATGTGCTGCCGAAGCAAGCCCAAGACATACTCTTCTGTCTTAAAATCAATTGCATCTGTGGGCTGACTGTGCCCACGGTCAAGGTGCAGTGCTTCGGCACGCTGCCCTCCGGGAGGGTGTTCTCCAGGTCCACCTGGAAGATGATGGCCAGTATGGTCCCAGTAAGATTTGCCACTTTATGAACACCATCAAAACAGAAAACATACAAATACACGCAAAACGATGCTGGGAGGGAATAACCAAAATAACAGTCGTACTAAAAGGCAGAACTGGAGCGAACATTCAGAATTGCACGTCTCGTTAAAGCAGTGGTTCTTATACGTATACTATTATTGCCCCTTCTCTCCCCTTGGAAAGAAATTTGGAAATGTATGGGGGCAGTAACTAGAGGATGCTGCACACACATGTTGGGCAGGAGACAGCACTAAGTGGGACTGTTCTGCACATCCCAGAATTATCCACCTTTGAGAACCACCACACTAGCCCAGAAACTCCATGAGGTCTACGATTGCACCTGTCTTATTCACCGGGGCTTCTCTGACAAATGCAGGGGTTCAAATTTCTATTGAACTCTTATTTTTCTTTTTTTAAATGTTTGTTTTGGAGACAGAGTGAGACCGTGAGCAGGGGAGGGGCAGGGAGAGAGGGAGACACAGAATCTGAAGCAAGCTCCAGGCTCTGAGTTCTCAGGACAGAGCCTGACGCGGGGCTAGAACTCACAAACCGTGAGATCGTGACCTGAGCTGAAGTCAGACGCACAACCAACTGAGCCCCCCAGATGCCCCTGAACTCTCATTTCTTAAGCTTTCTGTGGCAGGAAGTACCACCTGACTCCTCAGGAGCATCCACATCCAAGACAGTTAGTGTGACTGCCACTCCTGTCTTGGGGAAGAAGGGTGTTATCAGAATCTTATCCCTCAAAACGGCCTGGTCGGGGCGCCTGGGTGGCGCAGTCGGTTAAGCGTCCGACTTCAGCCAGGTCACGATCTCGCGGTCTGTGAGTTCGAGCCCCGCATCGGGCTCTGGGCTGATGGCTCAGAGCCTGGAGCCTGTTTCCGATTCTGTGTCTCCCTCTCTCTCTGCTCCTCCCCCGTTCATGCTCTGTCTCTCTCTGTCCCAAAAATAAATAAACGTTGAAATGAAAATTAAAAAAAAAAAACAAAAAAACCGGCCTGGTCAATGAGGGTCTTGTTCCATGTAGGGAAGAAGTAAAGAGACAGAGAAGTGGAAGCATTTTCTTGCCTGATTAAGCTCTGGAGCACATAGTCCCCTAAGAACTGTATGAGGCCAGAAGGTAAGTGTGGTCACGCTCTCAACTTGAACTCAGTAACAGTAATAAGGGTTCTAACTCTGCAATCTCTAGGGATTAAAACTTCAGGATCAGACACCAGCTCATTAAAGTTCTTGGTTCCCTGATACAGCAAAATAAAACAAAGAAAAAAGGCAAGCCACAGGATCCATTTGGTCTGATGTTCCTTTTAGCCGCGTCCAGTTAGTTAGGGAACAATCCCATGGATGCTACACATCCCTAGGCCTCACTGGTCTGAATCAGGGCCATTTCATTCTGTAACAGGAAAGGGAGTGGGGATGCTTGAGAGTAAAAGGGAACAATACCTGCTTTAAAGCCTCACAGTTCAAGAGATGAGAAAGAACAGATTTTGCTTTTTTTTTTTTTTTTTAAACTTCTCCCTAATATTAAAGCTGGGGAGTGGTCAAGCAGTACCATAGAGAAAGAAAGAGATTGGGCAAGGCTGAGACGAGGCTGCCCAAAACCACAGGGCAGTGAACGCTCCCGAACCGTGTCATGCCTCATCCGAACAAGGGTAAGGAAGGGTAGAAAAGGACTCTAACCCACCAGCCTGTGATTCAACCTTAGAAATTAAGATGGGGAGCCCCTGGGTGGTTCAGTTGGTTATGCATCCAACTGGATTTCAGCTCAGGTCACGATCTCACAGTTCATGAGTTTGAGCCCGGTCTTGGGCTCGGCACAGATGGAGCCAGCTTGGGATTCTCTCTCCCTCTCCCCTGCTCATGCACGTGCACGCTCTCTCTCTCACTCTCAAAATAAATAAATAAACTTAAAAAAAGAAAAAAGAGTTAAGAGGGAAAAGTTGAAGAGATCAAGAGCTTTGCTCTGGGATTACCAATGCGGCTTCTTGACCCCATTTCCATAGCCAGTCCAGGCCCCAGGAACAGGATGGCTTCTGTATTAAATGGAAGACTGAATTGAGCACCACACACTGTTTCAAATTTCACTCTGCTCTGCTGGCTCCGTCCTCCCTCACACCAGTCACGCCCAGGGAGAGAGACAGGCGACCGGAAGTAAAAGACCTCACTTTTTTCCAAACATCTATCTATTCTCACATACCTCTTTCTTTTGTAAGAAGCCTTTCTCTGCGTCCAGTCAACTCTTTCTGCCCCAAAACTAAAACACCTAGAATTGTACTATCCAACACAGCAGGCAGTCGCTAGCCACATGTGGCTAATTATATTTAGATGAACTAAAAGCACATAACATCAGAATTTTAGCTCCTCAATCACATAAGCCACGTTTTGAGCGCTCAGCAGGCTCTTTACGTGGCCAGGTGGCTGCCGTACTGGCCATCACTGCTCTAGGCTCAATTTCTTGCCTTCACTTTCTTTCCACTAGTTCACTCTTCTGCTCCTTGACCTTAATGCTCAAAACGCACCCTCAAATTAATAAAGCATCAATGACAACGTCTCTTCTCGAGTTCTCTGTCTTCACAACCTGTTGGAGTGGAGACGCTCTGGCAATTATCCAGCCGTAAACGTTTGTATGATCACAACACCTTGTCCTGCGTCCTCCCTCCACCCGGTTCCATTTACATTCCTCCTCTGCACGGGGCTTCCTGTTTGCTGCATTCTCCTTTTTACACGTGCAGCCGTCTTTCAGGATTCTGATGTACTTTCCTGCTCTAAACCGCCTGCCGCCCTTTATGGAGTTCCAAGTCTCTCTCACGTCCGTCTGTCCCCTCAACCCCCGAATTCTGTCTTCACCTGGATGCCTGCCAGTTTCCCAGACTTCTATTCTCTTCTACCTTCTCTTTCTTCTTCAAACCAGGCCCAGGTGACCTCTCTACATGTTTAATGCCACCACGTCCCTAGGCTCGAAAGCAGTGTTGACTTTTCCTCCTCACGCTGAGTGCCGCTCATAGCGCCGTCTCTGTATGGAGGGTTATCTCTGGGAAAACCGAAATAACCTACCCTAGTTGTTCTCCAACTAGGGAGCATACTTGCTGCTGGTGCTATGTCAGGAGGTCTCTGGAAGCCTATACTCGTGAACTTCAAAAAAACGTATTTGCGGGGCGCCTGGGTGGCTCAGGTGGTTAAGCGTCCGGCTTCAGCTCAGGTCACGATCTCTCGTGGGTTCGAGCCCTGCGTCGGGCTGTGTGCTGACGGCTCAGAGCCTGGAGCCTGCTTCTAATTCTGTGTCTCCCCCTCTCTCTGCCCCGTCCCCTCCCCCCCAAAAATGAATAAACATTAAAAAATTTTAAGAAACGTATTTGCGGGGCGCCTGGGTGGCTCAGTCGGTTAAGCGTCCGACTTCGGCTCAGGTTGTGATCTCACGGCTTGTGAGTTCGAGCCCCGCTTCGGGCTCTGTGCTGACAGCTCAGAGCCTGGAGCCTGTTTCAGATTCTGTGTGTCCCTCTCTCTCTCTGACCCTCCCCCGTTGATGCTCTGTCTCAAAAGTAAATAAACGTTAAAAAAAAAAAAAAAAGTGAAAAAACGTATTTGCTGTGTTGCTTTAATGTGCATCAGGAAAAATCACTAGCACACATCAAACCTTTGATTTCAAATTAGAATTATGTAGAGTAAGACAAATTTGAAAACAAGAGTAAATATGAAGAAATAACGTAGGGAGCACAGGAATATGGCAACAGCCACCAAGTAGCACGCAAGTGACTGAAATTTGGGAATCACCGTCTTAATGGGCCACTTTGATAATCTGCTCTCCTTGTGAAACACTGACTTAGCTGCAGAATCAGTTCTTCTCCTTTGCTACTCAGATCAGAACGTATCTTTGTTCGAAACCCCCAGTGGCATCCCCGTCGCCTACAAACTAAAACTCCACACCTGAGTCCTGCACACGCCTGCCCCTACTGTCTACATCTACCTCTACAGCTACGTCCTTCCTGTCTCTATCTATGCCTCTACTCCTCTGCTGGTCCTTGACCAAAATGCTCAATATCCACTATCCCTCAATCAAATCTGTTTGCCAGGAATCCAATTGTTTAGAACCCGGTAGAAATGAAAAAGCAAGTTTTAGCATGTTTATTAAGTACCTACTATGTGCCTCGTTCTGGGAGTCTCTCCTTACCATCCCACTGGAACCAACCTCGTCCCCTCTGAATTCCCACAGTTTGGTATTTGTGGCTAAGCCACAGATCATCTGTAGCTTCGTATATGTTCTCTCTCTACTAGATTTTGGGCAACCTAAAAATAGGGATGGTGCCTCCATCTTTGATTATTTCTGTCCCGCCGTAATTCTTTGTGCCTAAAAGACACCAGTTAAGCGTTAGCTGAATAAATCAATCTATACCTTAATCCCAAAGGCTGTGTAGCAAGAAGAAATGGTATGAACAGAAAGAAACCTGAATTCAATACCACCGAAAGTTTTAGATTAGGGAAAACCTCTGCCCCGGGCTCTAACTGGCCAAAAGAAAAGCAAGTTTTAAATATATAATCTGCTGAGAAACCGAGGTGCTAAGTGAACGCCACTCAGGTGCTTAGGTAAGTACAGCTGCCTGCGGCACTACCCAGGCTGAGCCATCGCGGCTGTGCAAACTGGAAGAGGAGTCTGCAAAAGGTTGTCATGTGATTCCACAACGTAAACCAGGAACAGTTTTACTAACAGAAATTCACCATTTTTATGTATGTAATAAACCATTTGAAACATGTAGGACTGGTTGTTTAGTTTTCCCAATCACAACCGTGGATCGCGTCTCATGTCCCACTACCACGTGCCGGCAGGCAAACGGCAGTATACCTCGAGCGTTAGAAGGGTTTGAACGAACAAACAGAACTGCTGAAAATTCTATGGATTTCTCTGTGACTTCGGATGACCTAGTAAGTCAAGTTTGGTGGTAACACATTTGAGACCATCAGGTGTTCTTAAGATGCACCATGTGAGCCACTGAAAAAAGGGCCAAGAAAGCGTATCGGGAGGCACTGGGACCCTATCGGAGGAGGAGGAACTAACTGAAAAAGGACGGGAGCCTCCAAGTAATGGAGGTGGAAGACCTCCCGCGGCCTACACGCGCCCCGCCCGGAACCTCTGCTAGCCCACCACTCCGACAGACTCCAATCACTTGAGCTTAAATGTCAAGAAAGAATAGACACACACAAAAGTGGCTTTGATTATATAAGTCAGAGGAGAGAGAGCCTACAATAGCTATTCCCCACATCACACCCCCAAGGCTCCTCCTCAGGGACAGCAGCAGCTTTGTCAGTGACACAAATGCAGGGTGGCAGGAGGCTTCCAGCAGCTTAACATTTTAATTTGGGGGGGGGGTGGGGGGATGGGCGGAAGAATACATAAGTTGCTTTGTGCCCCCCCTACATCCTAATGCCTTGGGGACCAGCCAGGCCGACCCAAATGGAATCCAGAGCGAGAGTGGGGCGCTGGGTTCCCCGAGGAAAGGGGGCAGATCCAGAACAGAGCAGAAACGGTGATGGTTATCTGTATGAAAAAGTAAGGAGACTCTAGGTAAGAAGGACTAGCATCAATCACACAGCGATTTGGGAGAAAAGGGAAGAGAAGGCGGTAGGAAGGAGAAAAGACAGCCAGATACCACAGCCTGAGTCATTTGGCTTCTTCTCAGGGTTAGTAGGACAGATACAAAGAGGTGGATTAGCATCAAGGGTCAGGGGTCCACAGCAAACGGATGAAGTCCCCAGTAACTCTTTTTGGTGCTTTTTACCGCCTGGCTTGCTCTGGGAGTCGGCTTAGTTCTTTTGCTGAATTTGAGATTTCCAATCGTGGGTGTTTCTCCTGAAGTTCAATACCAGGCACAAATTACATACACACAGGAGATCTGAATTTTGTCATGCAATCAACATTAGGGCCCAAGTCACTGGCTCTCTGGGCCCTACGTTCTTAGTTATCTGATGACATAATTCTACCTTCAGCGGTGTCCCCTCTGAGAAGACTAAATTTGAGAAGCAAATAGAAAAATCATGGTTATAATGAAGGGACTATGAGCAAAAATATGCTTAAAAAAAAAAAAAAATCACACATCGATCAGGGTGCTACAACTGATTCAATATCAAATGCCACCCCAGCTTTTGCCAACAAGTAACCAGCACCAATAGTTTAAAGATAGAGTGAAGACCCCAGTTTCCAGAGGATAAAACCAAAGCACACTATGCACAGCCTGGAGCCCCCACCACCCACGAGCCAAGGCCCCAGCCCCGCTCTGCTGTCAGATAGTTACATAGAGGTCATGTCATTGAGGGCGTGGTCCAGCTCCTCGCTAATGGCCTTGTACTTCAGTTTCTGGGCATAGAGCTCATCTGGACAGGCACAGGAACACAGGGAGGAACCAGGGGACAGAGTGAAAGGTATCAGAAGCAAATGAAGAGAGGGAATCATTAGAAATTAGGAGAAGTGTGACCGTGGGTCTAATACCACAGGTTAGGAGGACATCCACCCTGGCGGCCACAACAGGCCATTTTCAGATCCTCTGCCCCCCACCCAGGCCACTGGGCTTCTTGCCGCCTCTAGTCCACTGCAGTCAGGGTGGAGAACCCAGGCACGGCCGTGACTAGACATTCTTGCTACCAAATGCACTCAAGCAGCTACCACTCCCACCCAGTTAATCCAATTGCCAACAAGGATAACACTTAATTTGATGAAAACAGAGAAAGGAGAAAGCACACATTAAGATTCAGACACTTCTTCTCTATCTACCGATCAAGACCAGTATTCTTGGCCCCTCTGCTCTGCAGGCTGCTCCCCCAAACCCTCCCCAGGTAAGAGAATGGTGTGCTACCCAGAGCTTATGTCAGAGTTCTCAAAGCACGGCGTCCTTTCTTACAGTGCACACGGCCGCCAAAATGTGGGGACAAAGCGCATTTAGAAAGCCCCTCGGACTGGCCAGCTCTGAGGCATGGACATCTCACAGCCGTGTCTCCTGGAGAGGTCGCCCACAGCTGAGGCGATGAACAGGATGGCCGAATGTAGCCGTGGGGTAATACGTGCTCTCACTGCCATCAAAGTACGGCCACCATCTCACCCCAGAGACCACCATTTCAGACCAGCCAACTGGAGGTAAATGCAGCCATGACCAGCCTCCTCCAAGAGAAGGATGCCAATTCCAGAATACTAGATAAAGTCTGACTAAAAGGAAGAGGGTGTATGTGTAAAACTCCAATTCCGGGTCTTGACCCGTTTCACCTAGCTGTGGCACAGGACAGGGCACGGGACGTGTGCCAGGTCCCCACCGACTCCCTTTGGTGCACAGGGAAGGAGGGAAGCGGTCAACGGGCAAGGTCTTCCTCTGTAGCTCTGACCCCGCTCCCAGGCTCCATACCTTCCAAGTCATCGATCGTCTTCTCCAGCTTGGCCACCGACCTCTCGGCAAACTCAGCACGGGTCTCCGCCTGGGGAAATGTGACAGCAGACGGAGTCGGAGATGAGCAAGGAGAGTTCTGTGTCTCCACCTTCTACTTGTACACCCTTCACAATCAAAGCCAGCTCGTCTAAGTCCAAGTTAGGGCCTCATACACCTCTAAATAGTTTGATCCTTCCCTAGAATTCCCTCAGCTCACCTCCTTGAGTTTATCCGTAAGAATCTTTATCTCTTCTTCGTATTTGTCTTCCTTTTGAGAGTACTGTAAGAGAAGTTGGAATGCAAGTTTCAGAGTAGGACGTACTCACACGGACAATCCTACCACCCCATCTGCCACCACATCCCCTCTTCCAGTGAAATCCTCTCAGATTTTAATGTGTGGTTGGGCCACGAGAAAAGAGCAAGGCCCATTTCTGGACAAGAGATCATTAAAATCCACAAGTCAACATCCTTAAGGCCTTGATACCCTCAAATTAGAATCCTCTGGATTTTTTACCTTTAAAATGGGACCTAAGCTTTGACCTCATTCCGATCAACCCAACGAGGTCATTTTTCCTTCCTCCCGTTTAACGAGGAGGTACAGCAACACCCCAAGGCCAGCCACATGGCCGAAACAGTCCCACGTGACGCTAAAGAGGAGTCCTCTGTCTCGATCGCTTATTAGGTCTCGGATCTACCATTTGCTGACCCCACTGGTCTGCTAGAAAACTTCCGGGGACCCATGATTACTGCTATTTAGCACATCAGTATCAGCCTGAGGAGAACATGACCCCCAAGCACCTGAGACCACGAAGTGATCTGAACTAAAGCAACGAGAGCACACGGGAATTAGCGTTAATCCCGGGACGTGGATGACCAGGATGTCTCACTAGATTATGTAAGGACTGGGTTTCTCCAGTCTCTCATCAAGGGCAGGGCTGGGTGGGCCCAGGCCCCAGAGCCTGTCACTGTCACAACCAGCCCCTACCTTCTCCGCCTGAGCCTCAAGAGACTTGAGGTTGTTGGTGACATTCTTCAGCTCCTCCTCCAGCTCAGAACACTTACTGTGAATGTTTTACATACCGCAGGAGAGGAAAGGGGAAGAAGGCGAGAATAAAAAAAAAAGGGAGAGAGAGACACACAGACGTGAATTGAACCTATATGTAGAGAGAGCTGGAAGGCATACGGGGAAAAGAGAAGTTCCCAGGTCACCTGAGCAAGTGTCAGCCCTCCCTCCCCCGGACCGCAGAGCCTGACAGACGCTGGGCCCTCCTGGGCTAGGACCCAGGATGTCGGACACTAATAAAACACTTGAGAAAAATCACTACAGGAACGAGTCTACCTCGGGTGGAGGTGGGAACGTATGCCCGACCCAAATAGTCCCCCGGATCACCCCAGGGAAGGAGAGACCCTGCGCAGAGGCGTAAAGCAACTAGGAAAGAAGACATGAAAGATGGCAAGTAAGAGGAACAGAATGGAGCATTCCACGGAGAGGTGAGAAGGCACTCAACAAACCAACCAGTGGAGGGGAGGCAGCTGCAAAACAAAGAACAAAAACCAAGCCCAACGAAACCACGCCGTGCGCGTAACCTCGCCGGGGGTGGGGGCTAATGTTAGTACCTTTTCTTCAGCAGCACTCAGACACTTCAGGCTCTGGTCCATCAGTCTGATCTGCTCGTCCATCTCCCGGCAACGGCTGTTAGTGACGGTCACGGGGATCGCACAAGCCAGGTTGTGGGGAGGGAGAAAGGTCAAAAAGGACACAGCAAGAAAACAAGCAGCAAAACGAAAAAAAAAGATCGTTTTTCAAAAAATGGGAAGACAACACCGCCATGGACATGGTGTGTCATGTCTGGGAGGGGATGGAGAGGAGGCACAGATACATATGCATCAGCACTGACTTGTTACACAAGGCCCAGAAGGTGCCGACGGGGGAGCTCTTCATGTCTGCCCTCGCCCTGAGGCCCCCCCACACTGGCCACACGGTACAAAAGAGACAAATCTCGAGCCGGCACGGCCACGGCAGTGTGTCAAGGAGAAGCAGACTTCAGGTGGGAGGACCCTGTAGGGCCTGCCAGGTGACCACTCACCATCTGCTCGTTAGTCCTTATTTTCCCTCAATTTGCAAACTGCCCCTACGAGAAATAATGGAAACTCATCTGGCACCTGTCACTAGTCCAGAGTAAGAAGGGCCCGTAGCCATTCTCAGGGCCTAAAAAAAGCCCACTCTCTAGGCCCTGTTTAACAAGGTGGAAGGAACACTAGTTTATTCACATTAATGCGCAAGCCAAAGGGGAAAGGACCGAACGGGAGGGCAAGACTGGGGGAGCAAGATACTCACGACTCTGCCAGCTCGGCTCGTTCCTCTGTGCGTTCCAAGTCCCCCTCGATAATCACCAACTTCCGAGCCACCTACAGAAGACCCCGGACGGCCCAGTGAAGCAGAGAGGAAGCCATCTCCCTCCCCCGAGGCTCTTTTCAGAAATCCAAGGACGCTGGGGAGAAGGGGGAAACACGAGGCAGCCCACCTCTTCATACTTGCGGTCCGCCTCTTCCGCAATGTGCTTAGCTTCCTTGAGCTGGATTTCCTGGAGCTCCATCTTTTCTTCATCCTTTAGGGCTCGGTTCTCAATCACTTTCATGCCTCTGCCAAACGGTAAGGACAGACACGGCCCTGATGGGTCTGCCACCAGCTCCACCCTCAGGGGCCCTGAATGGCACCTTTAGAAGCCAGCCCCTCTCTACCTGCCACCCAAGAACTCCCACAGCTCCCCATCTTGGTTTGTTTTCTTTAAAACCTTTTCAAAAAAATTAGCTTTCTCTTACAAAAAAAATAACGCACACTTAAGGGGCGCCCAGGTGGCTCGGTCGGTTAAGCGTCCGACTTCAGCTCAAGTCATGATCTCACAGTTGGTGAGCTGGAGCCCGCATCGGGCTCTGCACTTTCTCTCCCTCTCTCTGCCCCTCACTCACTCGCGCTCTCATTCTCTAAAATAAGTAAGTAAATAGATAGATAAGTGAAAATTAAAATGATAATAATAATAGTAATATACACTTAATACTCAAGGGTATGGTTTAAGGGCACAAAGTAAGCCCTTCCAGTCCTGCTCACCAGAGGAAAACTCTATTCATAAAGTTTCCAGAAATGTTTCACGAAGAGAAAACCCCAACAGAATGACACACTACCCTGTTGTGTACCAGGCCTTCCTCCCTTTCTAGAACTTGCACCCTGCTCTGTAATAGAGCGCACACAGCCACGCGACACATTCTCCCAGCAGCACGATGTCAACGTATGTCCGTCCGACAGGGCATTTTTGATTCTGAAAGCCTTCGTCTGACCCCACGCATGTCAGCACACACCTTTGTTCTGGTTTACCCCACAGCGGCAAGAAGGCAATTGACTATTTTCAACAAAGGTGAGCTGTGATTTGGTTCCCAACCCTGGGCACACATAAAAATCATCAGACCAACTTTAAAAACATCAACACCCAGGGGGCGCTTGGGGGGGGGCTCAGTTGGTTAAAGCGTCTGCCTTCAGCTCAGGTCACTATCTCACTGTCCGTGAGTTCAAGACCCGCATTGGGCTCTTTGCTGTCTGTGCAGAGCCTGCTTTGGATCCTCTGTCCCCCACCCCCACCCCCCACTGCTTGTGCTCTCTCTCTTTCACTCTCTCTCAATATAAATAAACAAACTTAAAAAAAAACACAAAAAACAAAAAATCGAAACACCATCACCACCACCCACACCCCTCTCACGATGGGCTCTAACTGAACTGGGCATAACTCCAGGCACTGCAGTATTTTTAACTCCCCAACGGTCCCCACCCCTCACCCCCATGATTCGAACGGTGAGGCCAAGGTTAAGAAAGATTATTCAGCACCGATCGCTGGGCTCCATCTCCAGAATTTCGGACTCTTAGATCAGGGGAGGGACGGAGAGTCTGCCTGAATTTTCACCCAGCGCCAGGTGCTGTTGGGCGGGGACCTCACTTGGAGAACCACTGCTTTAGGGGAACTCGTCTCACAAATAAGGCCACGATCCACTAAGTGGAGGCCATCCTGGTGGCCCTCTTTAGCAACCATTAGATCAATTTATAGGGTAACACCAATTGCAAAAGGTCACGGAGTCCAGGGAAGCCTCACTCTGTCTTGAAGTGAAATGCATTGACCTGAGTGTTGCAGGTCCCTCTGCACCCCATGCCCCACCCCACAGGCTACCCTGCTCACCTCTCGCTCTCGTCAGCGGCTTTCTCGGCTTCCTCCAGTTTTTGCAGGGCAGTGGCCAGGCGCTCCTGGGCCCGGTCCAGCTCTTCTTCTACCAGCTGGATCCTACGGTTCAAGGAGGCCACCTCAGCCTCAGCCTGTGTTTGAATGAGAACGGACAGAAGTAGGACTGAGATCGGGGCTGAGCGCCAAGCAGAAGGCAGGGTCCGATGCGGCAACACCTGTCCCAGCGCAGACACGGACACCATGCACACACGCCCATCTCCCCCTTTCCCACCAGCTGACTTCGGTGCACTCCACAGGAAGAGTAGTTTAAAACACAGTTCCCTGCCCAGCCCCGTGCCACATAGCACCGCCTCCCTTCTGGACTTGGGTCAAGTTCCTGAGCACACTGGTATCAGGAAAGGTGTCTGGCGAAGGGCTCCTCCAGCCTGAGCTCGGGCGTCCTGCCCTCTCTGCAGTCTGCTTTCAAGTGTCTTGTAAAGTGGAAAAATCAGAAGGAATTCGGATTATCTATTAATTTGCCGAAGTCAAATCGTTAACCCTCCAATGACCTTATTCTAATACACCAGGGGCCTCACTAGCCAAGAGAACGCTTTTCAGAATAACGGTCCAGACCAGAACGCAAAAGGATGCAACGCTGGGCTACCCACCCCGCCCCCCAACCCTGCAACCTGCTCCCACCCCCCCACCTTTTCAAAGGTGACACCAAGGAGCTCTTCTAACTAAAACTACCTGCCTGACATACAAAAAGCGGGGGAGGAGGGGCGGCGCAGAAGAGAATGCTTCCTCCGTGTCCACCCCGACTCCTGCAGATTTCTGAACTGTGACTCCCTTCTACTGCCCCGGTCATCCCTCAGCCTCAGCCTCCTCCCGGCTGCTGTCAGTCCTCTCCCTGACTGCAGCCCACACAAAGGCCCGGCCGGAACACAAGCCGCCCATGCCTCCTCCTTGGCAGTGGAGTAAGAAACGGGGAAAGGAGGCAGCCTGCGTGTAGATGAACTCCGCTGGCAGAAAAGCCCCCCCGTCATGACTGCCTTCCTCGTCCCTACACCTTTGCTGGTGGCAAGCACGCTGACTGCCTCAGCCATGCAAGGACTCCACCTGCTCTGAATGCTACCCGGTTCAGATGCTTATCCAAGTGCTTGCTTAACATGATCTCTCTTCTACAGTCCAGATTGTGCCTGAATTCCATTACCCTGATTTCCTCCTGGCAGTCAGGGGTGGGAGCAGCTACAGAAATAAGCTGGGTCACCAGCCCCTATGGGGAGGGATACAGCCCAAAAGACGCCTGTTAAGAATCAGCTTATTAACAAAAATTTCCAAATACAAACATGGGAGATTCAAAGTCCTGTAGGGTCTGGAGCTATATAACCACCAACCCACAGAAGAAAAGTCACGAGTCCACATAAGCTGAAGTTACCAAGAACCCGTTTGTGTCTCTAACTATACTGTTCAAAATACCACAAAGACAAGTATTCCCTGATCCTGTTTCCTCCAGGAAAACAGATGTCTCTTCGGACACATTTCACCTCACAAGTCCAAAAAGGTCAACGACTCAAGATGACAAGAACAAGTCAAGCTATCAGGCAAGGCCAATAAATCACGGCCGGTGCGATGATTTACCCCATCTCCCTCCGTCAAACGCCTAGGACTATAAAAAAGAATTGAACCAGATTTGGAGGAAGCTCATAAAATCTAAGTCTCCATCCAGCTCACCAGTAGTTCCCAAATGGAGAAGATAACAGACTACGGGGGCAGGGTGTACAGTTTCCATGACAACAATCTGGCAGGCAGTTTCTCCCACGAATCAGCAATTACAATAGAATTCTTCGCAAGGCTGAAGAGGGAGGAGAAGGCACCTCTTGGTGCCCTCCTGAGAGCAAGAGCACGCACACACACACTAACACACACTGACGGAGCCTATATCAAATGCAGAACCTGCCACGGGGTGTCCCCACCAAAGCTTCAGAGACCCTGGGCGGGGGGGGGGGGGGCACGCCAGTCACTGTTCTCTTTCTGCTCCTCCTACAGAAGATCAGTTCTCTTTACAAAGAAACAGAAGTTTGCAGGATCAAGATCTAGGACTACGTCTAAGGGAATAAGGGAGGACTTTTCCTTCAAGCCAGAACCTACGCACAACACCCATCCCTTCATCCCTTCCGGGTCAATCAGGTCCCGCAAGACACTGGGTGGACGGACTTCTGCAAACCAGAACGGGAAACATTAAACCTTGTGCTATTCTAATTACCCAAGGGTTATTAGCACGTCCAGATGTGGTTTTGAACTTGAACTTTCAGCCCATCCACCTCTGCCCAGCCTGGGGAATAGACTCTGAGGTCTTTCCTTCAGGTAATAACAGGATCCTCCACATTAGAAGATGGCTGACCACACGGGGCGCCTGGGTGGCTCAGTCGGTTAAGCACCCGACTCCGGCTTAGGTCATGATCTGGCCGTTCGTGGGTTCAAGCCCCACATCAGGCTCTGGGCAGATGGCTCGGAGCCTGGAGCCTGCTTCGGATTCTGTGTCTCCCTCTCTCTCTGCTCCTCCCCCACTCGCATTCTGTCTTTCTCTGTCTCTCAAAGGTGAATAAATGTTAGAAGAACAAAAAGAAGAAGGGGGAGGAGGAGGAGGCTGGCCACAGCTCCAGCTGTGAAAAGAGTGTGGCTTAAGTGCTACCATCCTCCAAACAGAAGACATTCCCCAGGCGCGCCACACACCTCAAGGCAAGGAAGTGCTGGGGCGCTGGTGCTCGGAGGCAAATCAGGGCCAAGGACAGAAGGGGATTAGCCTAAATCTGGCATTCTGCCACTCTGGGGTTTCTCTTTTTAGACAAAAGCCACAGATGAAATTTTGATCAAAGGAAACCAGTAATGGAAAAGTGAGGTTGGGCCTGTGAAGAAAGGAGTACTCCGGGGTTCACGGTGTCCACACAAGTGTATCTACCCGGGGTGACACTGTGTCCTTAGGGACTTTAAAGTCACGGGGGGGGGGGGCCAGGTGTGAGGAAGGGAGCAGAGCTATCAGCCACAGAGTAAACAAAGGTGGAGACTCCAGAGCAAAGGGCTGTTTGCCTTGCCCCAGGAGTGTGTGCGCCAGCCAACCGGAGGGAAAGAGAAAGGTAATCAGCAGGAAAGTAAACCTAAACCAAAGAAAGGTGATAAAGCCTGTTGCTGGGTCCACCCGACCCAGCAAAAGGAGAGCCACACAACAGGCGTTCCAATCCCCCCAGAGATTGGAAATGGGGAATAGGGCCAAAAGCCTGTTTTTGTTTTTGTTTTTTTTAAGTTTTGCTTTTATTTATGTTGAGAGAGAGAGAGAGAGCGCACACGTGCGTGCACATGAATGGGGGGGGTGGAGGGTGGGGGGGAGGGGGAGGGAGGGAGACAGAGAATGAAAATGAATCTCAAGAAGGCTCTGGCTGTCAGCATACAGCCCGATGTGGGCCGAAGTCAGACGCTTAACCAACTGAGCCACCCAAACCCAGACGCCCCAAAACCTGCTGTTTTAAAAAAAAATTTTTTTTTCAACGTTTATTTATTTTTGGGACAGAGAGAGACAGAGCATGAACGGGCGAGGGGCAGAGAGAGAGGGAGACACAGAATCGGAAACAGGCTCCAGGCTCTGAGCCATCAGCCCAGAGCCTGACTGCGGGGCTCGAACTCACGGACCGCGAGATCGTGACCTCAGCTGAAGTCGGACGCTTAACCGACTGCGCCACCCAGGCGCCCCAAAACCTGCTGTTTTAAAGCTCACTCGCTTCTTCAATAGTGTTTCTCAATTTTTCAGACCAGAAAAAAGGAGGGAAATACCAGAGTAAGTTAGGAGAGAGAGGTATTAAAAACAAATAAGGTGAACTGTATGTGAACTTAAAAATGGTTAAAATAGGGGCGCCTGGGTGGCTCAGTCAGTTAAGCATCCGACTTCGGCTCAGGTCACCATCTCACAGTTTTTAAGTTCGAGCCCCGCGTCAGGCTCTGTGCTGACAGCTCAGAGCTGTTTTGGATTCTATGTCTCCCTCTCTCTCTGACCCTGCCCTGCTCACACTCTGTCTCTCTCTCTTAAAAAGAAACATTTAAAAAATGGTTAAAATAGTAAATTTTATGGTACGTGTGCTGTTACCACCATCAAAAACAAAACAAACAGGTAAGGAAAAAGGATGCATTTGAACATTATGTTTATGCCCCCTGTTTAAGTTTAGCAAGAATTGCAAAGGAGGTTCAAAACCGAAAGTATACCCGCCATGATGCTACACTGTGAAAGGTCAGTCTCCAGACTAACAGCAGAAAAGAAAGGCGGCTCCCAGAACAACTGCAGTCTCGGCTCTGGACTCACCCAGCTTCCCAACAAAGAGCGAAGGGTCACACAAAGCAACCAGAAAAATAATTAAGTGATGATCCCACAAACAGCATGAGATACCATCAGGGAGTGCCCAGCTTCCAGCTCCAGAGGAAGGAGGAGGCTGCCAAACCCACACTCCAGAACGCCTGAGAGGGTAACAGGCAAAGCCCAAGCACCCCTCCCTCCTCAGGAGGAGTTCAAAGTTCACCAGAGCAGAAAGCCAAACGGTTAAGCTCCCTCAAGCTGGGGAACAGAAAGAAGAAACTGGTTTCATCAACCTTTAACTATCACCCTACTTCCCCATCTGAAGACTTCCTCACTAGACCTCAACTCGGTAAGCAAATCCGGCAGGCGCTGAGGAAGGAACCTTAAGGAACGTCTGGAGCTGCTCACTGCTCTGCCTACCACCTGGAAGACCAGGGGAAAACTGAGGCCAAGTTTTCCTGCGAGGAATCCGGCCGGGAGAGGGGAGGGGCGAAGGGGCGTCACCCACCCTAGAACTATCCCCAGGGTGCCCACACTTCAATGTTGAGCCTAACACTCTGCAGCTCAACACGTGGCCGGTTCTTTAAAAGCCACCCTGCCTTCCTTAAGGGGATCTAATCTCCAGAACAAAGGAGACGAGAAGTGTCACTAGCCATAGAGTCACCCAGCCAGTCCATCTCACTTGAATTGACAATTAGAAGCTACTCACACTGGGACACCTGGGTGGCTCAGTCGGTCTCTTGATTTCAGCTCAGGTCATGATCTCACGGTCGGGGAGTTCGAGCCCTACATCGAGCTCCACACTGACAGTGTGAATCCTGCTTGGGATTCTCCCTCTCTCCCTCTCTGTGCTCCTCCCTTGTGGGCACACTCGCTCTCTCTCTCTCAAAATAGGTAAAATAAACTTAAAAATATATATCATGAACATGGGGGAAATCCCCTGAGAAAAAGACGACAGAGAAGACAAGACCCCAGCATTTCTACGCCCCGGTAGAAAAACAAGAGCATTCTAACAATCTCCCACTCTCCCCCCAAAACAGTAATTCTCAGCCACTCCCCAGAGGGGCAGCCAGGGAAAAAACAAAAACAAAAACAAAAACAAAAACAAAAAAAAAACCTGACCAGGCAAGAGAACAACAAGGAATACCAATAAACCACAGAAGTTCCCCATAAGGTCTTCAAATTTTAGCAACACTTACTTTTCTCTCCAGCCTCAAGATTCTCCAAAACCAAGTCAGGAGATCAGTTCCACCCACTAGCCCGTACCCTAGACCCTGGAAAGTCTTGTGACTTACTAAAATTACTGGCCCTCCTCTAAGTAGAAAGCAGTTTCGAGAATCACCATTCATTTCATCATCATTTTATGTTCCAACTTCCAGCTGAGCCAATATTATCTTTAATAAAAAGAGACACCGTGGCGGGTAACTGGGAAACAACAGAGCGTCACTAGAGGCTCCTTGGAACTCATTATTTTGTCTGCGCGAACCACACTGCCGAGGTCAACCAGAAACCTTGACAGAAATTGGCACTCAATCCGAGTCTCGGCCACACCAACTGGCTTATCAGCTGCGCTTGGAAGAAGTGTTCTTAACCGGCTGGGCCTGCACTGATTGCACTTCAGCAACAAAGGCCAGAATCCTGCAGAAGTCCCCGCCTTCCAGGTCGTCAGGGGTAGGGCCAGGCGAGTTTTGTTGGCTCGCACATTTGCACTAACACAGTGAGTGAGGTACCAACTCCTCCTGGGCGGCTTCGCGGCGGTTGACACAGTGGGTTTAGCAGTTGCCCCCACAAAAGGAAAGAGCCCCAGGCCGGAGGATGGGAGGCGGTGCTGTGGCCTTAACCTCCTCCAGGGAGGGCACCGCGCTTCCTCTCAGCCGACTGCAGCCTCATTTCCTGAGCTGGAGGAGGGAGCGGAAAGGCTGCCAGCAGGCCAGGCCGGGGGCTTTCCGGCGGTTCCCACCCCCACCCCCACCCCTGCACAGTAAGTCGGCCCTGCCCCTCCCAGGCCAGAGCAGCACCCACCTACTCTCCCCCCTTGGGCCGGAAACCTCTAACGAGAGCGAATTTCCCCCCCCCCCACCCCACCCCGCCCTTCACCGAGGAGTGGGGGAGGGAGAGGCCGCTGAGCCCCTCCCCTGGCCGCGCCAGCCTCCGAAGGACTGAATGAATGAGCGGGGAGACAGGAGGAGGAGGAAAACCACTTTCCAGGCCCCGCGAGGCTCAGTTCCTTCAAAGGTCAAGCCGGCTCACCCGAGCGCCCAGTTCCCCCTTCGTCCGCCTCAGGTCCAGCCGCGGGTGAGCCCCACCCATCCGCCGGGCTCCAACCTCATCTCCGAGTCAGCCGGCGCCCGCGGCCCGCGCTCCGCCGCGAAACCAAGGGCCCCCCTTCGGGGTCCCAGCCGCTGCAGCGCCCGCTCCCCCTCGCGCGCCTCGCCCTCTCCGTACCTGCTCCCGTGCCCGCCTTTCCCCCTCCACTTCCCGCTGCAGGCGCTCGGCCCTCTCCTCTGCGTCATCGGCTTGCTGCTGCAGAACCTGGATCTTGCGCTTCACCGCCTCGATGGTGGTGATCCCGGCCATGGTGCCCACCCAGCCCCTGCTCGCTCTCGGCTTCCTGCCTCCTCCGCTCGGCGCTGCAGCCGCTTCTCACCCCCACTTCCGCCTGCTCCTCCCTGAAATACCGGAACTCGCCCACCCGCCCGGATGTGGCGTCACCGCCGCGCCCTGCCGCGACAGACCCCGGGCGGGCGGCCCTCGGCGCGAGCGCGGGGCGGGGCCTTTCCCAGCCCAGCAAAGGGGGGCGGGGCAGCGCCGGGCGCGGGCTACCATGGCAACCGGAAGGCGCGCGACAGGCTGCCCTCTGCCCCGCAGCAGGTCCGCCGGGCCGCGCGGCGTCCGCCTTCACCGCGCACCCGACGCCGCCCCGGCTTCCACCCACCGCACACAGGCTCCAAACTCGGGTGCGGGGACAGGCCAGGGCTTGCTGGGCCCCAGCCTCAGAAGAGCCCGGCTCTGCAGCCTCCGCTCCTTTCCGGGTGGGCCCAGGTAGGTTCTCTCCCACCCTAACCCACCGCCTGAAAGTCAAGGCAGGGAATTCCGGGGGTGAGAGAAAAGGCCAGGATGGCGGACTTCTCGTTCCCTCGGCATCGGTACGGATCTCGTCCTTCCCCCGTCACCTCGGAGGGTCACTGTGCACCAGCGATTCACCGACCTGCCAGGCCTTCCGAACCTTGAGTAATTTAGGTATGGTAATCAGTCGTCACATTTCTCTGTGCAGGTGAGAAAGATTTTATCAGGAAGGAGTCCTCTCTTACAGATCACTGTTACCAGACCCTTTGTGCAACAGCCACGTGAGTGCCTAGCAAACGTCCTGTGGAACCGAGCCTCTGTTCGGTGATAACTAAACAGTGTCACTGCCACTTCTACCTTCAGGTGCCCTGAGTTAGAAACTGCCTCCCAGTCCCTGCCACGTGGGACTTCTGGAAGCACAATAGTAAAGAGACTTGAAAATTTTACCTCCTGCTCTCTCCTACTTGTTTGTACTGTGCGCCTACCTTCCCTGTAAGCCATCATAGCAAACGTCTCCTCTGCTGCGACTCTCTTTTCCCCTCAAAATTATGGTGCGGAGCAGGACTCAGGACTAAGACTCCTGGTCCCTGAAATGACTGGTGCTGCCCTCAATGCCTGCTTCTGAAGACACTCCCTCCAGAGGCTTCCTCTTCCTATTTCCTTTTAGAAATACCGAGCAATGAGCTGTTTAGAGGAAACAATTCAAACAGTAAATAATTTGCTTGGTAGAGTACGCTGTGTACTGTTTTTTCCCTCGCGGAACTGGGAAGGAAGAACAGGGAGTAAACTCGACCCTGATGGCCTAAGAATTTTTCCAGCTCCTCTCGGAGAAGTCTGGTCAGAGAGAAGATGGAAACAGAAGTGAGACTTTGGCATCTGGGTGATGAGCAGCAGGGGGCGCTGTTTACCTCCCTTTGCCCTGGTGAAGCGGCCGGCGCCCTCAACGCAGACCAACCCAGGGCTGCTCGGAGCACCGCTGGATTCTGTGAACAGATAATCTTCTCTTGATCCAGGGAGACAGGTGGATTGACTCCTGATACCCTTTAAAGGCATGATGGACGGGCAGCAAAGGGCCCAGTGCTAATGTTTTCCTGGTGACCAACAATACAACAATGTATCAGCAGGTGTACGTGTCCGTCCCCCACCCCTCTCACGTCTGGTATTACTCTTTGTCCTAACCTTGCACTCCTCTTTCCCCTTGCTTTACCCTAATGAGCTTCTGACTTCACCTCGGGTTGAGAAGCCCTTACACACGTGAATGTTCTTACTGCCATTGAACTGTACCCTTAGAAGTGGTTAAAATGGCAAACGTGATGTAGGCTTCGTTACAATTTTTTGAAAACGATTTCAGACAATTCAGGGATGAAAAGGTGAAGCTTGTACTGACCTTGCCATACCCTTGCCCTTTTCTTTCTTCAAGCAATCCAGCAAATCCTGTGCTTTCCAGAAAAGCTGCTCAGATAACCAGAACTCCCTGTGTGAGCGAACATGCAGCCGTTGACTCCCTCCACTCCCTCTCCTGCCCTTATATCCACATCAGAGTACTCTGCTCTGTTAGCCTCGAGGGTAGGAGCTGAGCTGTGAACTTCCCGGGACACTTGTACTGGACGCGCACCCTCCCCCTGAAGATGCAGACATCATGTTGCTGGTGACTCTGACCCTTGCTCTCTGCTTTAAACCTATTGCTTCCTCCTTATTCAGCACTTTTTCCAATTCCTATAAACACTTCACTTTCCTTCTCTGATTCTTTGAGGCAGAAATCCCCCAACTTTTTCTGGGAAAGGCCAGACAGTACAGTTTTCCTGGCTTTGCAGGCCACAGGGTGTGTTGAGCTCCATGGGACAAAGCCTGTGGATGATATGCAAGCGAATGGGCATGGTGTCGTTGCAGTAAAACTGTACAAAACGAGGCTGTGACAGGATTTAGCTCACAGGTGGAAGGTTGCTAACCCCAGCTCTGAGAAAAAAAAACCTTTCTTCCTGCTTCCTTCCTAGCCTAACGTATTTCTGCCTGCTGCTCACAGCCTTCCTCCCCCACTTCTTGGCCTCGGGCACACCTCTGAGGGTACCCGGTACTCGCTGACTTGTAGGGAAAGCTAACAGGGGGAGAGAAGTTAAACAAGTTTTTCTACCCACATACTACATATTGAAATGGGTTTTGGTGGGTTCCTATATAAACATGAGTAACTTCTTTCGAGTGAATATACTGAACCCACCCTGTCTGGGTGGGGGATGACAGTGCGTGTCTGTATATGTGCAACAGCGTAGGACAGACAGAATTCGTCCCCAGGAATTTCCTTTATCTTCCCAGTGAAATAGGGGTATCATCTAGAGCCTCTGTGTTTCTCTCTCCCAAGATCGAAGGTTAGACTTGTTTGTTCTTTCCTTGCTCCTGGACACACCTCCTCCAACCCACATACCTGCCGCTTTAGCCTTAGCCTCTCCAGGAGAGTCGTCACCCAACATCTCATAAAACTCCCCTTAACCCGACACTGCCAGTTTGCGAAAACTTCTGTCCCTATGAGCCAGAGAGATCATCTATCCATCTAGACCCGGAACCTTGGTCAGGTAGTTCCAACAGGCCATCAAGCATCTGCCCAAACCTCTGGAGGTAACCTGTGTTTTCTGCAGTTTTCCAAGAAGGAAGAATTGATAGTTTGCAGGGGACTAAACTCTTGGAAACCACAAATATGTATAACGTATATGATCCTCTTTGTATCTCTGACCTCTGGCAGGATACGTTCAACAGCCCTCGTTACGTTCCCTGGCCACTGCAGGTGGCAGAGTGCCAAAGGGGAGATGATGGGCCTGAGAGCAAAGAGGCCAAACTTGAGGGTCTGGAAACATCTGCGAATGACCCACTCTGTCTCTCTATTTTCCAAAACCAGGCGCTCCTGGGGCACCTGGGTGGCTCAGTCGGTTAAGTGTCTGACTTCCACTCAGGTTGTGATCTCACGTTTGTGAGTTCAAGCCCCACATCGGGCTCTGTGCTGACAGCTTAGAGCCTGGAGCCCGCTTCGGATTCTGTGTCTCCCTCTCTCTCTGCTCCTCCCCCGTTCACGCTCGGTCTCTCTCAAAAATAAATAAACATTAAAAAAAGTATATGTGCTCATAAAAATATGTGTATGTGTGGGTATATACAGATATATATATATATATATATATATATATATATATATATATATATATTTGCTCCTATTTTCCTATTAACTCCGTGCTAAGAATTGACTGTATTTCCATCAATCCCACACTTTCTTTTGTTGCTGTTATGTCACTTTTCTTCCAAACATCTTTCCTTCGTCGCCTCTCATTTACTGTTGTGCTAAAGCTTTAAGCTTGAGGGTAAATGGAAGTAGGTGGTGACGGGATAAACATGAAGTGGAAAAAAACAATTTATTTCATGTTCAGATGGAAAAATTGAACCCAACTGCAGAGAAGCTGAGTGAGTGAGTCATTGCCACAGAGTAAGGTCTGGTGACCCCTTTTCCCCTGTAAGACTCCTTGTTGCTACCCAGCCCGTCATGAGCAATGCTTGCTGTGGTGTCTCCGTGGCATAAGGGCAGGTGCCCACAGTGGCCCAGATGAATAAACCCATAGAGGGCCAGGGTCATTGTGACCTCTTTTGTCCCATTGTGAAATCTGAGCTGGCTCTGCTGGGCGGTTGAGAGATGAGAGTTTCCCTATTAATATCCATATCTACGTGCCAGGGCTTGGACACAAAAGCGAGGAATGTGGCATGGGGGAGGAGGTGGGAAGAGTGATAGCAGGTCTCTGGGCCTGGAGACCCCTCCCTTTGTCTGGGTCCTGGGAAACATAGTGAAGTTCCTGGGTTGAGGATGAGACAAAAATGAGACATTTAAGAACAAATGAACATGCCATCAGGAGGGTATGTCAGCATGTGATCGTGTGCCAAAATGCACGCGAGCATCTATTTCTACACCCTGAATCCACAAGTATGTATGTGTCCAAGCGTGGGGTTTCGTCCTATCAACATGGCGCTCTGCACATGCGGATTAGCCCACCTTCCGACTCTGTCATACGTACGTCAGCAGCCTTCTTCTCTGCCAGCTCCAGCTTCTCCTGGGCGTCCTTCAGAGCTTCGGAGTACTTGTCCAGCTCATCCTCTGTCCCTTTCAGCTTCTTCTGCATGGCCGCCAGCTCATCCTCCAGCTGCAGGAGCCCCACGAGTCACACACAATGGAGCAGGCCCAGACCGGGGGCTCCCAAGCCCTGACAGACCCCTGTGCTCGTTCCCAAAGAGACATACTTTCTCCCTAGCCACTCCCAGCCAACTGCCCTAGGAGTTATGCCTTGGCCTGTGACCCTGGGATCTCTGACCTTAAGATGACCAAGCCATGGTGGGTTTTCATCCAAGACCCTGGGATGGTAAGGGTGTAGACGCCTGTGACTCAAGACTGGCTCAGTCGGTAGAGCCATGTGCCTCTTAATCTCGGGGTTATAAGTTCGAGACCCACGTTGGATGGAGAGATTACTTAAAAGTAAAATCTTCAAAAAAGATCAAGGGAAAAGAGATCCTGTGTGCCCGGCCCCCACATTTTCCTCTAGAAACTGGGTTCTCCCAGAACATGGTCCGCCCCGTTTAGATCTGGCAGACACACCAGGGCTCAGAGGGGGCTGCTGGATTTCCCAAGGTCACACAGGCGCTCTGGAGCCGAGACGCTGGACGTCCTCTGCCTGTCCAGTGCGGCTGGGGAAGAAGAGAGTCCCTCCCGCCCAAAGAACAAGCTGGGCTGGTGGCCACTGCCTCTCCCGCGAGAGCCCTCTCCCATCTCGCAGTCTTGCTCGCCAGCAGGCAAAAGAGAGCGGTGCCAGCACCCACCTGCTTGCTTCTCTCCTCTGCCTGCTTTTGCTCTGCTTCAGCTTGCTCTGCCCGGTCCAGAGCATTCTCCTTGTCCAGCTTCAACATCTGCATCTTTTTCTTGATGGCCTCCATCATGAGCTGTGGCTGTTGGTGAGCTCGCCTGCGAAACCTGGAGAACTGGAGGCCAGGGCAGGAGAGGAGGGCAGCTGGCTGAGTGACTAGGCGGCCCCCAGGCTCGAGCCTTTTATCTCTGCTCACGGCTCCACCTCTTGTTCCTAATATGGTCTTTCCAGCTCCTTCCATCCCATTATTGTTCTCCCTGGGGGAGCGCGGGGTGAGATACTTTGATGGACTGACATCACCAGCAAAGAAAAATTGGGGAACAGCTGAGGCTGATTTTAGACAATGGAAAGTGGGGGAGGGGAGAGGTTCTCCCTGACCCTGGCACGTTCCACCCTCTGGGCAGCTCTGTGGGTGTTTGAAAAGAGCAAGGGGAGGGGAGAACACTGAAATACAGGAGGGTACTTTGGCAATTCTAGGAGCGTAGCTTTCACCCAGAGGGTCCTAGTTGCCCTTCCGTTTCCCCATCACCCTCACCCCCCTCTGTGCTGGATGCTGGTCAAAGGCCACTGGTGGAGTTTTACCTTTTGATTCCCAGCATTCAGGGAGCTTGAGCCACAGTGAAAAAGGAGAGGTCACTCGTGATGATCCCTGACAATTCCCCCGGATCCCCAGATCAAATTACTGTGCTATTTCAAGAGTCTCTAATTGGCAGGGAGACATCATTCCTCCCCATTAAGAGCCACAGGGACACAGTAAGCGGTGACCGTCGGTCCCTGGGAGGTCCTCCCAGAGCTTCAAGTGAGGTGGGGGAGAGAAGCAGGGGAGGATCAGAGTAATCTGGGTGGGACCATGCCCTCTGTTTGCCCACAGTGGTCTTTAGGTAGAACTTTCATGCCCACACTGACCAAGCACTGTGCTGCTCTCCACTCTTGTCCTCTGCTCTCTCCTTACCCAACCTACCGCCATCCACACATCACAGTCCTCATCGGTGCCAGCTCTGTTCTCCCTGGCTTGACTCCAGGCCATGTTCATTCCTCCACTTGGAGCCTGTTACTGACGGGTGGCAATTGATCCTAGTACACCAGTGCCACACAATCTGAGAATATGCCAGGGGAGAGGTGGGCACTGTTCAAGGTGACCAGAGCTATCAGAGAAGACTATGAATGTGTCTGATTAGTCATATGTCAAGGAAAGATGGCTAGCGTTAATACTAAGCCCCAGCAGTGGGGTAACTGAGACACCCACCAGGGCACGGGGCAAAACTGGAGTCTACTCTTGAGGTCTTCCAGTCACTAGAGGTAGATGGGCAGATAGGCTATCAATTGACTCTTGAAGGGAAGCAGAGAAACCAAAGACCCTCGCTGCAGGACCAGTGAACAAGAGAGTCCCAGGGCCAGGAAGCAGCAGTTAATAAGGGTGGGGGCAGTATTGAATAAGGAGGAAAAAAATACAAGGACAGAAGATCAGAGCTACATCCCTTCCAGTAAAAGGGGAAGATACGGGACGAACTGAAACTCCAGTGCCCGCCCTTGTACTCCCGCACTAGCTCTCCAGCCTAAGAGCGAGGCCCACGTAGGTTGCAGCCACCGGTGTTCCAAAGGGACCCTGGAGATGAGCGGTTCGGTAAAGGGGCCCCAGAGGTTGATGCCAAATTGCCCACTGCTGTAAGAATATGTTTGATATTTAGTTGGTTCCTAATTAAACAACCCAATATCAAACATATCACACAGAAGCCGGCAGGAGAGTTTCGGTGGTCGTCTGCCTTCCTCCCCTCCAGCCACCAAGCTTGCCTACATGGAGAGCCATCTCCTTGGGGAAGGACGCTGACCCCTGTTCTTTGCCTCCCAAGACAGCTGGCTCTCACTCGTCTGCCCTTCGTGCTGTCCCTGTATCAGCTCCTCTCCCACCAGCGCCTGGCCTTTGCTGGATCACGTTGGCCCAGACCAGGAAGCCTGTCTGGCAGGGCTCCACATCCGGACACCTATCCTCTCCAAGGGCTCCCACACGGAGCTTCTCGCCCTGATGTCGCGCCCATGGCACTGAAGGCCGGCCCAGCCGCCTGCCCTCCCCAGCCTCCTTCCCACTGCCCTGAGGCTTTCCGGGGGAGGGCCTTTTTTGGGGGGGGGGGGTGCTTGTACACCCTGCTTTACCTTTCGAACGGAACTCCTAACCTTCCAGATCACCCCGCCAGACTGCCGAGGGCCTTTCAGCCCACAGCATCCTGGAGTCCTCCTGCTCTGAAGTACTACAGGGAAGTGGCCATGAGAAACTTCCAGCGCGCTTCTTCCATCATCTTGTTCCTTCTCCCCTTCTCCCCATGTCTTCCAGGCACCCTCAAAGTCACCCTTGGGTGTCCGGGAGAGGTGAGGGACCTGTGCCCCTGGCGGGCTCCAGCCTGGGCTCCGGAGAAGGTATATGGCCTGCCCTGCCTGGCAGAACTGAAGCGAAGACTTTAGGAGATCAAGGGCGGAGCCCCTCTGCCAGGAAGAAGCCCACAGGCCTTGGTGCTCTTCTCCCGGCGTCTTCCCTCACAGGGGTCCAGCCTGGCTCCCCGCCGGGGGGGGGTTTCTTCTGAGGAGGATCAGGTCTGTTGACCGTCACGCGGCAGGCGGGTGTGTCTCCGCTGTGGCAGAACGGAGCCCGAGTTATAGCTGCAGCGGGTGGCCGTGCGGGGGTGGGCGGGGGTGCCCTGCTTCAGCCCCAGGCCTGTTCCATGTGTCCGTGTTCCCATTAGTCCGGATTCCCACCCCCACCCTGCCCCACACATATACCCACTCCACAGTGCCCTTGATCTAGATCAATGGCTTGTCTAAAGCCCCAGTCGATGCCCGTTGTGCGCCTCCGGCCCTCCAGGGGAAGGCTGACAAGAGGGCGCGCGGCCCCACGCTAACCCTGTGGTGTCATTTCGTGTCCTTGCTCCCCATGGCTCTTACTGGGGGGGGGGGGGCGGGGGGTGTGTGTGTAACGCTTGCTCTCGTGACCACCAGCCTCACCCTCACCCCCACGTTCAGCTCCCTTCTCTGGGAGCCTCAACTGCCCTGGTGAACCAGAGGCTAGGAAGTGACAGGAGCGAAAAGCACCTCATGTTTGGGGACACTGATGTAGAAGAGGAGCAGTTCTCTCAGAAGGAGACTGACCTCGGGGCTCGATGAGGCAGGCCTCAGGTGGCCCCGATAAAAGGGATCTGAGTCTCCTGGCGGTGCCTCCTGTGTGGCCATCTCGAACCAGGCCGGACCCTCTGGGGCTGGAGGTGGAGAAGGTGCCAGCCCCAGAAGGAAAAGGGGCTGGCTGGGTGGCTATGACCCGGGGAAACAGTTGATGTGATCAGAGCAGACAGAGCAGGCGGGGGGAGGGGGGGGTCACAGGAGATGGGAGGGGGGGCAGCCTGCCAATACCGGAGCCAGCCGGGCTCTGACAAGCCCTGGGGAGAGAGGCCAAGGTCAGGGACCAAGGCAGGAGGGGTGGGGTGTTGTGTGGGTCCCAATAAAAAGAATGAGGAGGAGTAAAGGGGCTGCTGCAGGAGTCGGGGGTGGCTGGGGAGCAGCCAGGCAACAGAGAGGAGGTGAGAAGGGAAAAAAACTCTCAGGGGGCAGGAAAACACTATGGCTCACCATTTATTGGACCTTATGCACCACCTCTCTGCAAAGTGCTTCATTTCATCCCCACAGCAATCCAGGGAGGTAGGCATTATCTCCAGTTTACAAACAAGGAGCTGGGACCCAGAAAGTTAAGGTAACTGGCCCAAAGCCACGCAGGCAGGCAGTGACAGAGGCAGGATTCAAACCCAGATCTGCTATGCTCTGGGGCCAGGCTCTCCTGGACAATGTACACAGCAGGGCCCACTGGAAGGCGGCTGTGGGCAGATGAAGGACCGGCGGGGGCGGGGGGGGGGGGCCCCCCCCGCAGGATCAGAGACCCAGCCTCAGGCTGCAGGTCAAATCCAGGCCGCATGCGCCTGCTTCTGTCCCTCGTAATGTGTCACCTTGCCTTCCTCCCCTGTCCATGCCTGCCTCCCAGCCCGTGAGCCCCGTGCCTTGTTGGCTACAGGAACTCGTGAGTCATTGACTTAGAGATGCTCGGGAAGCAGGGCTGTTGGAGGTGAGGACGAATGGGTGCATGGGGGCACAGACACAGGCGTGGGGTGAAGTGGCATCTCGGGTGCATGGGGGTGGCCGGGGCGTGGCGAGGGGCTTGTGAACGGCCAGGGTCACAGTGAAACCTGAGAGAGAAAAGGGAGGACACCGGCTGTGTGCCAAGCACTAGGCTTGCTCGCTATGAAATTTTATTTAATCCTCATAATGATCCTATGAGATGGGCATCACTGTCCCCATTTTCAGAAGAGGAAACTGAGGCTCAGAGAAGTAACTTACACAAGCTGACAGCAATTAAGAGGCACCAGACTTAGAACCCACACCTGACTCCAAAGCCCACACCCTTCTCCATACCTGCTGCCTCTCTGTGCCCATCAGTGGGGCGTGCAGGGAGAAAAGGAGGGGGCTCTGGTGTCGGAGGGGAGAAATGCCCACTGAGGGTTGGAGCCAGACGGGGGGAGGGGGTGGCGGCGGGACGGGGAGACCAGAGCTGTGCAGCGCACACAGCCGCACGGAGCAGAGGGCAGGACAAGCTCCGTGTGGACAGGACAAGTGGCCGACGAGGATGCTGACAGCAGGTGAGGGGACCGGGAAGTTGCTCTGGCCTGGCGGTGACAGTTTGTCCTGGCACCTGTTACCGGCTGCACAACGGGGGTCTCTCTGGCTTGTGATGTCATTTTATGCAAAGCAGATCTTCATAAGTAAGGTTCTCTGTGGCCCACAGATGCATGTGACCAACCAGTACCTTTTAGAATTCTTGAGAATCTGAAGGCCGTGAGATCGTACACGCTCTGAGCAGCTTCACATAAATCGCTGCTCCTTACTTCCTTATAGCTGCCTTACCCCTCATTGCACTGGAGTTTGGAACCGTGTCAATTTGCAGAGGTGGGAATTCGGGTCCAGAGGAAAGAGACCTGTCCCAGGTCTCATCATGGGACCCCAGGCCTCCTGCCAGCCAAGCGCCACGGCACCCATGGGTGAACAGCCACACTCAGAGCTATTTGTCCAGGAAGATGGAAAAGACGAGAGGAAGTGAGATCGGAGAGGCAAGTGAGCAAAACCCAGGAAGCTGTTTTAAGATCACGGGTACAGCTAAACCCTTTTGCAACCAATAGGGATTCAGGGCCGTAGAATGAGCCATATGTCTGCCTTCGAGCCGTTAAGAGCCAGCTTTGTTTTGGGCGCCGTCAGAGTCTCTCCACGTAAAATGCTCTGCCCATCAGATTCAGTTCCTGCTGGTACTGCTGATGCTCCTGTTCAAGCAGCTGGTGCAGGGCCGCTCGACGGGCCTGGCGGGGGTGTGTGGGGAGGCAGAACAGAGTGTGACGTCAGGCCGGCCCCTTTCCTCGTTCTCCCGCGATGGCAGTCCAGCGTGCGTCCTCCTGGCTTTGGACTTAGCTGTGCCACAAAGCTAGGCGGTAGCATCGAGGCTGCGCACTGCAGGGGAGGCCTACGCAAGTCTTTCTCCGTGGATGAAACCCCACGTTCAGCAATTACTTGCTGAGAACACCATGAACCGTGACCTCCGCCAGGCCCCGGGACACACAGATGGCGACCTGCTGGCGACCGGGTTCTCCCGGGAGAGAGGGGCTCTGAGAGGCAGGTGCCGGGCACGGACACGAGGGGAGCGAGGACTAGTCCGCGCCCCGGGACTGGAGGCCGGGTCACCTGCAGCCGGACGCGAAGAGCCACTTGACGAGACCCGGTACTGCTCCAGTGTGATGCTGAAAACCTCAGAGGCAGATACACTGGGCAAGTACTGGCAGCAGTGAAGAGCTTGGGACCCCGGCGGACTCTGCAGGGCAGTGAGGGTGAGGCTTCAGGTCACCCTTGCGAGAACTCACCGTCAGCAGCTGCTTGTTGGCCAGTGCCAACTCCTGTCCCCTGGTGTCCTGCATCCTTAGGGCAGCATACAGGTTTCTCCTCTGGCCCAGCGGCGTCTGCCACATACAGTGGGTGTGTGAATTCTGCCACCTGCCCCAGGCACAGAGGAAGGAGCTGACTGGATCAGTTAGGAGTGGTGACACAAACCCCATCACCGGAACCTCTGTGCCCATGTCAGAACACGGCCAGCTCCTTGAAGGGTAACTAGAACTAAGAACCTAGTATGCGTTGAATCCACAGGCCGCTGAATCATCATAACCGTGTGTCAGAGATACTAATTTTGCACGGCACACACGGAAACAAAGTTCAGGTGAGTCGCCTAAGGTCACTTAATGGCAGACCTGGGTATCAAAATCCAGTCTAAAAATTAATACCTTCCGTTACACCATGGTTCTCATCCTTAGCTAGACAACATTCTGCAATCATTTAAGGTTTTTTAATTCATGAGAGAAATATGCATTTCTCTCCCCCCACCTCTCTCACACGTGTCCTCTGCTCAGGTAACCCTTGAGTTTTATTTTTTTTTTTTTAAGATTTTTAAGTAATCTCTACACACAACGTGGGGTCAAACTCACAACCCCAAGATCAAGAGTCACACGCTTCGGGGCGCCTGGGTGGCTCAGTCGGTTAAGCGTCCAACTCTTGGTTTCGGCTCAGGTCACGATCTCACGGTTTGTGGGATTTTCTCTCTCCTTCTCTGTCCTTCCCCGGCTCGTGTGCACGCAGTCTCTCTCCAAATAAATAAATGATAATTTAAAAAAAAAAGACTCGGGGCGCCTGGGTGGCGCAGTCGGTTAAGCGTCCGACTTCAGCCAGGTCACGATCTCGCGGTCCATGAGTTCGAGCCCCGCGTCGGGCTCTGGGCTGATGGCTCAGAGCCTGGAGCCTGTTTCCGATTCTGTGTCTCCCTCTCTCTCTGCCC
>NW_024412438.1:5097477-5163173 GCF_014898765.1 Herpailurus yagouaroundi | reverse complement strand
GGGGGGGGGGGTGCCGCCTGAGCCGATGACCCCCGTGGTGTCTGGCAACAAAGGAACTTCTGCCTTCCCTGAATCAGGCAACCTTTCACATGGGTGGGGTCATCCCTGGAGCGGTGGGCACAGCACGTCAAGACCTGAAGTTATCAGCTCCCCCAGGAGTCCTGCAGTGCTGACAACACACCCGGGGGGAGGGTCCTCATGCCCTGCTGCCACCCAGACCTGGACACCCAGGGTGACATCTGCCTGGACATCCTCAAGGACAAGCGGTCTGCCCTGTATGACATCAGCACCATCCCGCTGCCCACCCAGGGCCTGCGAGAACTCAACACCGATAGTCCTTTGAGCACACGCGCTGCTGAGCCTGGAGAAACCCCCACAGCCTTTAACAAGTATCTGCAAGAAAGCTGCTCAAAGCTGGTCCTTAGCCAAGAACCCGGACTGTGTAGACTCTCTACGTTATCTTTCTTATTTTTTATGTTTATTTTTGAGAGAGAGAGAGAGAGAGAGAGAGACAGAGAGACAGAGAGAGATAGCATGAGAGGGAGGAAGGGCAGAGAGATGGGGGACAGAGGATCTGAAGCAGGCTCCAGGCTCTGAGCTGTCAGCACAAAGCCCCACGTGGGGCTTGAACTCATGAACTACAAGGTGATGAATTGAGTTGAAGTCGGACACTTAACCAACTGAGCCACCCAGGTGCCCCTAGGATTGTGTATCTTCAGCTATGGGGTCACTTTGGTTTAAGTCTCTGGTTGAGCCCTTGTGGTGATGAATATAGTAAACAAATACATTGGGCTTAAAAAAAAAGGGGGGGGGCACCTGGCTATCCCGGTGGAGCACGTGACTTGATCTCGGGTTCCTGAGTTCAAAACTTATGCTGGGTGTGCAGACTATTTAAAAAGAAAATCCTGGGGCACCTGGGTAGCTCACTGGGTTAAGAGTCCGACTCTTGATTGCGGCTCAGGTCGCGATCTCACGGTCTGGGGGTTCGACCTCGGTGCGGCTCTGCACTGACAGCGTGGGGCCTGGCCGGGATTCTCTCTCCCTCTCTCTCTGCCCTACTGCATGTGCTCACTCTCTCTCGGGATAAACAAAAAAATATATATATATACACCAAATGAAAACTGAAAGCTTTGTTCTTCTGCCCCAGTTCTCAAAGTTACCAGTTTGTGTATTTTTCCAGAAAGTTTTTCTATCATACACTAGGAAGTATATTTTTTTATTACCACACGCTCATACATTTGTTAGTAGTAGTTGTTAACAGTTGGACTTTCCTATCAACACATACACACTTGCTTCATTCTGTGTAAAGGCTGCCTAGTATTTTTATATCATCACTTAACAAGGTAGGCTGTTCCTAGTTTTTAAAATTTAAAGTAATCTCTCCACCCAACACGCGGCTGCAACGCAAGACCCCGAGATCAAGAGTCACTTGCCCTTCGACTAAGCGCACCAGGTGCCCTGGTTTACTTTTGTAAACAATGCTGTCCAGAATGCTGTTTATGTATGTTCTAGAGCTTTTTGCAGGCATATATATGCAAGGTCAACTCCCTAGGAGTACAGCTGCCACTTCTAAGGACATGTGAATTTTGAGATCTTAAGTGTGACAGATTTCATCACTTACCTTTGTTTTTCTGTTGTAAAAATATTTTTTTGAAGAACTGATCATGTTTGACTATTTTAATTTTTTAAATGTTTATTTTTGAGACAGGGAGAGAGGGAGACATATAGAGCGTTGAGTGGAGGAGGGCCAGAGAAAGAGGGAGACAGAATGTGAAGCAGGCTCCAGGCTCCGAGCTCTCAGCACAGAGCCCAAGGCAGGGCTCAAACTCACCAACTGTGAGGTCATGACCTGAGCCGAGGTCCGATGCTTGACCGACCGAGCCACCCAGGCGTCTCTAAAAATATTTTTAATTTCGGGGTGCCTGGGTGGCGCAGTCGGTTAAGCGTCCGACTTCAGCCAGGTCACGATCTCGCGGTCCGTGAGTTCGAGCCCCGCGTCGGGCTCTGGGCTGATGGCTCAGAGCCTGGAGCCTGTTTCCGATTCTGTGTCTCCCTCTCTCTCTGCCCCTCCCCCGTTCATGCTGTCTCTCTCTGTCCCAAAAATAAATAAACGTTGAAAAAAAAAAATTTAAAAATATTTTTAATTTCTATTTATTTTTGAGAGAGAGTTGGGGACCGAGGATCCAAAGTGGGCTCTGGGCTGACAACACGGAGCCCGATGCGGGGCTCAATGTCACAAACCGTGAGATCATGACCCGAGCCAAAATCAGGAGTCAGACCCTTAACGGACTGAGCCACCCAGGCACCCCCATCAGACTGTGTTTGTAAAAAGGCTGCATCCATCTGGACTCTCACTAAAATTGAACGCATTTTTGCCACCTCACATCCTTGCCAGCTGTGGGCATAACCACCTGTTAAACCTTAAAAACCGGGCTTATCCTCCCCAATCCCAGACCACGCGGTGACGTCTTCTGGGTTGAGGTCCGGACGTGTTTTCCAAAGCTCCCTGGGTGAAGACACAGAGCCCGGTCTCGTCATTCGCTCATTCAACAAATACGGCGCACCTATCACGCGATTGATACAACAAATACTTGCGTTCTTCTTAAAAAACAACAACAACAACAACAACAACAACAATTTGCTCCAATTCTCCCTGGGAGGATGGGAAGAAAGGGACAGTAAAGCCATCTGGGTGGCACGGGGAGCGAGCTCGAGTGAGCACCGGGAGGCCGGTCCATGCTGCGGCCTGCACACCACAGTGTCCTTCCTCAGGAGCCCCGGAGGGCGAAGCGGGTCTGCAAGGTGGCCAGGGGGGTGGGGAGGACACGAGGGTGCGGGGGTCAAGCTGAGGGGAGAGAAAGCAGGAATTACCTGTCGACCATCTTCTTAAATCCCAGGACCCTTTGAAAACTCTGCAAGAAAAGCGAGTCGCTGATCCGCCTCTGGCTGGCACCCCATCCCCAGCACCCTCCCCTCAGTCCAGCGCCCTGTCCCCAGCACCCTCCCGGAGGGGGCTCATGGGCCTTTCCTGAGAGAGGTGAGGGCACTGGGTCCAGAAAGTGCGCAGGGAGCAGCCTGGGAGCAGCCGGTGTGGAACCACCCAGTCTCCTGCTGTTCCCACCCGCTCACCTCAGGGCACCTCAGGAAACCGGAGGGTCACCCATCTGGGAAGTTCGTCCGGCCCCCCCCCCCCCCCCCCCCCAGCTCTGCACACCTCTTCTACTTTCGTGGTCTTTCCCACAGACATGTCCATACGCTTGCGGGACACCAGCCCAGGACACAAGCAGGCTCTTGTCTCTGTATCATCCAGTCACCCAGGTTTCCGGAGTCATGGCAACACGTCTGCCTCCAACAATGACCCCGGGTCTGCGACCTGATTGGTCACCTGGCCTGTTGCCCTGGAGACCAGAAGCGAGTCCCAGTTCTCAGGCTATTCTAGGAGCAAAGACCAGAGCCCCAATTTTAGGGTTTCTTCTGCGGGGTCTCAAGGAGCATCCATATGATCCTAGGTCCAAAGAACATATCCTGTGCCTGTTTGATTAAAAGGCACCTATTAAGGAGTGAATCACGTGTTTTAATTGTTCATTTTATTAGTTTTAACGTCAGAGCAGGGCATTGGTCTGACCATTGCTTCACTGTCCCATATAGCGTCCCCAATAAATGAGGGGGGGTGGGATCGTGTCAGGTGCCAACATTCCCTTTCCCATTTATTCAGGACAGCATGTAAAGAAAGCCTGAGGCCGATCCTCGCATTTCCGGGGACCAGGTCGGGTTAACGTTTCCACACAGCCTGGTTTCCACGGAGCACCAGGCAAGTTGTTCTGCGCACCTCACGGCCTCCCCAGACCTCCCCACCAGCTCACGTCTGCCTTTCCAACCAATCAACTCGAAGATGTCTCAAACACAAACGGTTCCCATCCACCTATGTATGAAGGGGCAGACAGAGAATGCACCAGGCCCGGCTCCCCCAACTCTTACAATTTAGGACTATTTATAGTCTGAGGATAGGGGAAAAAAGGCCAATGAACAAACTATAATCAAAACCAAGTGAGGATTTTTAAGGAAGCCATGATGGAAACATTAAAACATCTGAATTCAACTCCAGAAAAAAGTGCTACCAAGGGAAAATCAAGTCCTAACCAATTCTCTGAAACTGGCCGTAAGAACAGGTTGGAGAATGATCCTCTAGGCGTGAACCCTACGAGCTCTGGACGAAGTGGGACTTCGGCTGACCGGCGCCCACCGGCCAGATGACCTGAGGCCACCAGTAGCAGGAGCAGTGTCCGTCAGCCCGTCACAGAGTACTTTCCAGTGTGTTATAGTTGTCCTTAAAGCTCTTCAGTTCAAGAAAGTGCTTGGCACGTTTACTCTTCTGACTGGAAGGGAGGTAGGTCACCTGGATGGTTGTCGGGGAGACTTCAGGAGACTGGGTTAGGTCTTTGGCGGCTGACTGGTGCTGTCTCTGAGAGCTCCCGCTTCGTGCTTTGACCCTGGAGGATACAGAGAGGGCAGGTCACGGACAGAATGACGACTAACACAAGAAGGCAATTTAAGCAAGACTCAACCGCTCCATAAACATGGCGGTAGCCACAAGTGATCCCTTGTCCTTGTCCTATCTTATAAACTAGCGACTAAAAGCCCATCTGATAGAAGTAGCAGAGAAAACAATTTTCCCAGAGTCCTTGCCTCTGGCTCAACATCTTCTTTTTTTAGTGTGTATTTTTGAGAGAGACAGAATCCGAAGCAGGCTCCAGGCTCTGAGCTGTCAGCACAGAGCCCGACATGTGGCTTGAACTCACAAACTGTGAGTGAGATCATGACATGAGCCGAAGTCAGACGCTTCACCGGCTGAGCCACCCAGGCACCCCTGGCTCAACATTTTCATCTCGCTATAAAGAAAACCTTTATTTGTTATCATTTTTTAAAGTTTATTTTAGAGTATACGTACATACACGTGGAGAGGGGCAGAGAAAGAGAGAGAATCCCAAGCAAGCTCCATGCCTAGTGTGGAGCCTGATATGGGGCTCAGTCCCACGACCTGGGGATCATGACCTGAGAAGCCAGAATGAAGAGCTGTACGCTTGATCGACTGAACCACCCACACGCCCCAAAGAAAACTTTTTAAATTCTGCTGATTCACCTCCTGCATCTATGCCACTAATATACTCCCAATCTAAAAAAAGTCCCTTGAAAACTGAACACCAAAAAATAAGAACAGAAATAGCTATCAAGTACTTACGACATTAAATTGGTCCTTTACCAACATCTAATTTACTGCCATCCCAATATCCCTACGTGGCAGTAACATCCCCAATTTCCAAGTTAGGAAACTGAGGGCCCTCTTGCTTAAGGTCACAAAGCTAGTAAGTGACAGAGTTGGGACAGGAATCTGTCAGATTTCAGGGCCTCGTCTTCACTAACCTCACTGAATTGCTCTAGAAATCAGAAATCAAGGAGTGAATTTTTATTTACTTTTTTTACGGTTACATCCCTTTCTTTTAAAATTTTTTTAACGTTTTTATTTTCGAAGGAGAGAGACAGAGCATAAGCGGGGAGGAGCAGAGAGAGAGAGGGAGACACGGAACCCGAAACAGGCTCCAGGCTCCAAGCTGTCAGCAGAGTCCGATGCGGAGCTTGAACTCAGGAACCGTGAGATCACGACCTGAGCTGAAGTCGGACGCCCAACCGAGCCACCCAGGTGCCCTGAATTTTTACTTTTATTTTTTAAAGTTTATCTCCATACCCAATGTTGGGCTTGAACTCATGACCCTGAGATCAAAAGTTGCATGCTCTACCAACTGAGCCAGCCACATGCCGACGAGGACTAAAGTTTTTTGTAATTATTTTTTTAAGAATGTATTTTATTTTAGAAAGAAAGTACATGTGATCAGGGGAGGGGGCAAAGGGGGAGAGAGAGAGAATCTGAAGCAGGCTCCATGCTCAGCGCAGAGCCCAACGCAGGGCTTGATCCCATGACCTCTGGGATCATGATCTGAGCCAAAATCAAGAATTGGATGCTCAACTGAGCCACCCAGGTGCCCTGATTTTATTATTTTAAAGATTTTTTATAAAGCGTATCTGTTTATTTTGAGAGAGACGGCAAAAGCAGGGGAGAGGTAGAGAGAGGTAGAGAGAGGTAGAGAGAGGTAGAGAGAGAGAGAGAGAGAGAGAGAGAGAGAGAGAGAGAATCCCAAGCAGGCTCTGAGCTGACTGCACTCAATCCCACGAACTGTGGGATCATGACCTGAGCAGAAATCAAGAGTCGAGACACTTAACCAACTGAGTCATATAGGTGCTCTCAAGGACTGAACTTTTAATAAAATTGTGGTAAAATAGACCGTTTTTAAATGTTTACAGTCCAGTAGTATTAAGTATATTCACACCGCTGTGTACCCATCCCCACCACCCATCTCCAGAGCTCTTTTCATGCTGCAAAACTGAAGCTCTGTCCCCAGTAAGCAATAACCCCCCACCCCTGGCACTGTCACCTTCCCATCTTTATGAATTTGAGGACTCTAGAGACTTCACCGGAGTTAGAACCAGAAGGTATTTCTGGTTCAAAGAAACCATGCTTTGAACACGCCTTCTGCCTGACCTCCAGAACAAGCACCCTTCCTCGCCTTCCCCTGCTTTCACTCCTCTTCTGAGCAGTTTTTACCAAACCCTTTGTTTTTGGAACAAGGTAGTTTAGTTTCATGAACAGAGAAAAGACAGGACAGACATACTCCTTACCTTTTCAGAAAGAGCCTTATTCAACACGGCAGAAAATGGACACGGTTCTTTTCAAGGCTGGTAACTAACTTTTTATTTCTACGTGGGCTTTCCCTCTCCACCCTTTGAACATCTGTATAAACAACACCATGAAACCACGCCAGCGCATGTTTTAAACACTGTCAGACAAAAGTCGTGATTCCTATTACACAAAAACTCAACAGCTGATGCTCTAGTGATGCCCTTAGTTTCAAACAAGGTTCCTAAAGCTGTGAGTGGTAATAAAAATGGGGGGAGGGGGCACGTGTGATTGTTATCAGACCAAGACATGAAAGGAAAACACTAGAATCTGAAAGAGGAAGAATCTCTGCATTGAAAAACTTTATTCCGGGACACCTGGGGGGCTGTCAGTGAAGCGTCCGACTTCGGCTCAGGTCATGATCTCACAGTTCGAGAGTTTCAGCCCTGTGTTGGGCTCTGTGCTGACAGCTCAGAGCCTGTTTTGGATTCTGTGTCTCCCTCTCTCTCTGCCCTCTCACGCTTGTACTCTCTCTCAAAAAAAAATTTTTTTAAAGCGTCCAGGATCCAGTTACCATTAAAAAAAAAAAAAAAAAGTAACTTCATTCCCTGGAGGCGCCTGGGTGGCTCAGTCGGTTAAGCGTCCAACTTAGGGCTCAGGTCATAATCTCATGGTTCTTCAGTTTGAATTTCACATTGACTCTGTGCTGATAGCTACGAGCCTGGAGTCTGCTTCCGATTCTGTGTCTCCCTCTCTCTGCCCCTTCCCCACTCATGCTTTGTCTCTCTCTCTCTCTCTCTCTCAAAATAAACATTAAAAGAAAGAAAAAAGGAACCTTAGCCCCCCCCCTTTAAATTTTTGTAATGTTTATTTTTGAGAGAGACAGAGTGTGAGTAGTGGAGGGGCAGAGAGAGAGGGAGACACAAAATTGGAAGCAGGCTCTAGGCTCCAAGCCGTGAGCACAGAGCCCGAACGACCACGAGATTATGACCTGAGCAGAAGTCGGACGCTTAACTGAGCCACCCAGGTGCTCCAACTTTATTCCCTTTACCGGTCTACATTTTACACCAATTCTGACATTTTACTGAGCTGAAAAAAAAAGGGAAAAAAAAAAAAAAAAAAGGAGGGGGCACAAAAGTAGAAGCTTCTCCTACTGTGTTCTTATAGAGCAGCACACGCTTTCAGAGGCAAGTAAGGCAGAACAAGACAGCTCGTCATTGTGATTTTGTTACTACTGCTCATGAAGGGCATCTTGCTGGGGGGTGGGCCAGCACCACCGCTGTCCTCTCCAGCACCCGCCCCCCACACTTACACGGCGGCCAGCTCACTCAGGGCCTCCTGGTAGCGCAGGTACTCACTCTGCCCAAAGACCTGAGGAAAGAGGAAGGAAGAGTGGGGCTCCCTCAGGCTGGGGCATCCCTCTAGTCCCCTGAAGGAAAAAGTGGCCATCCGGCTTACCCCCGTCCCATAGCGGGCTGTCTCATAGCCATCCAGCAGGGTGTCGATGAGGGCCTTGCGCACACCCTTAAAAGGAGTACTAGTGTTCCGGAGATCTAGCAGGTAGGAGCGGAAATTCTTGCCCATTAAGGAACGGGGATGCCTGCCTTCAGCATGAAACGGGATCTCTGAGGAGACAATCACACAGCACAGTGATAACCCTTCTCCCATTTGTTAGTCTTTTTAGTTAACCTTCCAAATTTAGGAATGGGTCGAATGAGTGAATTGGGGGGAAATTCTAATGGAATGAAGACGACCGGAGGCCCAGAGCTGCGTCTGAGCGGTCACAGGGTGCTGGCAACACAACCGTAGGCTCCACCGATGGTACCAACAGTGTCTCCTTTCCATCTACCCCCCTACTCACTCCGGCTCTGAGACGTAAACCATGTTTCAGCAGAAACAAAGCATACTTGACAATGGTCACACGGTAGAAAAAATTCAAGAACCATTTATCTCGGTCTTACTGAAAAAGCGTGGGTGTCACTTGTCTTGTGTGGAAAAACAAGCAAATTACCACCATCCGGTTCACGAAACTAAAGGTCTAAACAATAAAACAAATTCACCCTTTGAAGAAGAAATAACTTGCCGCCATCATTTCCTTAGACAAAATAACCCAGTACTCTCAAAACTCCAGGAAATTCCTCCCAGCGGGGGGCAGAAAAAGCATAAGCTCTAATATACACAGCCCCCCGACCCCCTCCCAGCCCAGGCCCTCAGCCTCCCATCAAGTCACCCCTACCAGAGGCGCGGACGGCGTCCAGGGCTTTCATCCTGTACAGGTAGTTGTAGCAGCCTGTTGAGAAAGAGACTGGTCGTAGGCATACCTCAGATTCCTCAGACTCCAGCAAGCCAATAAACTGCCTCCCCGCATCTCACATGTGCCCAGCAACAGAGGAACCACAGGTGCCCAGCAGCTATGCTGACAGCTCGGAGAGCAGAGGAATTCTGAACACATGGGATTCCTCACTCAAGCGTCCTCCGAGAGCACGCCACATACTCTGATTTCCCTGGGCTTCCAGCTGGAGCAGTCTCGCATCACCGTCTGCAAGGAGCTGAGGTTCATACTTGATGTCTTGAACCCTGGACAGCCGAATGTCAATCTCCTCTCTCAAGTCCTGTTCACACAGAGAAAAGAGCGTGCGATCACTTATCCTGTACTCTGCTTCCCGTCAGCCTCGAAACGGGGCAGAGCAAGCGAGCAGCTATGACAAAAGCAGCACAAGAAATGCTCATCTGGCCGGTAACGTTGCCAGGTCAGGCTGAAAAATATAAGGATAGGCTTGGGCTCTCTAAGAACTTCCCCCAACTGCACATCTCTAACCTAGCTCCGGTTAAAAAAATTTTTGTAAAGTTTATTTTGAGAAAGAGACAGCTAGTGTGCGAGCAAGGGAGGGGCGGGTGGACAGAGAATCCCAAGCAGGCTCTGCACTAGCAGCGCAGAACCCCACGCAGGGCTTGAACCCACAAATCGTGAGATTATGACCTGAGCCAAAACAAAGAGTCGGACGCTCAACTGACAGAGCCACGCACGCAACCCTCTAAGCCAGACCTTTAACCTGCCAGAATTTCCTCAAGTTCTATGGCATCAACAGGATTTCTGACTCAACTGAATTTAGGATCTCGGTTAGGTGTTCTAACAAACTTCTGGAGGAAGAGAAAAACTGGACAGCAAGTGAAAATCATAACCTAAAAATCTGTGAGAATACCTGTATGTGGTTTCCAATAGTTTGGGGACTACCCTACCTGGTGGATCACAGGACTTCTAAAAGCTTTCTCCTGGAGTACACTTAATTTTTTAAGTAGGTCAATTCACATCCATGATATAAACTTCGAGAAGATACTACAGTCACCCCTCACTCACCCCGAAGCAACCACTGTTAAGTCCACATCCATCTCTCTCACTTAAAAGGGCTGCCAGAGCCCCAGCAGATTTTTCTTCTTGTAACTTTAAAAAAAAAAATTTTTTTTTTTAACATTTATTATTTGAGAGACAGCACGTGAGTGGGAGAGAGACAGAGAGAGAGAGAGAGGGAGACACAGAATCCGAAGTAGGCTCCAGGCTCTGAACCGTCAGCACAGAGCCCGATGTGGGGCTCGAACTCATGGACCGTGAAACCATGACTTGAGCCGAAGTCAGACGTTTAACCAACTGAGCCACCCAGGTGCCCCACTTCTCGTAACTTTTTAGCAACTGCCACTGTGGAATAGATCATACGTGAAATACACGCTATGTACGTTTTAAGTAATTATGAAAACCGTGAAGATGAACATCTATGTCTGCTCTCCTGAAGCCATGTGTGCCTAGTTCTGATTGAATGCAACACCCCCAATGTTCATTTGTCAACAATCTTACTTTTCTTCACTGTTTTATCACATATCAACCTGAACAAACTGTTTACCTTTGCCTGGTTTCAAACTTCACACAAATGAAAAAATACTTTTTGAATTCCTCAGCAACTTGTCTTTTCAAAATTTTAAATACTTTACTAAGTTAGAACTTACATGGAATAAAATGCAACCAATTTGTGTGGACTGAGTTTTGACAAGTAAATACACCCACTCAACCACCATTGCAACCAAGACAGAACATTTCCATCACCCCAAAACGTTCTCCATGTCCCTCTGCAGTCAACCTCTTTCCCTGCTCCAAGCAATAATTATGTACTTTTTATTGATACAGTTGTGTGTTCCAGAATTTCATATAAATGGAACGGAACAAAATGGCAGATACTCTTTTGTGAATGGCTTGCTGGCTTTTTTTACTCAGCATGTTTTTGAGATTCACTCATGTTTGTCTTTTTCTTTTTTAAAAATGCTTTAGAATTGCGGCACCTGGGTGGCTTAGTCAGTTAAGCGTCCGACTTTGGCTCAGGTCATGATCTCAAGATCGTGGGTTTGAGCCCCACGTTGGATTCTGTGCTGACGGTTCAGAGCCTGGAGCCTATTTGTGATTCTGCCCCCACCCCCCTCCCGCTTGCACACACTCTCTCTCTAAGATAAATGTTAAAAAATTTTACAAATAAAAAAATGCTTTAGAAATTCATGTGTCCATATGTTCGCATTGTTGAGCTTACTTTCACTCCTAGTATTCCAAAATACAAATAAATCATAGATATATTCTCGAGTAGACGTTTGGCCTAAGAATTTCTTCTGGAAATATCACAATTGCTGCCATGGATATTCTTAAAAAAAATTTTTTTTAAATGTTTTATTTTTGAGAGAGAGAGAGAGAGAGGCAGAGAGAGAGGGGGGCAGAGAATTTTAAGCAGGCTCTGTGCTGACAGCAGAGAGCCTGATGCAGGGCTCGAACTCAGGAACCATGACATCATGACCTGAGCTGAAGTTGGGACACTTATCCAACTGAGCCATCCAGGCAGGCCCTGCCCCACGAATATTCTTCCATGTCTTCTGGTACAACACAAACAAAAATTACTTTCTGTATGGTAAGAGTGGAACTCCTGCACCATGGGATTAGGTACATGTGGAATCTTACTACATAGTACCTGGTTATTGGCCAAAGAAGTTTTAGTAATTTATACTTCCACCAGCAATGAATGCAAACTTATTTTTTATTATTTTTATTTTTTGGTGCAAAAAGGTCATTCTATTAAAGCATGGGGACAGGACCCATGGGCAGGAAAGGCTGCTGAATACAAATTTAAATGAGAGAATTTTTTAAAGGGAAAGGAATCTTATCTAGTCCAGGATGCTCCAAAATCATCAAAGTTTTTAAAAAGATTTTTAAAAATACTATTTTTGAAAGAGAGAGACAGACAGACACAGAATCTGAAGCAGGCTCCAGGCTCCGAGCTGCCAGCATAGAGCCCAACGCGGGGCTTGAACTCACAAACTGTTGAGATCATGACCTGAGAAGTTGGACGTTTAACCGACTGAGCCACCCAGGTGCCCCAATAATCAAAGTTTTGATTGGATCCTGGTGTACTGGTAGCCAACCCTATAACCGTCTTATGGATGGCAGGTGGCATCTGGAGAACTGAGGGAACGTAGAAGCAGCACCATTGAGTTTTTACACCACGACACGTTCCTTAAGGCTTTCCGTGAAATACATCAGCCAAGAACAAAAAAAAAGGAAGATTGCCAGCACCGGTTGTTGAAAGGACACCCAGCCAGGAATCGAGCGAACTGTGTACTAGCTCCGGTTCTCTCACTAACCTGTTTATCACTCAGTAACACGTTACTGAGCACCCACTACACGCAGGCCCTGGCTTTACTGTGAACAAAACTGGCATGGTGCCTGCATTCCTGAAGCTTATGGTCTCACGGAAGGTAAGCATTAAACAAGCAGACAGACACAAAAGAAAACTTGTGATAAAACTGTATCCAGGAAAACAGGTTACTATGAGAAAAAAAAAGATCACCTACTTTAAAACAGGTAGTAAACTCTCTTCTTCAGAGGAAACAACATTTGAGCTAAGATCTAAAGAGCAAATCAGCTAGCCAAGAGAAAACCAAAGACCACTCTATGCCCCAACAACAGCACATGCAAAGACTGGAAACCTAACATGTGTAGCCGGATCCCGGCTGGATCCTTGGATCAGAAAGAGCCAGAAGCCGAAGACAGAAGCAGGACTGGGGGTGGCATTTAGACCTCTGATTTCCAGGTGAGGTTTGTGGAAATGCTACAAAGGCGGAACATATAAAAACAGGGAACTCAGGAAAGAGATCTGGGAGACGGAGAAAACGTCATCACTAGAGATCTACAAGCCAAGGAAAGGAAGATAGTTACCGGAGAAAGCGTGAAGACTCCTGGACTATTCACCTTGGGCACGTCCTGGGGTAAGCTGCTTCCTTCTCAGGTTTCAGCTCCTAACACGAAGGACTAGGGGGACCCGGGGATTGATGAGGCCCCCAGGAGTGGAAGGTAGTGCAGCGGCAGATCCTTCTCCGTGACCTGGGGCTAACCTGCCGCCCTAACGCAAACCTTAAAACAGAAAACACTGGGCGGCACGTTGAGCTTGCGAACTCTGTCCACAGAGTTGGCAAATTTTAGTCCAAATCCTTCACTCCGCAGATGCAAAAACTGTTGCCTCTGCGCCCAGTGCACGCTGTGCCGCAGCAGGGGGAGCGGAAGCCAGAGCCACGCTGACCGTTCTCTCTCCGGCCAGCGCGGGGAGAGCGACAAGGGAACTCGGGAACCAAAGTCATCTCAAAGGCGAAGGCCATCTCACTCTAGGCCCTGACGGAGCTGCAGAACCAGGCCGACCTCGTGCCTTAAGGACCTACCTTGGGGGCGTTGTGTCCCACGGGGACATGAGGTCCCCTTCGGGATTTCATTGCAAAGCGCATGATTTGCCTCTTCACAAAAATAAACAGCAGTACGAACACCTGTCCAAGAGATAGGAAAAAAGGACAGTATCTTTAGCAAAAACACAGTAATTTTTTAAAAAGGGGGGGTGGGGCACGCCTTCCTTTGAGGTCCCCAGCTGCAAGCGCTCAGGGCTGCTTCGGGGCACGTCCGGGGGCCAGAGGGCAGGAGCAGGGCGCTCGGCCCCCAGGCGCTCCGGGGGCAGGTACGAGTCCCAGCCCAGGGCAGGCGCAGGTGGGTGAGCGAGCGGCTGGGGGCGAAGGGCCGGGACGCGGGGTCTCCTCACCAGGCTCCCGTAGGCCATCACCAGCACGACGTTCACGCCGGACAACCAGTTACTGCCGGACGCCATGGCCTCCCGCCCCGCGCACAACCGCTCCGGGTCAGCCTGGGCTCCGCCGAGGCCCCGGCGCCTGGGCTCCCCGAAACTCCCCGGCCATTTCCTCACGGGGAAACACCGACGCTCAGCCGGCCTGAAAACATGGCGGACAGGGGCCCAGGAAACAAGAACGCCGCCTTCCCGCTGCCCCCAGCACGTGACCCAGGTCCGCACCGGCGCGCGCGGAGACGCCGGACGACGCCGGACGACGCCGGGAACAGGAAGCGGATGCCGACAGTGCGTCACGCGGCGGAGGCGGGGCGGACGCGCGGAGCCGCAGCGCCGCGGCTCGTGGCGGGCAGTGCGCGCGCGCTTGCGTGCGCGTCCCTTTTCGCGTCACGTGCCGGGGGACGCAGGCAGGCAAGTGGGAGGGGGAAGGCGCGAGAGCGAGCGCGCGAGGGGAAAGGAGGGAGGGGGTGGGGAGGAGGGAACCTTACATCACGTGACAGGGGCGGCGCGGCCCGGGGTGTCAGTGTGGAGGAGACTGAGGTAAAGTTGGGAGCGCAGCGGCGTTGGCGGCGGCGGCGGCGGCAGCGGCAGCGCGGCGGGGCCGGGTATTGTCCGCGGCCCCTTTAAATCCGCGGTCTCCCTTTCCCCTCCCTCCCTTCTCCCGTACCCCGCCGGGCCCCCCCCCCACCCCAGTCGGCCCCCCGCCCCGTGCGTTCCCCCACTGGACACCCCTCCCGGTCGTGCGAGCCCGGCGCCCTACCCAGTCCCCTCCCCCCTAGTTGGCCGCCGGAGGTTTTGTTTATGGTTGGATTTGCGGCCTAGTGGGCCGCGCCGGAGCCGGGGCCTCGATTTGGGAGCGTGGCCGGGGCGGGGCTTGGGCGGCCGGAGGGGGGGGGCCATGCGGCTAGAGCCCGAGCGGGGAGAGCGAGGAAGAGCGCGAGCGAGCGCGGCCTGGGCCCCGCCTGAGGTAGGGCCCTCTCCGGCCCGGCCGCTGCCGTGAGGACGCCGCGGGGGCCGGCCTCCCTTTGCAGCCCGCTGCGGGCCTTCTCGGATCCGGATCCGGCCTGGTTTGGGGGTGGCGGGGGGGAGGGAGGACGGCGGGGTGGAGCTGCCCCGAACTCCCCCCCATGTGGCCCTCAGTTCGGAGTGCGGAGGATTAATTTGTTCCGGGTGGGAGGTGAGGCGGCGATTGGCCCCGGGAGCTCCCGATGTGGCGCTGAGCGGGGCGAGCCTCCCATCCTCCACGCGTGGGCTCGCGTCCCCTGTCCGCTTCCAGCCTCTTTGTCAGCTCCTCTTACCGCCCGTCCTGCTTTCTCAGCGCCCCGGCATGGGGGACGGCTTCTCTGCCGCTGTCGTAAGCGTGCCGTGGCCCACGCTGGAGTTTGGGGGGCCCCGGACAATTAGGATGTTGTTGGGGAAGCTGGGCGGGCCGACCCCCACAGGGTGTGTTACGCCCGAGGGACGTCACTGGAGCCCTGGGGTGCGGGTCCACTCTTCTCATAATAGGACAGGAATCCCGAATTTCCTCAGACCCTTCACTTTGTGGACGGTCCCTAAATGGCTTTGCAAACTGATGTCACAAACGGGAGACCGCTCCGCCACCCGTCTCAAAAAGTAGCCACCTCTGGTGTAGGGTGATGGGGAAGGAAAAACGCCACAGGAACAGGCTCTTTTGTTGTTGTTGTCGTTACCGTTTTTTGCCTCTGAGTGCCCCTGATTACTGGATGGAGAAATCCTTTTTTTGTTTTCTCCCCGTCCACCTTTCACCGTCCTTATCCCGCCGTGGGGATGTGTGGTGTGACTTGCTGGCGGATGATGGGGGTCCGTGACAGCCAGCATCACCGGAGAACCGGAACGTGTTGGTTACGTGTGGGTTGCCACAACGGGTTTGAGATCCTACACCATTGTCCTTAAAAGAGCGGACCTTGCCGGTGACCGTTTCCCTTGTGAGCAGCGAGTACTGCTGTCATGTAACTGAGGATGAAAGACCTTAAAATGTACTGTTGCTGATTACTGAAGCCCCTTTTTGGCTAAATGTGCCCTAACTGGCAAGTACGCTTTTTAAAACGAGATTTAAGTTTGTGGACGAGGGGATGCAGGGGTCATTTCCACAAAACATCCAGGGGAATTAGCTGTTCTGTTACAGGTAGCTACCCCAGTCCAGCTTGAGTGTCTGAATTGTTTCTCTACTTAGATTGTAAGCTCCCTGAGGGCAGCAACCAAGTCCTATCGCTTTTGTATTTTCTAAAGTACTGGACACATAGTAGATACTCAATAAATACTTGATTTTTATTTTTTTCTGTAAAATTTCTTTGGCTATTTTTTTTAAGTAGCTGGTTTTCAAAAAATGGTCAAAGGCACTCCTGTGTTGAAACCTGTATTCCTGCACTTTTCCCTGGGTCTCCAACACTTCTCACATGTTGCCCGTAAATACTTTTGTTTTCTAAGGAAAAATACTTAACGAGATTCTTCCTCTCCACTGTGATAACTCTGGGTATGTGTCCCTGCTTGCTACGAAAAGGCTACTAATTTTGCGCCCTCCAGTGATCCATCCCAGATCATTTAATTTTGACCTGCTGCTCAGTGTTGTTACTACCTAGGTGGTAAAATTTTCTTAGTCGCACATTTCAAAGCACTTGTAAGAGAGAAATTGAAGTTAACAGAGAGAGTCTTCTGGACTGTTCTTTTTTTTTGTTTCATTTTATTTCCCTTGAGTCATTATGTGGCTTTCAAGATGACTTTTTAATATATCTACATTGACCGGTATGGTATATGGAGTTCATATTGGTGGTCACAGCATTCATATCTAGTATTAACTTATTAACTTGAAATCACACAAGAAGTAGAAAGCAGTATTTGTAAGCTACAGGAGTGTTTATTCCCATTAGAGATTTCATTTTAGAGCCAGTTATTTAAGAGCATACTAGTTTTCGTCTAATTTTAATTTTTTTCTTTGATTTGAATCCAGGGGTACTGGTTAAAGAACACATGTTTTTTTGGTGTATGTGTGAGTGTTGAAACTTGACTAGTCTGGGAAGATGGACTATCTGTGTAGCAAATAGTTTTGTAGTAGCTAGAAATATTTACAGGCCTTTGTGTGCACATATGTAGCAGAAAGAGGTAAGGGTTAAAGAATTAGCTCTGAAATTTTCTTAAAAATTTTGGTGATAGAGAAGGTAAAACTCTTCAGTCTGAATGACTGCATCAAAAGAGAGACCTCTGCAGCCTCTTGATCCGCTTTGGTGAAGAATTTATCTTCAGGGAAGTTCGTTTTCTTTGAGACCTGAGAAACAGTAAGATTCACTTCCCTAATAATTAATCCGTCTGTATTTCTTTAGAGGCCCAACCTATGTCTCTCAAATCCAGCAATGGCTTTTGGGGAGTCTAGAATTATCCCGTATAAAGTTTCATTAATGAAAAAAGTTACATGTAGAGCAGAAAATATAAACGTACCCTCTTTGGAAGGGAATAAAACCATGCAGATTAACATCTGATTTTGAGCCACTCTGTCGTAGGATGAGTATTTTCTTTGTTTACTCACCGCAGCAGCTGAGGTTGCGGTATAAAACAAAGTATGAACGGAAGGAACTTAAGTTCAGGAGAATCGTAGCCTGCTGGAAGTGTTAATAACAAAAACCGTTCTAGTTTTGAGAAGGCCGTGTGTTTTCTGTCTCAACAAAGTCCTCTTGCTGGCAGTAATGTCTCGTTTAAAATGATATCCTAGAAGCCCTTTCTTGCAAATAAAAACTTTGTGCCAGACCCTTTTGGTTTGGGACAGATTTGGAATTCTCTGTATATTAAGGTGAGTGGTAAAGGGTAATTGCAATTCTGGTGCCTCAGAACAGTGGACTAGGAGAGCAACAGAAAGTAGTTGCAAAAATAGTGTGTTGGAATTATCCAGGGAACTGAGATTCTTGAGCAAAGTCACTGGGGCTAATACTTGCCTTGTTGAAGGTTATGGAAGCACCCACTGCATGACGAGAGAGACAGAGACAGAGACAGAGAGCACGCGCGAGCTTGAGGGAGGAAATCTAGACTTGAGCTTGTCCTTTCCCAAGTGATGGGGGTTGCATGCAATTTACATATTGTAAGGGAGGTAGGGCTGTTTTCATAGGTAGATTGAGTTTCTCTATTTTAAATTGTTTTTATTTGTTTGGAGTATAGATTAAGTTCCCTTCCTGGAAGGCTTTTGTTTCCAGGTTTTGCTGATTAGCTTTCCTTTTGTCAAAGGGGCTTTAGATATTTGTGTGTAGAAAGTTTTGGATTATTAACATTGTTTTACGAAACTTCACAAAGCTGCATATAGGGACTAGTAACCAAACCATGTGCATGACTTAAACCGGCAGTCACCTATGCTTTATATATTTCTTCTATAAAAATGGACTACTAACAATTGTTCCTTAAGGAATTTATCAAACTGAGTATGTCTCAAGAACAGATGACTCTTCTTGGTTGGTGAACATGTTTGGTGAAGGTGCTGATGAAAGAGGTTGAAAACCTGTTTTGCCCATATTTAATATCTGAATTTTTTTTTAATCTTTCAGTATTCTACCTTGTAAATACTGTTATTTGTATATACTGTAAATGATGACGTCGGTGGGCACGAACCGAGCCCGGGGAAACTGGGAACAACCTCAGAACCAAAACCAGACACAGCACAAGCAGCGGCCACAGGTAAAGAACCCAAGGGATGCATTGCCAGCATTGCTGATTGATACTGGTTCCCATCCAGTGCAGCATCATTCTCTGCTCTGGATTATTGGTTTGCATTTTTTATTTTTTTTTCCTAGTCCTTGCCTCTCCTCTTTACTTAGGGCCTGATGACTGTTGTGGTAGGCCATGATGAGCATGCTTGCTTTTTGTTTTTTGATGCTGTATTATGAGACTTGGAGAGAAGGGGTCCTATACTTTGTATCTCTAAGGTAGCGTTTTCCTCAGACTAAATCTTAGGTTATCGTCAGGCCAGATATAAGAGGGTGGCATTGGTCCTTGCAGAAACAGGAACGGGGTTTATACATGACTTTGCAAATATATTAATGTCAATTATTTATATTTAAGGCACGGATGTTTAAAAGAGGTGCTGTGATCCCACAATGGGAGCTTCTTTAACTGTGAACATTGGTGAAAAAGCTCCCTGCTTTTTTAGGGATTGTAGAGTGGAATGGTGACAGGTTCATTGTTTATTTTTTTGTCATTTTGCAGAAGTAAGCATCTTAACTGGTGTTAGCACTTTATTGGTCATTTGTAACAAGGAGAAGGAAATTGGGCTGAGAGGTGGGGTGGATTATTGACTACATAGGTCCCTCTTATTTCTCTAAACTGTCGTCTCTTGATCATGCTTTCTTGAACTCATCTCCATTCTTAGGCCACTGCGGAACAGATTCGACTTGCACAGATGATTTCAGACCATAACGATGCTGACTTTGAGGAAAAGGTGAAACAAGTGAGTGTATTGCTAATTGCTGGCAGTGATGGAAAAAGACATCAGGATTAAAGCATAGTTTAACATCATAGATGTCTGTTAGGGTACTTTTTCCTGCAGATATTAAAAGAATTATGACCTGAAACATAACAGGTTAAGCCAATAAATAAATGCTCTCGTTGTCTGATTTACCGTACTTCTTTAGACAGCTACCATGTTCGAAAAGGTTTTGTCTTAATTTTCACTTCTTGTTTATTGGATGATTTTGTTGATGCCATTTTTATAGCAACTTTGAGCAGTTGTGGCATCTAGGAAATGTAGAAATTTATGGTATGCTGAAACCTGTGTGCTTCTGGGTTTGGTCTCTATAAGCTACTTTATTGTGTAAATACTTTTGACATCATCTGTAATCACAGGTGTTAATGTTTTGCTTATTGAGCTAGAATACCAAAATTCTGCATATTTTGCTTTTTTAAGTCTGGGGTTCTTTCGGATTCAGCTGGTGTCTTCTCTCTTCACCTGGCTTCCTTTTATGAAGAGTGCAAGTTCGTTCATGTTGCTGATTTTTTTCTCTTTCAGTTGATTGATATCACAGGCAAGAACCAGGATGAATGTGTCATTGCTTTACATGACTGCAATGGAGATGTCAACAGAGCCATCAATGTCCTACTGGAAGGAAACCCAGATACGGTAGAGTGTTAATAGAGCGTTCTGGAAAGTGGGTCCCTGGCTGAGAAGCTCAGAATATTCTAAAAATAGCAAGTGGAGTAACTCAACTTAAAGGAGAGTACCTTATTCTCCAAATGGAGCAGAGAACAGTCGAGGAGGTTGTTTTCTGCAGGTGGCAAGTACCTAAAATCTATGTACAATAAATAGAAAACAGATAAAATCCATCTCTTTAAAGATTTTTTTTTTATTATTAGGTTTGTTTATTTTGAGAGAGTGCGAGTGGGGGAAAGGCAGAGAGGGAGACAGAATCTGAAGCAGGCTCCGAGCCATCAGTGCAGAGCCCGACGTGGGGCCTGAACCCACGAGTGTGAGATCATGACCTGAGCTGAAGTCGGACGCTCAGCCGAGTGAGCCCCCCAGGCGCCCCAAAATCCATCTCTTTTAATTAGCCCGGAGTAAATTATTCATTCCAGGCTAGTGACTGTTTTCAAGACTGGGTTAGTCTGAATTAGAAATGGTATATTATAGCCTTCGTTACTAATCAGAGAACATTCTGCTCACCTGTTTTATTGCTGTTGAACAGAGTCACAAACTGGTAGATTCTGAATTCGAGACATTCTCATCAATATCACCTTTACATCTTACAGTACGTTTTCATCGCTTGAACTTATTTCTGTAGAGGTGGCAGAAAAAGAGTTAACGGCCTGTTGACCACCCTGGAGATGATGGGGCTCCTGTCGTCTTGGAGGAGCGCTTACCCTAGAATTTCACTTATTTCACCTCTTCTCTTTTCTACTTAATGAGATCCCTGTAATTTTGTGCTTGTCTTATCATTGTCCCAAGTTGTCAAGTCCTTTAAGAACAGGGATTCTGCCTTACTAACCTTTGGGGTGTTCCTGTGGTGCTTAATAGAGAACTGTTTTGTTTCAGTGAGCAGTGTATCATTTTGAACTAACTTTCAGTTCCTTGGTCTTACATTGGGGATCTTTGGTTGGGATAGATACCCAGACTTTATCCTTAGAGAGGTCAGGTTACTAGTTTTAGAGTATCACGTTAACTAAATGTTGGGGGTTTGTCACTTTCCTTGAGACAATAGGAAATAATAACAGAAAACCTTGGGAGCAGGAAAGGGGCAGGAAGAGAGAGAAAATCCCAAGCAGACTCTGTGCTGTCAGTACAGATCCCACAAATCACAAGATCATGACCTGAGCCGAAATCAAGAGTCAGATGCTTAACTGACTGAGCCACCCAGGTGCCCCATTGGAAGACTTTTTGTAACCACTGAATTTAAATTTGTGGATTTTTCTCTTCAAAAATGTGGTATTAGGGTATCTGGCTGGCTTAGTCAGTAGAGCAGGCAACTCTTGATCTCGGAGCGTAGACTTTACTTAAAAAAAAAAAAAAAGTGTGGTCTTAGATTTTACATCATTGACCTTATCTGAAGATGACTGCCTGGATAATCAGATAATAGACTCTTTGGCTTATTTTGAGTTTACTTTAGAATAATTGTGCATGATTTTGGGATAGGGGGTGGATGTAGGAGTACTTACGCCTTTTAAGAGTTTAGATTTTTTTTATTTTTGAAGTTTATTTTTGAGGGGAGAAAGAGAAAGTGCATGCATGGGCAGGGGAAGGCAGAGAGAGAATCCTAAGCAGGCTCTTTGCTGTCAGTGCAAAGCCTGATGTGGGGCTCCATCTCACAAATTGTGAGATCATGACCTGAACCTGAATCACAAGTCTGACGGGGCACCTGGGTGGCTCAGTTGGTTAAGCATCCAACTTTGGCCCAAGTCAGGGTTCAAGAGTTCAAGCCTTGTGTTGGGCTCTGTGCTGACAGCTCAGCTCAGAGCCTGGAGCCTGCTTCGAATTGTGTCCGTCTCTCTCTCTGTCCCTCCCCTGCTGTCTCTCTCTCTCTCTCTCTCTCTCTCTCTCTCTCTCTTTCTTTTTTTTCAAAACTAAACATTTTAAAAATATTTAAAGGGTCTGATGCTTAACCAACTGAGCTGGATTTTTTAAAATTAATTAATTTGCAAAAGTCACGTTTTGTTTCACCTTTCACCGTCTTCTGCCTAGTGCTACAAATCTAACCTTCTATGGTGTCAAAAAGGAAAATAAACTGGAGAACATAGGCTTATGCCACAAATAAGTTGCTAATGAAACGAGTTGGGAGTAATATTTGCTGCCAGGGGGTGTTGGATGTATTTGGGTAGATGAGATCGTATCAGAAAATGGCACCACCCTTGGGAAGATCATAGTAATTCCTTTTCCTTCTAGAACCCAGGTAGTTCCAGCAGCTGTGCATACCATAGAGAACGGAAAAGGGGACAGGTTTCTGAAACTTGACAGGTTTTGAGATAGACCAGCTGAAAAGTCTATAAGCTATTTTTTTTTTTTTTAACGTTTATTTACTTTTTTGAGAGAGAGACAGAGTGCAAGTGGAAGAGGGGCAGAGAGAGAGGGAGACACAGAATCCGAAGCAGCTTCCAGGCTCCAGGCTGTCAGCACAGAGCCTGATGCAGGGCTTGAACCTCTGAGCTGAGGTCGGATGCTCAACCAGCTGAGCCACCCAGTTGCCCCTATAAGCTAACTATTTTGAATGTAGTTTCCAGGGTTCCTGCTGCAGATTTAATTATAATAGTGGCACTGTTACTTAAGAATTGATGCTACTGTGAGCATAAAAAGACTCAGGAGCTATAATGTGGAATGAGCTTGGACTGCAAGAGTAGGCAACAAGGAGCTACTGGGTCCTGGGTGGATAATTTTTTCAAAAACTATTAGTAAACTATTGTAGGCTCTTTAGAACGTGTGGGTATGATTTTGGTATTATTTTAAATGTAGTTTTTAAAATTTTTTTTTTTTCAACGTTTATTTATTTTTGGGACAGAGAGAGACAGAGCATGAACGGGGGAGGGGCAGAGAGGGAGGGAGACACAGAATCGGAAACAGGCTCCAGGCTCTGAGCCATCAGCCCAGAGCCTGACGCGGGGCTCGAACTCACAGACCGCGAGATCGTGACCTGGCTGAAGTCGGACGCTTAACCGACTGCGCCACCCAGGCGCCCCTAAATGTAGTTTTTAACTTAAGTTTTTTAAGTTGTAGTAAAAATGCTTAAAATGTATAATTGTAATCATTTTTAAGTATATAATTCAGTGCCATTAGGTACACTGACCATGTTATGCAGTCATTACCTTTATGCATCTCTAGGACTTTGTCGTTTCCTAAACAAAAACTGTATCCATTACACAGTAACTCCCCCTTTCCCCATCTTCCCAGCTCCTAGTAACCTTTTCTATTCTCTGTCTCTATGAATTTGCATATTCTAGGTACCTCATGTAAGTGGAATCATGTAATACTTGTCTCTTTGCGTCTTCTTACTTAGCATAGCGTTTTCAGAGTTTGTCCATATTGTGGCATGTGTCAGAAGTTCACTCCTTTTTAATGCTGAAAAATATTTCATTATATGTGTATACCATATTTTGTTTATTCATCCATTTATGGGCACTTGGAATTGGCTGGAAGTAAGTTGTAGACATCACAAATCCTCTGCAGCATGCTTCCCTTAAAGAAGGATATTTTTCTGTATGACCATGTTATCAATCCTGGAAAAATTAATAGCCGTTTTGTATTCTACTTGGTCCATATTCTTGGAATCAGTTGACTGATATCAGTTAGCTGTTGCGGAGCACTGGGTCATTGTTGTTTGAGTAAGATGGTAACTAGGATAGTAAAGATATGGTAGTCTCGGTGTTTGGGAATTTTTGTACATATTTTCTGCAAAAATAATTGTGAATCAAGGTGTGTGTGTTTATAAAATTCATTTTTTGAGGAATGAGGTTTTTTTGCAGGACTTTTTAGCTTATTTTCCTTACCACGAATTTTCCCTTCTGCAGTCTGGAATGAATTATAGATTATTCTGCTTTGGGGAAAGTTTAATTGGGTTATATCACTTTAGGGAGTATAGGGAGAATACAGATGTAAAACCTGGAACAGAAGGCTCCCTGTAGTCCACTGTGTCCGGGCCAGGGCTATGCCTTCCTGGCTGTTACTTCGTCTTTAAAGCAAAGGCAATTGGTGTGTGTGTCAGGGAGTGGGGCTGGGGGATGGTGGTGAGGACTAGGTGTAGTTCTTATTCTTCTAAATGCTGGGTTGATTGATTAGAGAATGTGCCCAAGAATCAAATGCTATTGATTCATTCTGAATTCAAAGTTAACCTTTAGAAACTTTTAGTTTACTTTTCTCCTTTGACATGAATAAGACTGTGTATGAAAAAGTTAGGAGTCACTGAATCTGAAGGAAATTAATTTTTTCAGCCCAGGAAACACACTTGAAAGATGGGGACCAATAACTAGGCCTTTGACTGATACACCACGTGACTGCACCGGATCCAGATCTTGGCAATCCTTTTGGAAGCGATCCCTGCAGTCCATTAGCTATAAGCGCCTCCCCTATAAGAAGGACTTCAATTTTTCAGTGATAGGTATAGAATTTGTTTTGAGGTTCTGTCTGTACCCTCCATTTAAGCAGACATAAGTTTGTGGAAGTATCTTAGATTTGGATGATGAGAGGAGAATGGTTAACAGTTTCCCAGCTTTTATCTGTGGTTTCCCGATAGCAATCCATATTGATTAGATGTGAATGCTCTGCCCTTCTTTAGCATTCGTGGGAGATGGTCGGGAAGAAGAAGGGAGTCTCAGGACAGAAGGATGGTGGCCAAACGGAATCCAACGAGGAAGGCAAAGAAAATCGAGACCGTGACAGAGACTATAGTCGGCGACGTGGTGGGCCACCAAGACGGGGGAGAGGTGCCAGCCGTGGACGAGAGTGTATGCATGGGGCTTTAACAAAACCAGCTGTGGGTCAGTAATGTCTGGATTTCAGGGATGTCAGGGCCCTGGTAGGCTGGACCTAGTAACCATTATATCATCCTTCTGATTTTTTTCTTGCCACCATTTATTCTGAGACCTTGGTATCTCTTACATGTAGCGTTTTCTAGCTACAGCTACCAGTTTGGCATGAAATTACCTTGCAGTCATTTATAAAGTTGTCTGACTTCTAGCTCTCTGTTGTGGCTCATCACCTTTCCCCTGGTAACCATCATGTCCCATCCTTCCATCTCATTATCTCCTCTTGGTTTTGTCTCCCCACCACCATCTGTATGTGCCACTTACATATTTACATAAATTCCATTGACTCTGTTTTGGCTATCTGTTTTTAATTTTAGTTCGGGGTCAGGAAAACGGATTAGATGGCACTAAGAGTGGAGGACCTTCTGGAAGAGGCACTGAACGAGGCAGAAGAGGACGTGGCAGAGGCAGAGGTGATCAGTTTCTTAGGGGGTTGGATATTGGGGGCAGGGTATTCTTATTAGTTCTGTAGGGGTCGTCTTTATTTGAAAACAAATTCACATGACATCTCATTACCTAAATTGTTGAGAAATCATGCAAATTTTAGAGGTTGCTGAGTGAGCAGTGGGAAAGAAGGTAGGTGTCGTTTATGTTAATGTATTTGCTTAAGGACCCAGAAGCTTGGTCAGCAAAGGAACAATCTGTCAATAGTAGTGATTGCCTACTGTGTTATATTAACTATACTACAGAGTGAAAGAAAGAACATCTAATAATATCAACCACTTACTATTCCAGAGTTGCCTCAATTGGCAAGGTACTTTTTATATCAACTTTTAAAATATTTCTCCCTTCCTCTCTTTGTGTCTTTTTTTCCTTTAAGGTGGCTCTGGTAGACGGGGAGGAAGGTTTTCTGCTCAAGGAATGGGGTAAGTTTCATTGATTTGATGTCACAGTCTTTAAATTTTTTCCCCCTAATCATTACCATAATATCCTAGAGCGGCTAGTGTCCTGATACCCTGAGGATAATGTGCAGCCTTAACCAAAATGTGATCAGAAAGATTTCTAGACCACTTAATCAGATGAGTGTGTAGATGTAGTGCTGGAGATAAGCATTTACTACTTGGATCACCTCTAGCTCATAACTTCATTTGAATGCATGTATCTGCTGTTTTCCAAAATTCAGTGTGGATTTTATTATGATTATAGATGTCCTAACCCAAAATAGGTAGTAGACATAAATTGAGATTATTCCATGGGATTGTTCATTTTTGCTGGTGCTGCTTGGAGGTCACAGACTCTTTTAAGCTATTTTTCCTCACACCCTCAGAACCTTTAACCCAGCTGATTATGCAGAACCGGCCAATACCGATGACAACTATGGCAATAATAGCGGGAATACGTGGAACAACACTGGCCACTTCGAACCAGATGATGGGACGAGTGAGTGACTGCTTATTGTTTCTGGTCTTTAAAAACCTAAGGAAATAACTATTTTGAGGTTATGGTCATATTAGAAAGTGGAGGAATAGTTTTTGGTGCAGAGATAAGGGGGGAAGGGATGGTGATCGAAATACTGTGTGTTCTCCTTGCTGACTGTGTGCCTGTGGGCACTTTACACGTGCTGGTTCTCTTGGTCTTCATCACTTACCTGTGAAATTGACACTGTTCGTCATCTCCACATGCCAAACCTTACACTCAAAGGGTGGTCATGAAATTGCTAGTATTTGAACTCAGAATTGTTTGACCCTAAGAGCCCATGCTCTTTCTGTTACACCGTGTGGCTGCCATTAGCTCCAGGTGCGTTTCCTAGTGTTTCTGTTAGGGTTTCTAGCTTTGCCTTTTGAAAAAGTATTCTTTTTTTTTTTTTTTTTTTTTAATTTTTTTTTTCAACTTTTTTTTATTTATTTATGGGACAGACAGAGACAGAGCATGAACGGGGGAGGGGCAGAGAGAGGGAGACACAGAATCGGAAACAGGCTCCAGGCTCTGAGCCATCAGCCCAGAGCCTGACGCGGGGCTCGAACTCACGGACCGTGAGATCGTGACCTGGCTGAAGTCGGACGCTTAACCGACTGCGCCACCCAGGCGCCCCTGAAAAAGTATTCTTAATTAATTAATTAGTTAATTATGTCACCACTTGTAGAGATGAACAAGGCCCGGAATCAAAGCCCACTGTCAGTTTGTTTTCTGGCACTGAGATAATACCTTTTTTACCTTCATTTTTGGAAAAATCTCAGTATCTGGGCAAGAAGGAAGCTGCAGCTTTCTAGCTGTTTATTGAATAGTTTTCTGGGTGTGGAAGAATATTATGGGATTTGAATAAGGTTGCTTTTTTGGTTAGCTGACTTTTGGTGTTTGTGTCTGAGTAGGCTATATATATTTAAGGGTATGTTAGGCTTGTGGGACAGACAACCCACAGTGTGTTTGGGAATGAAAGATACTTTTACCCCTTTAAGTAAGAACAGTCCCTGGGCTGCGGAGTATTGTATTGTTACAAGATCCCCTGCTTCTTTGTGGCTGAGCCAGCACAGGAAGAACTTGAGACTGTTTTCCCTTATAAAGGGGGGAATGAGTTAATAGTAGAGTGTGAATTCAGCTTTTTAACCCCTTATCTATTTATTTACTTTGCCCCTTTTCAAAGATCATTGATGTTTCTCTCTCTCTTTAGGAGGGTCTCTGGCACAAACAGTTCATCTATTGCCCACAAGACGTTATACCTCAGGTCCTGAATGTTATGTGCTTTTAATTTACCAGCTATTTTACAAATCCGTTTTAAATACAGTTATCCCATTGATGGAGGCTGAAGTTGAGTTATTGACAAGATGGAAATCTGTTTTAATTCCCAGACCATTTGGCTATGAACTGTCTTTTTGTTATTTTAGGAGGTATAACGCCACTCTTGATGGCTTGTAGAGGCAGTGTGGTAGCAGTCTGAATACCAGAAGTGACTGCTTTTGAGCACTAGTTTTTGGGTATTTGGCTTTTTTCTCATTGGCAGAAAAGAAAATAGACATTAAGGGATTTGCTTTCAGTTGTGGATAGAAAATCAGGCATGGAGTCCCAGTCCTAGATTGCAAGCCTTAGCTGTTTTCAGCAAGGATCTGGTTTGGAAAGCAAGGAAGGATGAGGTGTGTGTTTATTTATACTGAAGAGAGAATAGCAGATTTGGGAGGTTAGAATCCGAAATTGGATTTGTGGCTGAATGAAAAGCTGTCTGATGCTGATCTCGTCTTGTGCGTGTGAACGTGTTGTGTGTAGCTTCATGCGTTCCTGCTGTTGTTAATTTCACAATATGAAGTGACATTCATGCATGATCTCTTTTTGTGTTTTCATGATAGCAAACTTCAAATTCCCTTTTTTATTTAAAAAGAAATTGAAACCTACCCTTAAAATATCCACAGGTACAGTGGGAATTGTTTTGGGGCAAATGTTCTCATTCAGAAGCAAAATTTCACTGCTTGTGTTTTTTTTCTTTTTTGTTTCAGGACTTGATTTCAGTGGGGTTGAGGGGTCAAATTATCCCCGAAAATTTGAGACTGCTCCTGGTATGATACATCCAGGTGCCTAACTACCCCGGATATTTTTATAGATTTTTATGAATTGGAATATCTGTGGATATGTCATTTTTCTGTTTCCCTGCTTTTTTTGTTTTCTTTTTCTGCCTTTTTTTCTCATATTCTGTGCCTGTTTTTTCTTAAAAATTTTTGATCATTTAATGACTATTTAACATTTACATTGACTGCTTTCTGCTGACAGAATGGAAACCCTTACCTATCGCTCAGAGCCTTAGCACTCCTACTGTTCTTTCGTGCCTTTTCAGTACAGCCTTCTTGGCCATGACTGTGCATCTTGTCTTGGATCAAGTAGGCATCTGCATTCTTCCTTTGCGTCTTAGACTAGTCACGAGAGTGCAGGAGAACATTGCTGCCTTGACAGAGAGCCCGTCAATAGGAGATAACTTCTCAGGTCACTTCCAACTCCAGGATTATGTATATGTGTTAACCCAGATCTTGGGTTCCATTTATCCAAGGCAGGTTGGATGTCAACGGAGAGGAAGAGTAGTGTCACCAAAGAGGGAGAGAAGAATATGGTTTGTAATTTGTCTGAACTGAAATTGGACTTTAGTGTGATTTGGAGAACGTTGCCATTATTAAGTGGTTCGGAATTTCCCTTGTGCGGTTATAAGTGGTCCTGGAAGAAGCATTATAATGACTGTCTTTTTCTTTATGAAATAGGGTTCTAAAGATTTTATTTTTAAGAAATCTCCACACCCAATGTAGGGCTTTGAACTCAATCCTGAGATGAGGAATCTCATGTTGTACTGACTGAGCCTACCAGGGGCCCCTAGAAGAATTTCATATGGGAATATAGGTATTAGAATATTTCTCTTCGGTGACAGTGAATATCTGAATGCCAGATTTTCATTCTTTTTTCTTTTTCTTAAAATTTTTTAATGTTTATTTCTGAGAGAGGGAGAGTGTGCATGAGCAAGTGTGGGAGGGGCAGAAAGAGGGAGACAGAACCTGAAACAGGCTCCAGGCTCCGAGCCATCAGCACAGAGCCTGATGAGGGGCTCAAACTTGTGAACTGCGAGATCATGACCTGAGCCGAAATCGGACTCCCAACCCACTGAGCCACCCAGGAGCCCCAGACTGTAATTCTTAAAAGAAGTTTTCTCCATTTGGAGAGAAGGCTTGAAGAATTGATCAACATGTACTGTTGTTTTAGAGAAGAAAATAAGGAGTGTTCTTGTCCTTTGCAGTAGTCAGGTGTTACTTCTTACTGTGGTCCTTCAGCTGAAGGGAAGAATCCTGCTTCTCGTAGAACAGTTTCCTTTTCTGAGGATATACGTACACATGAAGCAAAACAAGGGGAGTGTGGAAGGTGGTTTTACTGCTGATGGAACTTTCCTATAGAAACCATCCTGACTTTGTTATGACCAACACGGGGCGAGTATACGACTGCGTTGTCTGCGCTGTGCCCTTGGCAGGTTAGAGGTCACGTTCTGTAGGATTAGGACTAGGATAATAACAGACATGTTTGCTTTTTCAGTTTTGTCCAATGTCTTCTGAAAAGGCGTGGAAAAGAACAGACTCATGAGGGTTTCTTACGGTTTGACCAGTGAGATCGATACACTTGACTTCTGCTGAATATGCATTTTTACATTGAGTTCTGATAGCAGTAGTTGTCAGTGCCCGCAGTTTGGAAGCCTGTCTTCCGCTGCCCTTCCACTGCCACATGGCAGCCATTCGTGTTCCCCCCCGTCACCGCCACTCTCTCTCTGCCCATCGTGCTGTCTCCTACCAGGTGAGAAGGCGTAGTGTACGTTCTGGTGTAAATTGGCTGCTGCTGTCACTTGAGTTGACCACTAAGGCAGAGGGCTTGAGGGGTCTTTTAAGAGGTTGCCTGGAGCATTGGACCTGTTGCCCCTCGCTCCCCCATTCCCCACTATCTCTGCTGTTAAAGCTGTGTAACAAAGCCTGGAAGTAGGTGTGAAGTCATAATCTTATGAAAAACCCTGGTCTTCTGACGTATCCCTTTCTAAATAGTCTTTTCCTCCCCCCTGGAACCTAGGAATCTCTTCTGATTACTAAAATCTGGTTACTCTTTCGGCTGCCGGAACTATTTTAATACATTAGTGTTTTTGCACATGCTGGGTACTGGCACTTAAGTTACTTCACTGTTTTTCCTTTATTGCCAGGTGCGTGGAGGACCGCGGCAGAGGAGTGGGGGACTGAAGACTGGAATGAAGACGTAGGTATTCCTGGGTCACTCCTCACTAGTGCTTTCTATCCCTTAGTGGTGTTTAGGGATAGAAAATGGGTATATTTCTACCCCTTCAAAATTCACCCTTAAGATTCTGACCCAAAACTTTTACATCCAAAATAGTGTTCTGAGCCAGAACATTTCACATATGTTATATGAAGGAGACTGGGCATGAACAGAACTCTATGGAACCAGACTATGGAAAGGGCAAGTGCACCTGTGTAAGTCCAATATCTGATTGTCGGATTTATCCCAGCAAGAGATGGTGGTTGGGTAGAGCACCAGAAATGGAGTTAGGCAGGTAGTGCCTTGAGTAACAGCTGCTGGTGGCCCATGACTTCTCTTGAGCCAGTTCGGCTATTTAGTTCCTATTCGGGCACTGGTGTTTGGTCCTGTGATTGGCTTAGAGGTGGGTGCGAAGTGAGAGAGTACCGCGTCCTCGAATTCACAATCTGGTTGGTTCTGAAGCCCAGCTTCATAGTTGAGATGAAAGTATAGATCTTCCAGCGTGACTCAACGTGGACAGCTCAGTCATGGGTGTCACAGAGGTGGCACATAAGCCAGCACTCTGAGCTCAGTGGAGTAGCACTTGAGTAAAAGAATTCTGCTCGTTCTTGGTCACAGTCAGGATTTTGTTGTGAATTGTAGTTTTCAGTGATCATGGATTAAATCCTGTTTTAACATTTTTTCAGTCTGCTTTCTATACTTATATATATTTAGGCAAGGCAGCTTTTATGGTGACATGGTGACCAAACTTTGGGTTTGCCAGACCTGAGTGTTTAAAATTTCAGATGCATCAGCATTAGAGGATGATTTCTTTTCTGTTGTAACTGAGCAGCTAGACTGCCTCCTGAATACTTTCTAGGATTTGGTTTGGTCTGTTTAAGCAACTTTCAGAGAATGATATATTTGGGGAAGTGGATTCCCTATTTTTGGAGAAGAGATTTTAGTCAAAAAGTGAAAACAAAACCAAAGCAGGTTTTGAATGGTGGAATGAGTTATTCCCTACAATTGTTTACCTAATTTTAGGGTCTTAGAATGCAAAGGGTAGGTGTAATAAAGTCACTATTAAGGCAAAAATTGCATATAGTTGAAATCATCCCTACAGAGACCCTAATTCACCAGCACTTGGGTCCTTACTGCTCAAAAGCCAGGAATGAATTTCTTTCATTTTGTCTTTGTCTTGGCCGTAACCTTTCTTTCTTTGAGAGGAGCAGTGGAAGATAAAGTTTGGTTTGGGTAAGGGTGTGAGTTGGGAACTCTAATGGGAAAGTATAAAAGGGCTTTCTCTCTTTTTTGTAGCATGTGTATTCAGTTTTCTGTAAGTTCAGTGTGCATATCATGTGACTCCCATTGTATTTCATAGGGTTTCTTGATTTTACACTTTTGATAACGTCATATCTAGAAGGGTAATGGAGGTCAGTCCATGTAGGTTCCTCCGGCTAGGTGGTTTTCTCTTCTGAGCGTTTTCCCTTTTCCTTGGTGTTAAGTTCCCCTTACCTGAGCCAGGTTTCTGACTGTAGTCCACTTAACACCAGAAGTGACTAATCCTTCTGTTTTCCAGCTTTCTGAGACCAAGATCTTCACTGCCTCTAATGTGTCTTCAGTGCCTCTGCCTGCGGAGAATGTGACAATCACTGCTGGTCAGAGGCAAGTGTGTGGTAAAGTTCAGTGTCCTTTCCCAAATGGGCCTGGTGAGAAGGGGCTGTAAGGAAGAGCAGCAGTGGGCCTTCTCGAGCTCCCATGGTGCTGGCAGTAACGGGAAGCAAGCATGTGAGGCTGATCGGGTTATAAGAGTTGGTCTACTGAATGGGAGTCCATATTTTACAATTTTAAAGATGATTCTTTCCAAAATAGCCCCTTTAATTATATAGGTCAACCTGAATTAAAACTTAGCACGATTGAGCTTGTCTGGTAGTAAGGTAAAGTTAAACATGGGAATGTTTTCATTTATTTCAGTTTGCAGAACTGTTCAGTAGCTGCTTCTCTTGCTTTATAATAATGATCTTTGTCTGCCAAGCCTACTGAGTAAAACGGTCATTTTTCCCCTAGGATCTGGCTAATGAATTTTTTAGAACTTGAACCTTAGTTATTGGGGTTAGTAGAGGGAGGTACACTTACTAGGAATATTTTTATTCCCAGAAAGCCTCTTGGATTATTTCTAGACCTGGGTATGATAGCTGATAACTCAGAAGCCCGAAGCGTGCTAGGAATAGGACATTAGGGGCATCAGAGGCGATGTGTGTTGTTTTTCTGACACCAGTATCTCATTTTACTGACATCAGTCCTTCAATTCTCTGAACACCAACAAAGTATTTAGTAATTCAGTTCAGTTCTGCCACTTGCCAGAGTTAGCACAGACCCTGATTGATGCCTCCATCCCAGAAGACTGCCCTTGCTTCCGAGGTGTGAGGTCCACTGCAGTTGAGTGCCCAGGCTGCCCACACCCTTCTGCCTGGCTGACTGCAGATTTGGGGATTCTCACAGCCTACCCCACCCCTCACCCCCTGCTTAGGTTCAGAAATCTGCTATAATGACTCGGAACCCAGGGAAGAGTTACTTGCCATAACTGGTTTGTTATAACCAGTACTCAGGTACAGTGGCCAGTTGGAAGAGATGCACACACGGGGCAGGGGGTGGGGTGCCTTCCCAGTACATTCATCAACATTCAGTGCATCCACTAACCCAGAAGCTCACTGAATCTCCCTGTTCTAGAGTTGTTGTTGTTTTTTTTTTAATTTTTTTTTTTCTTTCAACGTTTGTATTTATTTTTGGGACAGAGAGAGACGGAGCATGAACGGGGGAGGGGCAGAGAGAGAGGGAGACACAGAATCGGAAACAGGCTCCAGGCTCTGAGCCGTCAGCCCAGAGCCCGACACGGGGCTCGAACTCACGGACCGCGAGATCGTGACCTGGCTGAAGTCGGACGCTTAACCGACTGCGCCACCCAGGCGCCCCATCCTGTTCTAGAGTTTTAATCAAAGTTTCATTACTTAGATAGGCCTGATTGACTAAGCCATTGGCTGTCGAAGGCAGTCTCCAAGCTCGTTCTGATTCTAGAAGTGGGTAAAGAGAGAGTGCTGGGGCTGAAAGTTCTAACCCTCTAATCCCATTGCTGGTATTCCTGGTGGCAGCCCACTTCCTGCAGCTGTGGGGGGGTTGGGGCTCCCACCCTGAGTAACCTCGTTAGTGTGGACTTTGGTTGAAAGAGGCTCATTATGAATAACAAGAGACACTTAGGAAATTTTAAGGGTTTTAGGAGCTCTGTGCTGAGAACTAGAGGCAAAGCGGAACTATACGTGTGCTCCTTTTAGACCACAGGTGACTTGGGAAGTTCTATGGAAGTTGGGGGGTCAATTCCAAAGATACTTGAAGGTGCCGGCGCTCTGGCAAGTTTTTGTGTATTAGGTATTGGTAATGGCAGGTATTCATTATTAAAATATTCATGGGGCGCCTGGGTGTCTCAGTCGGTTGAGCGTCCGACTTCGGCTCAGGTCACGATCTCACGGTCCGTGAGTTCGAGCCCCGCGTCGGGCTCTGGGCTGATGGCTCGGAGCCTGGAGCCTGCTTCCGATTCTGTGTCTCCCTCTCTCTCTGACCCTCCCCCGTTCATGCTCTGTCTCTGTCTCAAAAAGAAATAAACGTTAAAAAAAAAAAAATTTTTCATTAAAAATTTTGTAAATTTTGGCCCAAATGTGAAGCTGTTGCATTAAAACTAACATTTGCTATTCCATTAAATTAATGTAACTAAATTGAAATATTTAACATTCTGGTTGACAGTGCCATTAGAACACAGCTAGATCCTGTAGTGGTTCTTACACATCATTTATTTTGGTCAATTAAGCATTTCTGGTCTTTGTGTTTTTGATGAGTGACTTTATTTTGATCTGACCATACTCTGGGAGTTGGGAATGCTAGAATGTTCTGTCATTATTCATGAGTATATTCTGTCTCTCCACTAGAATCGACCTTGCTGTTCTGTTGGGGAAGACACCATCTTCAATGGAGAATGATTCCTCTAATCTGGATCCATCTCAGGCTCCTTCTCTTGCGCAGCCTCTGGTGTTCAGTAATTCAAAGCAGAGCGCCATAACACAGCCTGCTTCAGGAAACTCATTCTCTCATCACAGTATGGTAAGTAAGAGACCCAGTGCCCTTTAACTCCAGCACGTACATGGAGTACTCCCTTCCGGTGACAGGTTTGGGGTGGGGTAAAACATCCCCTTTAAGTAGCCTTAAGTAGCCCGCACTAAGTAGCCTTGGTGGTAGGGACACAGAGTTGGGTAGTAGGGTGCTGTGCAGTAGGAGGACTTAGTTTTGGACAGACTGAATCTTCCTTTAAAAGTGAGTCCATATCACTTACCAGACACTCACTGTGCCAAGTGTTAATTTGCTGTTGAAGAGGAAAAAAAATGACATCAGATTTTAATCCTTTTTCAATTCTAGTTAAACTTTGATGGGAAGTTGTAGCACTTGCTTCTTTCTCGATAGCAGCTTCCAAAAACTTGGGGTTTTACTGAATGTTTCTGCTTACTAGCTGCCCCTCCCCTTCTCTGTAGGTGGGGATAAGAGCGCTTGCTCTGCCTGCCATACAGGGCTGTAGGAATATGCAATAAGATTGTGGATAAGGCCACACAAATGGGGGAGCAGCAGTGGTATTAGTTATTAACACCTAGAGTACTTCAGGCATGTGAATTGTTGACTCAGTTAAGAAATTCAAGGTCGTTCGTTAACGACCAAAGCAAAGGAATCATTTAAGGGTCAACAGTGATGCAAGGACCAGTGTTTTTTCTAACAAATCATAAGAAAAACTTTCTCTTTTTTTCTTTTTGCATATAATTTTATTTTTCCAGTAGTAGGATGATAACGATTACTTCATTTTTATTATTTTTTAATGTCTGTTTATTTTGAGAGAAAGTGCACACAAGTGTGCAGGGAGGAGCAGAGAGAGAGGGAGACTCCAAGCAGGCTCCACACTGTCATTGCAGAGCTCAGTGTTGGGCTCGATCCCATGACTTTGAGATCACAACCTGAGCTGCTATCAAGAGTCAGATGCTTGGGCGCCTAGGTGGCTCGCTCAGTTGAGCGTCCAACTCTTGGTTTTGGCTCAGGTCCTGATTGCAGTGTCGTGGGATCAAGCCTCATGTCAGGCTCTGTGCTGAGCATGGAGCCTGCTTAAGATTCTTTCTCCCTCTGCCCCTCTCCCCTGCTTGTGTTTTTTCTCTCTTAAAAAAAAAAAAAAAAGAAAGAAACATTAGAGAACCAATTTTCCCTAAAATTTAATAGATGTAAAACAAAATTTTAATATAAATAACATAGGAGCTCCCTATACACGGACATTACATAGTATGCTGTATCTTTAAAGTTTTGCACTTGTAGAATATCTGATAATCGTTACCATGTGGGATCATCTCCCTGCCATAGTCCTATACTTTTAACTCAACTTCAGGTGTTTGTGTTTTTGTTCGTATAATTTTGTGACATAGACTGAAGTGGGAAAAATGTCTTCCCTTGAGTTGGACTGATTGCTTTCGTTTAAGAGAGCGCTGCTCATTGATGGTGATGAGGAAGGATATGGTTGAATAAGAACCTAAGGGAAACTAGACCGAATCTCCCTGAAGATGTTTTGGAGTAGTCAAGGCCATGTGGTTCATCTGCTGGACTAGGCTGGCGGTCTTACCTAGCAGTAGGGAGTGGGGGAAATCCCCCAAAAGCATAAGGGTAAATTTTGTTTTCTTATTCGTGATTGTCCTATAGAACTTGGATACACACAGAGAAAATGAATCATACGGACTCATTATTTGATTGTGTGGTGCAGAGATGTTGACAGGCCCTTAGCTTTCTTTTCTTTGTCTTGAAGTGAGGCTCCGGTTAGCTCTCCTTGTTACTTTTGAGCTGTTTAGTGGAAGGGGCAAAATGAGCCTTAATGGCTGAACTGAAATTTCATATTAGCCTTCGTATTAATTTAGTAATCAAGTACTGCTTGGAGAGCCTGGGCAGTTAAGTGTCTGACTTCAGCTTAGATCATGACCTCACAGTTCGTCGGTTTGAGCCCCCCACGTTGGGCTCTGTGCTGACAGCTCGGACCCTGGAGCCTGGTTTGGATTCTGTGTCTCCCTCTCTCTCTGCCCCTACCCCATTCACACTCTGTCTCTCTCTCAAAAATAAACAAACATTAAAAAACAGTTTAAAAAAATAATCAGATACTGGTTGATGTAAGCCTTTTTATTTACTTATTTTTGAGAGTGTGCGTGTGCAAGTGAGTGAGGGGCAGAGGGAGAAAGAGAGAAGCAGGGCTCACCCGAAGTAGGGTTTGTGTTTGTCTGAAGTGGGGCTCTTGCTCACCCGACATAGGGCTCGAACTCATGACCCGTGAGATCATGACCTGAGCTGAGGTCAGATGCTTAACAACTGAGCCACCTGGATGCCTGATGTAAACCTTTAAAAGGAAAAAAATTCCGGGGTGCCTGGGTAGCTCAATTGGTTGTGTCCGACTTTTGATTTGGGCTCAGGTCATGTTGTGAGATCGAGCCTTACATTGGGTTCCATGCTGAGTGTGGAGCCTGCTTGGGATTCTCTCTCCCTCTCCCTTTCCCCTGCTGCTCTCTCAAAATAAATAAATAAGCATTTGAAAAAAAAAACTTACAAAAAAATAAAAAAAAATTTTTAAAGGAGGAAAATTCCATCAGTCATTAGATCTTTATACCTGAGGAGAGAGGAAGTAATGGTGTAAGTTTTAATGATGCTTATTAGGTACCATACACATATTAAATGCTTTAATACATTATTTCATCCCCCTACAGCTTTATGCAATACTATTTTCATTTGCTTTCAGGTGAGGAAAATGAAGTACAGAGAAATCACAAATAGGTTTTTCCACAATTACATAGCCAGGATTTGGACCTAGGCAGTCTGACTCCAGAGACTGTGCTCTAATGGACTAGACTGTGTACTCAGTCTGGTGATATTCTTTACTTGTCGGGTCTCTTCTGGCTCCCCCTGTGTCTGAGTGACTTTCCAAGTGTTTCCAAGTGGTGAGCACATCTGCTTGCCGTAGGTCTCTCTCATCCCTCTCTGTGTCGGTCTGCAGGTGAGCATGTTGGGGAAAGGGTTTGGCGATGTCGGCGAAGCCAAAGGTGGCAGCACCACGGGCTCTCAGTTCTTGGAGCAGTTCAAGACTGCTCAGGCCCTGGCCCAGCTGGCGGCACAGCATTCTCAGCCTGGAACCACCGCCACCTCCTCTTGGGACATGGGCTCCGCCTCACAGTCTCCATCGCTGGTGCAGTACGGTGAGAAGGGTGGAAAGTGACGTGTTGGAACATTACCACCAGGAGCTTGCAGGAGTCAGGGGTGGAGAATGTTTCTTGAAGTCAGGAGAAGGACAGCCACCTGGCTAGTTTCCCATGACTGATACCCTCTAGTCACACAGGCTGAGTTCAGAAAGCTAGGAAGTAGTAAAAAGTTTGAGGCTCGGTGTCTCTTTAACCGAGTTTAGACATTTACATCGTAGTTGCAGTCTTCTGTTGACCACGGAGTGTTTGGACTCTCCCTAGATTGGTCTTCAGTGTTTGAAAAAACGTTGTCTTAGGAGGTTTGTGGGCTTGGCATTATGTAGGACCTTCCGCTCTAAACATGGACAGTTTGTAGGTTCCTGTCTTACACAAGCAGGCTAATAGTGCTGATTTGATTAGGCTGTACTTAGAACAGATACGATGTGTGATTGTCACTTTTAGAAGTGAGAGTGAGTCCTAGATGAGGACTTGTTTATGTGACGTACTGATTCTCGAGGGCCTTGTTTATGGCTCGAGAGAGAATAATAGCGTTTCACTGACGTTCATCAGCATCCCTGACCCCATACATACCGGGACTCTCCGTGCAGATTTGAAGAACCCGGACGATTCCACAGTACACAGCCCCTTCAGCAAACGCCAGGCTTTCACGCCGTCTTCAGCCATGATGGAGGTGTTCCTTCAGGAGAAGCCGCCCACGGTGGCCACCTCCACCGCTGCACCTCCACCGCCCTCTTCTCCTCTGCCGAGCAAATCCACCTCGGCCCCACAGATGTCTCCCGGGTCTTCAGATAACCAGTCCTCCAGCCCTCAGCCGGCTCAGCAGAAATTGAAACAGCAGAAGAAAAAGGCCTCCTTGACTTCTAAGGTACTTGAACTTTGTGATGGGTGTCATTTTAGGGCAAAGGGGATGCGGGATTTGGGAATCAAGATCGTGAGGGGATAGTTTGCAAATTTGAAACAGGTTTTTTTTTTTTATCAGTCTTATAGTAAGATTGTAATAAAACCATTACCTTCTCGTTACAGATTCCTGCTCTGGCTGTGGAGATGCCTGGCTCAGCAGATATCTCAGGGCTAAACCTGCAGTTTGGGGCATTGCAGTTTGGGTCAGAGCCTGTCCTTTCTGATTACGAGTCCACCCCCACCACGAGCGCCTCTTCAAGCCAGGCTCCAAGTAGCCTCTATACCAGCACAGCCAGGTAGAGGGGAAACCTCAATCAAGACTTTTTTTGTCAGGCTTTTACCACTTTTTCTGTCTCTTGCCGATTCCTAGAACTCCAAAGAGGCCCAAGCCTCTGATTGAAGGAAAAGTAGCTGATTGTAGCATTTTGTTAAGCATTTCAAAATACTGTTACTAAGATTATCTGTAACACTAAACAGATGGAAATATACCTCTTGCATACTTCTGGAGTGTCCACGCCTAGTTCTTGTTTTTTGTTTTTTTGGTTTTTTAACAGAAGCATCCACCACTTTGTTTTTGTTTTTAAGTTTTTATTAGAGAGAGCACATGTCCGTGTGCTATTCCTTGGTTGGGGGGTGGGGGGGCTGGGGGGCAGGGCAGGGAAAGAGAAAAATTCGAAGCAGGCTCCACGCTGGAACTCTTGAACCATGAGATCATGACCTGAGCCAAAATCAAGAGTCGGACGCACAACTGGCTGAGCCTCCCAGGCATCCCCACGCCCAGTTCTTAAGAGGTGTGTATAGCACCTCTAACAGGAGGACCTTGGCATCTGGCTAAAAATGCTTTTGACATCTTTGGTCCTTTGGTGTGGGCCTTATGCATATGAAGGGTAGGACTCTGGCCTCCTAAGAAAGAGGTAGTAGCATCAATAGATGACACAAGTAAAAAAGAGCCTTTCCTACCTTCTCTGGTAAGTGTCACGAAGGGCCAACGTAAGCAATAGAAAACCCTGGAGGATGGGGCACCTGGGCAGCTCGGTCAGTTGAGCATCCGACTCTTCATTTCGGCTCAGGTCATGTTCTCACGATTGGTGAAGTCAAGCCCCTCGTCAGCTGACAGCGCGCAGCCTGCTTGGGATTCTCTCTCCCTCTCTTTCTGCCCACACCGCCCCTGCCTTGTGTGCACGTGTGCTCTCTCTCTTTTAAAATAAATAAATATTTAAAGAAAAAGTTCTGGCAGAGTTTAAGGGACTAGGCTACTTTCTTCAGTCCCTTGAATTTAAAAATATAAGCATCAGGCCCTTGCCTAATCTATTGGATTATAATTGCCGTTAAGTCATGTGAATATTTTCATAGATTTTCTCAGAGTTTCTACCCAGTACCTTATATTTAATAGGGTTTCTGACAGAGCCAGGAACTCAGAATTCCTTAAAATGAATGTGAGAAACAGAGGACTTTCCCTGTGCTTAGGGTTCATGTTAGGATATATCAGGAGGATCAAAAAAGTCTATCCTTTCTGCTTTTGCCTCTTTCTCTTAAGACAGAATGTGGGCGAGCAGTTTGAGTTCAGACCCCTGACTCTGTAGGATGTGGAAATTCCTATTGCTGTCAAGAGAAAATTGTCTTTTATTTGCTGCTGGGAATTTTCCTTTTGATTATAATCAACTTACTCTAGTAGGTCTCCAGCATGTCCTTAGTATCCATGGATCTGTTCTGTTTTGGTTTTCTGAGATTTTCCTTCTGCGCTCCCCACAGTGAATCTTCATCTACAATTTCATCTAACCAGAGTCAGGAGTCCGGTTATCAGAGCGGTCCAATTCAGTCGACAACCTATACCTCCCCAAATAATGCTCAGGGCCCTCTGTATGAACAGAGGTCCACACAGACTCGACGGTACCCCAGCTCCATCTCCTCATCACCCCAAAAGGACCTGACTCAGGCAAAGGTAGTGTGGCTTTGAGAGTCCCTGGGTGCTGTTTAAGACAATATTGGGCAAAGTGTCTCCAGTGTTAGTGTTTCCCTTCTTGACAAATGGTGCTGGGATGCCACAGAAGTACTGACCGAGAAGCTGAAAAAAACACATTTCTGTGGTTGGAGAAATAAAAAAGTTCTTTGCAGCAAGCCTGGAGATTCATAGTCAGAAAACTAAAGCCAGCACTAGAGATTCGTTCTTTGTCGTAGGATCAATGTCAAGTACTTGTTTTCTCTCTCGCGAAGATCTGAGTGCTGGACTTCTGGGTCTGTATCGATAGACACCTTGCCGTGTCTCGGCCCGGGGGGGGGGACAGCATATGCCAGAGGTGCTCTGGAGCGGACTGACAGTCCCGTGCAGCCAGAACAGTGGGTGCTTGGGCTGAACGGTCCTCCTTCCCCAACCTCCCCCAGGGACCCCCAGGCCTTTCCTGTGTCTCTTCTGGGTTTGGGATCTCTTGAGCGGTTCGGGGGCGCTGCCTTCTGTTGCTTTGGGTCACACGGGGTTGGTCTATCTTGTTGCCATTTTAAATTCGTTTTGTTTAGATCGTCTGCATTATGTTAATCCTTTGGTTAGCGTACAGAATGTCTCTGAAAGATTTGTTGGTTGAAGTTAAGCTGAGTCTGTGCTAACTCGACTTTGCACTTGAGTTTGTTTTTTACTCTTCTGTTTTTTGTTCCAGAATGGCTTCAGCTCTGTGCAGGCCACACAGTTACAGACCACGCAATCTGTTGAAGGTGAGGCTTTTTCCTCTATGTTGTAGTGGTTTTCCTCTCCTTTTCATATGTTTGCGTTTCTTCGATCATAGTGGGAAGCACCCTGGCTTCTCTGGTCACAGTCTTCGTGTGGTCCTGCCCTGCTGTTTTCTCTCAGACGTGTCTCAGGGCTCTCTGACTTAGAAGAGTGATGGTACCCTCGGTTCCCTTCACTGGATAAGTGAGATCAGTGCTCTGAAATGTTGGAAATAAGAGAGTCTAGGGGCACCTGGGTGGTTCAATCGGTCAAGTGTCCTGACTTCGGCTCAGGTCATGATCTCACGATTCATTGGTTCAAGCCTCGTGTCAGGCTCTGTGCTAACAGCTCAGAGCCTGGAGCCTGCTTCGGATTCTGTCTCCCTCTCTCTGTGCCCCTCCCACACTCAACGCTTTGTCTTTGTCCATCTCTCTCTCTCTCAAAAATAAATAAGTGTCCAAAAAATTTAAAATAATAAGAGAGTCTATGTAATCACAGTAGTCCCTTATTAAATAACTTTCTCTCTTGTCTCGGGGACGGCCGAGACTGGAGTCGTCTGTTCACTTCTCAGAGACCCTCCCTTTCCGCTGGTGGGATAGATAATTATTCTTTATTTCCAGGTGCTACAGGCTCTGCAGTGAAGTCTGACTCACCTTCCACTTCCGGCATCTCCCCTCTCAGCGAGACGGTGTCCGCAGCCTCCTTGCTGACAGCGGCCAGTCAACACTCATCCCCCCTGGGTGGCTTGAGCCACGGTGAGGAGAGTGCAAATGCTCCCACCACACAACACAGCAGGTGATTCGGGTCACAGGTGGATGTTGGGGTTGGGAGGAGAGGTAGAGTTCTCTGCTTCCGCCCTGTCCCTGCTGCCTGCCAGGGGCCGTGTTAGCGGGCACGACCTGCAAGTTGTGGAGTAGGAGAGAGAGGCCTGTTCTCTCTTCTCAGCAGCCCCACTCGCTGTGTCTGCTCCCCACCCTGGCCGGCCACGGTGCTCCCCCCGGTCTCCGGTCTTCCTGGTCCCATACACTGCCGCACGTCCTCGTCAGTGTTCTTGATGGGAGCTCCAGGTCAGTCACCACAGCACTGTGACTGATGGCTGCCTCTTCTTTGCAGCACGTTATCGACGCAGCAGAACACCCTCTCATCATCCACGTCTTCTGGGCGCACTTCTACATCCACTCTTTTGGTAAGTGTGATGCAGCTGAAAAGGAAGGGCGGTGTTCTTACACTTAGAGGAGTCTAGCGGCGAGACTCCCGAGAAGAGATTCTTGGAAATCCCTTCTTGCGGTGGTGGAGTGATCGTTGATCTGAGGTTGCAGGAATGGACTAAAAGGATGTTGGAAGGCAGGAGAGGCAGAAGAACCTAGAGATACTGCTGAGCTGTGGGCCAATTCTCAAAGCCCTGGACGTGACTCCTGAAGCTTTGCCTTTTTTTATTCCTTCTTAACACTGAGGTGTGCAGGGCTTCATGGCTCTGATAGAGCCTGTGAGGGCCTCTGTACAGCCGTTCTCACTCCGTGGTGGGGGGTATGTTGGACAGGGCTGCTGAAGATAAGCAGGGTCCGGGTATCCTCTGAAAGTTAAGGCCAGAGGAAAGCTTTTGATCCGAGAATTAAGTTCACTATGGTGATTTAGGACAAGCATTTGTGGGGTTAAGCTGAGACGGTGAGGAAGACCCATTTGGGGCAAAGGTGTCTAGTTTGCCAGAAACCCGGGGGAAGAGGAGTGCTCAGGCTTCCCTAGAAGACTCTTTTTTACTCAGGTATACTGTTTCTGGTTTAAGTTCATTAGAACTTGCTGAACTACTGAAGGAGAACGTGGGAGAGAAGGCTAGGCTGTATTTCCCTGACCCGAACTGTTCGCTGGCCAGCCAGCATTGGTTCCTGGCGTGTTTGTCCGCATGTGCTCTGACGGGAGGGCGTGCAGCCGGTGTTGTTAACTAGATCCCTGCCTGACGCCGCGTCTGGGGGAACAGGCAGCCGGAGCAAACTTCGTGATTTCTTCCAACTCCTTTGGTGGAGGACACCCAGGTCTCTCCCTCGGCCGTTTTAATTGGGAGGCTGATGTGCTCTCGCCTGCAGAAGGGGCTGTGCCTCTCTCCTGACCTGTCTCGCTGATCGCTATTTCCTCTTCTCATCCACTGCTCCCCCTTTTTGAAGCACACAAGCGTGGACAGTGAGGCGAACCTCCATTCTTCCTCCAGCACTTTCTCCACCACGTCCAGCACGGTCTCTGCGCCTCCCCCAGTGGTCAGTGTCTCCTCCAGTCTCCACAGCGGCAGCAGCTTAGGCCTCAGCCTCAGCAGCAACTCCACCGTCACAGCCTCGACTCGGAGCTCGGTCGCTACGACCTCAGGTAGAAGGTGGACGGCATTCCTCTGGGATGGAGGAGAGGAGTGATCGTGTGACTGGGTAAAAATGGGATCTCTCTTTTAGGAAAAGCTCCTCCCAACCTCCCTCCTGGGGTCCCGCCGTTGTTGCCTAATCCGTACATCATGGCTCCAGGGCTGTTACACGCCTACCCGGTAAGTGAGGCTGAAGCAGCTTCTGCAAAAGATGAAGACGGTGTGGCTACTCTTTACAGCTCCGGCTTCGGGTGGAAGACTGTAATTAAAATAGAGAATAAATGAGTGGTTGTCGCATGTAAGCAAACCAGTTTTTGATCTTCGTAGTTTGGGGCAAAAATCGTCATTTCTAGAGGGGAAGGACTAAACGGAGGCCACTCCTCCTATTGTATATTTTCTCTGTGTGAAACAAATTCTAGGCTTCGGAAGCTAAAGGCCAGAGTGCCCACCTGGAATCCCTTTCAGTTTCTCAGAGAATTATTTTCTTGGGTAGGATTGAGTCCTTGTCTGTGGGGTTCTCAGCTGGCTGTGACCTGGGAAGAACAGAGCTCCCTGACCTGATCTGGGACTGCTGGAGAGTAGGTGGTTTGACAAGTGGTAGCTTTGTGTCCCGGTGTATCTTCTGTCAAATTCATAGATTTGGTGCCAATTAAGGTAAAGGCTATTTGAAATGTTTAAAAAGACACCCGTTCTGGCCTCTCAAAGTGTCTAAGCGAGCATCATACACAGGAAACGTTCAATAATGGTTTGCACATTTTTTAACAATCAGCATAACGTCTTAGTCCCCATACGTTAGAGAAAACAAGTAAGATGTGAATCCTTTCTGAAAGAGATGAGTCTTAAGCTGTGTATTTGACGGCCGTTCCTACCTGGCTCCTGTTGCCCCACCGCTGCCTCTGGGTCGGATCGGTGGTATGTGGCTCATGGCAAGTTTCGAGACCTTTCATAAACCACCCAGTCTGTACTTCACTTCTTTCTTCCTAAAGGGAACTGCCGGAAGTAACCTATGTTCTGTTCTCCTTAAGAATGAGGATGGATGTTCTGTTGACTGACTTTGTCCCTTGACACCTTGGCTGGCTTCTGTGGTAGCCAATCCCTGTGAACACTGTTACATGCTTGTGTCTTCCAGCCGCAAGTATATGGTTACGATGACTTACAGATGCTTCAGACGAGATTCCCCTTGGTGAGTGTGTGCTTAGGGCAGGAGGAGAGAACGACCTTACAGCCTTGAGGGGGTTGTTTCAGGTGCTCAGTTGATAAGTCCCCCCCATTAGCCCTTTCCCAACCTATACGTCCAGATGCAAACCCTGATTCAAGATCAGGGACTGGGGGAGTGGGTCAGCTCTCAGGTAGCTTTTTTTTTCATCAGTTGTGACCTCTTTAAAGTAAACAAATTTTAACCTTAAAAATAGCTCAGAATACACTAGAGCTCTCTGGATGCTTTTTCTGACACGTCACACACTTTGAATTACAGAAAGAGAATCTATTTCTTGGTAGCAGTGGACTGTTGGGGACGACAGCTAATGGTTTGAGAGCATTATTGTTCCGATGGTCCCGACCTGTTTCCCGGTGGGCACACCCGTAGACCTCGCCTGACTCTGCCCGTGGCCGGGCGAGGGGGACAGTGTGTGCAAGAGTCACGGGGAGTTCTTACCAGCTCCAGCCAGCTCGCTCGCCGGCTGGATAAATGCAGTGCTCCCAACATTCCGCTTCTCACCTTGCGCTGAGCAGATGAGTGGCATCCAGTCTGTGCCCTTTGTCTCTTCTAGGATTACTACAGCATCCCATTTCCCACGCCCACCACACCGCTGACGGGGAGGGACGGTAGCCTGGCCAGCAACCCCTACTCTGGTACGGCTTGGGGGGGGGGGGTTGCAGATGACAGGAGTGTGTGCTGGGACTGGTGGCAAAAACCTGGTTAATGGCGAGCAGGGACCCAGTTCTCACTTTAATGAAGACCTTTGGCGGAAGGTCTGGAACAGATGTGATGAATCCGGGTTGGTAGATTTGGGATGCTACTGAAGACGGACATTTCCTTCTCGTCCTACTTTGTTGTCTCCCGGTGGTTCCAGATGACCCCCTGACAGGCTTCTCTGCCATTCTCCAGTGTTTTCCGGGAAGTGCAGGGGTTGAAATGGCCTTCCTCCGCTTGTCTCTGCTCCTGTTCCCTGCTCACAGCGGCAATCTGGTTGCCTCACTAGGCTGTGATCCTTCTTTTTATGCCTGACCTCTTTGACGTATCATTTCCCTTGACCTGTCCTTGTCTGCTGAGTGCAGCATGGAGTGTTCCTTGTGGAGGGAAAGCGGGAAGGCAGGGAGGGTGGGGCTGAAAATCATGCTTTACTCTGGGAGCCCGTCTCCCACATCGTTGCCCAGGCATTTGACATCAGGCTTGACTAGCACAGTGCAGAGTGTGTGCTCAGCAATGCCAAATGGAGCCAGAGAGAAAATGTAATTCAAAGAATTGACCTTTAACAGTCTTTAATCAAGGTCTTCTGGAGTCCTGGGAAACCAGGAGAAGTAATTGTGCGCTGGGGTCGGGGGTGAAATAGACAGCAGGTATATTTACTCTCTCCTGTCATAGGTGACCTCACGAAGTTCGGCCGCGGGGATGCCTCCTCCCCAGCCCCGGCCACAACCTTGGCCCAACCCCAACAGAACCAGACGCAGACTCACCACACGACGCAGCAGACATTCCTGAACCCGGCGCTGCCTCCTGGCTACAGTTACACCAGCCTGCCATACTACACAGGGGTTCCGGGCCTCCCCAGCACCTTCCAGTATGGGCCTGCTGTGTTCCCTGTGAGTACCTGGGTTTGGCTTCCTTTTGGTGAAGAAGCCCAGCCCCTGGACCCTATCCTAGCTGCCTTCATGGCTAAATGATTTTTTAATAATGGATGAGGATAAACCATTCCCCTCTGTCCTGGGAGAGGTGGGGGCTGGAATTGGAGGTACTGGGATAGAGATGACCTGTTCTTAGAGTTCTCTAAAGAGGGAAGATGATACAGTCCAGCTTTGGACCCTAGACTGTCATTCATTCCCTCCTGCCACTTGGCATTTGCCCTTCCTTCAAACTACCGTTTCTTGACTTCACTGGTAGATTTTCTAAAGCTCCGTAGGGAACCCATTTTACTAAGCAGACTGTGGTCAGCTTGCCTGAAGACCATAGCCGTCTGAGTGCCTAGTTCCTGGGACAGGTTGGTGACGGTTTTCTGTCACTATCTCACCTCCCTTCTGGCCCTGTTGCTCTCCAGGTGGCTCCTACCTCTTCCAAGCAGCATGGTGTGAATGTCAGTGTGAACGCATCAGCCACCCCTTTCCAACAGCCAAGTGGATATGGGTCTCACGGATACAACACTGGTAAGCACCCCTCGACCCCAGCTGTCCGTGGTTTCTGCAGGATGTGACTAAAGGAGTTTTGGGGGAGGAGGATGTGCTTGAGAGAACAGGGTTGGTGAGGTGTGCGTGCTGGCATCTGTACGTAGGGTTGTCCACGTTTGACCGACATGGGTGTCCGAGCGGCACCAGCAGACGTGCTTGGTGTCGGAACATGTGTCCAGCCCTCACGATGGGAGTGCCCCGGGGCCTGCATTGGCTGTCAGAATGTGTTGGCTGGCCTAAACTTCGGGTGGGACGCAGGACAAGGGGCCCCAAGACGTTACTGTGCTGTCAGTGGGGACAGGCGTGAGAACGTCTGGTCCCGGTAGTTCTCAAGGAGAATCACTGCCCAGCAGCGTTGGGTGGGTTCTTGGCCAGTGTGCCCCGGTGGGTTGGGCTTAAACCTTTCGGTAGCACTGCTTTTCTCACACAGCCCCTTTTCGTTCCCTAGCTGGGAGCCCTAGGGTATGGAGAGAAAGGTGTGGGGTGCGAGAGCTCAACAGAGGGAGAGGGTCCTCCGTTTGTATGGCTGGTCTCTTGGCAAAGTCTGCATATCTGATGGCAGGGCAGAGATGTAGGAACTGACCTGAAAGATAACTAGTCTGTCCCCTGCTCCTCTAGTGAGGCCCGTACCCCACTTGTGGAGGACAGTGCCATCGGCTTTTTTCAGTGACTTGTAGATGAATGTGGGGAGGAGGATTTTGCAGTTGAAAGAGTTGGGATTGAGGGCTCTTCAAAATTCTAAGCTCACGTGTGGTGTCATGGTGGTTTGGAGGGGGCTGCATCTGTGTTCTTCATCACTGTGTGGGCCCCAGGTGGGTCAATTGCCCGAGGGTTTCAGTCATCGGGGAACTCTGAGCTGAGCACAGAGGGCAGTAGGTCTGGGAACTAATAACCAGATGGAGCTTTGAACTGTTGGAGCACTTGGAGCGAGTCCGGATTCAACCTGGAGAAATCCTGAGATGCCCCGCTCCTCGTGGCTGCCCCTCTCACCGGGTGAGGTGCACCCTAATCCTTGGTGGGGACGTCAGCTTTCTGATTTGGCGCGGCCCCATTCTGAGAACGTTAGATTTAGGTTTTAGCTGGACCAGGTTCGAGAATTTTAAGAGGTAGGTGATTGATAATAAAAGAGAATGGCATTACCTGATTCTGGAAATCCAAGGCTCTTATCTACCTTAAGAGTTCAGAAATCCGCTGTAACAGTCTTTTGAGAAGCCCCAGTTCCCAACCCCACGGAGGGCTCTTGTCATCCCGTGCCTCATCAACCTCTAAATTCATTTATTTTTATGTATTTGATTCCTTTTAGGAAGAAAATATCCACCCCCTTACAAGCATTTCTGGACGGCAGAGAGCTAATTTGGCCCAAGGCTGGGGGCTGTGTTTTGTGTGTGTGTATAAATTTGCACTGAAGTCTTGTTTCAGAAACCAGACCACTGAGGAGAGCCTGCCGAGCTGAGGCCATGGCCTGCGTGGCTTGGGGAAATGAGTTGGTGGATACCTTCTGGGCTTTGAACTTGCCCTGCCCCCGTTTCCCTCTCCCCCACGTGTCTGACCCTGTCTTACCCATTCCGAGTCCAAGCGGTGCAGCGCCTCTGAAGCATCAATGCACACACCTGCCGTTGCTCTTGATTTCTGGAAGGATGTAGTTTCACCTTGTAACAAAATATTTGTAGTCTTCAATAAACTGTGGTATTTCTTTAGCTAACTCTGGCGTTCTTTCCGTGCATGTCTTTCTGGACACTAGGAGCCAATGTTGTGCTGTGGACGAAGGGTGGAGGGGGGCCTTCTCAATCCAACCCCAGCGTAGCCAAAGGATGGAGAACTGTTGCCTTCTCGGCGCGGTGATTTTATCAAGTGGGAGAGGGGGAGGCAGCGTCAGTTTTCAGCCCTTTGATTGAATGGTAAAGAACGTTACTTGCCGAAAATCCCTGATTCCCCATGCTTAGTACGGCGCTTCACTTTTCACCCAGATCTTTCCTGTGCCTCCGACGGAAGCAGAGGGAAAGGACGAAAACGGCTTGGAGCGTCCTGTCATGGTGAGAGGCAGAAAGAGGTGGCGTTTGGAGTTGGTTTAGGGAAGTGGCTTCCAAGGCCCCGGGCCACATGGCTGCTTGAGAGCTGATTGGGTCTTTAGTGACCAGCTAGTTGATGACTCCGGCTGTGACAACCGTGCTGGCCTGCAGCACTGTTCTCAGTCCCTCGAGACTGCTCGGGGGTTGTGGACTACTCGTTGCTTTGCACTTGTGGGTGTAGCTAAGGACGTGCGGGAGAGGTTTCGTTCCACTTCTCCGTGACGACGGGAGCTCTCCCCACTCGATCCAGCTGCTGGCACGCCGTCGCCCCTTTGTTTACAGAGTTAACTCGTCCGGCGAGAGCATCATCCTTCGTTAAGTGCAAACCTGGATACTCCACTTCCTCTGTATTTGTCCCCAGCCCTCTGGGGCTGCCATGCTGGGAGGCATTGGTTGTCGTTTCTCCTCCCTGCCGTCCACCTCCTGTCAGTGTGCTCGTAGCTGCTTGGGAGCGGGGAAGGGGGGGGGGGGGGGGGCATAGGCGGGGCGTTGACTGTTGGAAAGCCAGAGAACTCTAGTCTGAGGAGCTTTCTTGTCGCAGGTGCAGGGGAAGTGGGGCAGCCACACAGGTCACGTCTAGGGCCTCTAGTGCTCACACTCAGGCTGTTAGGGCTGCTGCGGTGTTCTCTCGTGTCCTGCGTCTCCAGTCCTTGCGCCCAACACCCGGACCGCGGCCTCAGGACTAGAAGCTGGATTTTAGCTGGTCCGGCCTCTGGGAAGACTGAGCCCAGGTGTGTGTGGCAGGGGCACTCCGGAGCTAAATTGCTCCCTACCACCCAGCTCGAGAAGCCAGTTAGCCATTTGTCCTGTCCTGCATGGGGTGGCCCAGGGTGTCCACAAGGCGTTAGAACCTTTGCAGTAAAGATCAATCATCGTCTCTCATTTCTCTCAAAAACGTTTGTATCCCGTCCGTCCCACCTCACTGTCGGCCCTCCGCACAAACCTCCTCGGTGCTGTAGCAGATGAACTGTCCTTAAAGTCAGGTCCGCCACCAGTGACTGGCACACGGGCACCTGGGGTTTGAGAAGGGAAGGGAAGGCACTACCCCGTTAGTCCCTGTATCATCCCTCCTTCTCCTTCAGGGCCTCTGAGGGGAGAATTGCTGCTTGGAAGGGGTGGTATTTTCCACGCTGTCTCTGCAGTTGTGCGATTTTTCTTTGGCACCTTCTTGGCGTGATCTGGGTTTGTGCTATGGGCGGGGCTTCCAGGTGAAGACACCACACGTACCGGGAAGATCCTGAAGTGGTTGTCCAAGGTGGACTCCACCTTGGGAGGCTGCCTCCGTCCTAGGCATTGGGAGGATTTGGGTTCTGGACTTTGACGGGGGAACTGCTCTTGAGTTGTGGGGGCACTTGTGATTTGGTCACTTTGGCACGGTGCTTCTGAGAAGCTCTTGCATCCGAGGGCCTCGAACAGCAGGAGAAGGATCCAGGGACACAGGCTGAAATGCAGTTTTTCTGAAGTTTCATTTTATCTCCTGTGATGAGATCGACTATATCTTAAGTGTGTTTTAAATTCTGAGTTAATTTTGAAATGCTTTTCCTCACATCTTTGCAGAAAATTTGTTTAGTAAGACGCTGGATTATTTTATCTGATGGCTTTTTCTCGATCCATTGCCCCATACCCCAGGGTACAGTGTGTATTTCAGTTTAAGGACTAGAAATCGAGATGAGGAATATGCTGTCCTGGTTTCCTTGGAGTGGCCCTGGTGGCAGGGAGTTTTTACCCGGGGAACACAAGTCATTGGGAGTATGGATGAGAGCCTGTGTCCCCGGGAGAAGCTCAGGGTGTAAAGCACGAGGACGTCGGATTTTGTGTTCCACCTGGACTGGAGGAGACAACATACTCCACTCCCTTCCTTACCCTCCCCACCTCCCCGTGCTTGGGCCTCAGTTACTTAGCTGGAAATGCACCTCTGTGTGGGCTCTTTAAATCCTAAGTACGTGGCCTAGAAGCGCCAGGATTGGAGACGCGGGGCCAGGTGAGCCAAGACTGACAACGGGCCGTGCTCTTGGGGTCGGACTGGAATGCTCCTTGGGTGCTTACCTTAGGCTGCGAAAGCATGCAGTCCTGAGCCCAAAAGTGTCTCTTTGTGAACAGGAAGATCCCAGACTACCTGTCTTCAGGAGCAGGACTGAGTGGACTCTGGGTGCGTTGATTTGAAACGGATGTTAAACATTTAATACATTTCTTTTGGGCTTTGGCACAAAAGCATCTTGAAAGGTATATGCTGGTGAGGCTTGCCTGTAGCCTTGCCCCACAAAAAGCAGCTCCCCTCACTCGCCCCCTCACATACATACTCAGTACGCACCTGGAAAGGGCAGACTTGGGGCATGAACCCTCATCTCTCAGGACTGACCTGAGCTGGAAACACAGCAGGACCCCCTGCAGTGCTCTAGCTAGAGGCTGCGCAGACCGTCTCCCCCCGAGAGGGGGGCCAGGCAGCCAGCTGAGCTAACTCCTGTTTCCTCCTCCCCCAGGTGTGTCAGTCACCTCCAGTAACACGGGCGTGCCAGATATCTCGGGTTCTGTGTACTCCAAGACCCAGGTAGGTGCCTTGCTCGAGGTACAGGTGGAAAGATAACGGACGCAGAGGAGGTGGCGTTGCAATGACAGAAGCTCAGTGAACAAGAACAACCTGAGAGATGTCAGGAAGCCCATCCCAGAAAATGAGTGGTCTCTAGATTTCAATTCCTAGAAGTTTGGAGTTAGCCCTCTGAGAACAAGCAAGAGAAGTGTTCAGGAAGGGGAGGTGTGGCCGGTCGCTGTGATGCGGGATTTACTGTGCAGCTGTCCTGACTTTGCCCACCGCCAGCCTTCTTGTAACTTTCCAAGATGACGAGTACGGACTGAAGGGAAGCTGGTGCGATCCAGTCTTTGTAAAGACACAGTGGGAGCGACCGTGAAGTATCAGGAGTCCTGGCGGAGTGCTTCGTGGCCAAGCTCCAGGGTGGCAGTAGGGGAGCAGCTGCAGATGGTCTGCGACTGTAGAGTCACAGGGCAGCCTCACACCCGTCCTGTCGTGTGGTCCCCACGGCTAGGGAGTCCACGGCACCCCTGCTTCACGTAGGAGAGGACGGAGGCAGAGAGGGAGTACTGTTGTCAGGATCACACGGCTCCCAAAGAGCACAGCGGAGGCAGACCCGGGCACCTGGTGCAGGTGCGGTGCGCCTCCTTTGCTGCGTGCTGCTCTCAGTGGGTGGAGGGCTTGGGCTCAGAGAGTCCAGGGCTTGGTTTGCTGACCCCTTTTGCTGTCTCTCCCCACCCCCTGGACAGCAGTCCTTCGAGAAACAAGGTTTTCATTCCGGCACTCCTGCTGCCTCCTTCAACTTGCCTTCAGCCCTAGGAAGTGGGGGGCCCATCAATCCAGCCACAGCTGCTGCCTACCCACCTGCCCCTTTCATGCACATTCTGACCCCCCATCAGCAGCCGCACTCCCAGATCCTCCACCACCACCTGCAGCAGGACGGCCAGGTAATAGCTCTCCCCTCTCCTTTCCCTTCCTCTTCCTTCCTGTCCCCTGAAACTCCCCCCTTTCCTTCTCTTACCCTTCCTCACCACCACCTTCACCCACCCCTCCCAGCGCCAGCCATGGGCACACAGCACAGACAGACACGAGCGCACACGACACAAGCTGCCGGCAGAGGAGTGGTCAGAGAAGGGGCCGGGCTGAAACCTTCTTCGCCCGGTTCCTTCGGTGCCTTTCTCCTCTACCTCCTGTAGCACAGCTGCCCTCATCCCATCAGACCTGGGTCACACCTACCCTCTGACCTCTCCCGGCCTCCCCCCTTCCCAACATTGTAGCTTTCCCTTCTAATGGTGGAGTTCTATTGTCAAAGTTTGTCCCTTTATTTTCCATATATCCTGGTTCTGCCTCAGCTACCATATTTGCAGATGATTCTGTGTTGCCCGCGCCAGCAGGAGGAGCAGGTAATGAAACTGAATGATGATGTGCTTGAACCCACTCCTTCCCGGCCCCCACTTCACCTCCACAGCCTCAGGGAACTCGAAGACAAAAAGCTGCACCGTCACAGATCAGGACACACAGACACAGACACCTTGCTGAGCTCTCTGGCCTCCTGTTCCTCTCCTGCCCTCCCCTCCCCAGTGCCCTCTTTTTCTTTCTGCCCTTCCGCGACTCTGGAAACACTTGGTTACTGGAACGGAACGGATTCTTGGGCCAGCGTCTGGAGCCTGGGGCCTCAGACTCTCTCTCCTGCCTTTTGGCTGAAATGGGCTCTCCGCTGTGCAATGGGGGGAGCGGGGGGGGCATGGGCTGGTACAGGTGACCTCTCCTGCGTCCCAGGGAGCTGGGGAGCTGGGATAAGTAAGGGCTGCCTTGCTGTCAGAGACAGCCTTCCCAGTTGAGGTATTCATGGGATCAGCGAAAACGAAATCATCTTGTGGTCACTCATCTCCAAGAGGCCATAACTCTCTAGAGAGAGTAGCCTTTTCTCAGCAGTGGGGGTAGGGGAGAAGGTGGGGTGGAAAGTGGGTAGAACTCATTCACAGTCTTGTCTCTAAAAGGTCCTGCCGTCTTGTCATCGTTCCCCTGTTTAAAGGCTGGAAATGCTTTCTTCCCTGTCCGAGGCACCCTAGCAGCTATAGAAATTAAATGTTCTGTGGTTTGGAAGTAAACCTCAGAGCAGTTTCTCTAAGCAAGGGGAGAGCAAGAGTTTCCAGATCTGCATGTGAAGATGTCACAGATCTGTCCCACTAACTAGACACCTTTCTCCTCCTCCTCATCGTCCCATTCCCTGCAGACGGGCAGCGGGCAACGTAGCCAGACCAGCTCCATCCCGCAGAAGCCCCAGACCAACAAGTCTGCCTACAACAGCTACAGCTGGGGGGCCAACTGAGGCCCTGAGCCTCTTCTCCTGGTCCCATCTTCTGAGAGGGCTTCTCAGCCTGGCAACTACGGAAACGGCATCAAAGAAAGGAATGTGGGGGCGGGGGTCTGCTGCCCCCCCCACCCCCAGCAGCCCACCCCATGCCTCAGCTTCATGTCTGTCCATTCCCATCCCACCCCCCACTCTGTTGTATGTATTATAGGATTTGTATTTTCTCCTTTCCCTCCCCCCTTTCCTCTCTTCCTCCCCCCTTGCATTCAAGATTATGAAACTTTGCTGTGGGCCCTGCCTTCCTTCTCCTCCTGTTCACCCTGGTGGTGTATGGATGAGGTGGGGAGGGGGGACCCCCAAATATATATCAGCCCAACAGCCCTGAGTCTCCTCCTTTATTATTAGGAAACAAGACAACAACAAAAAATGGCGTCATGAATATGAACAGCATTGTCAGATGAATTAGTTGAAGTGTTTTGGTTTTTTTTTTTTTTTTTTTTTTTTTTGTACTGTGTCCTCAAATTTAATGGATTAATGTGTCTTGTATATATAAAAAGAAAACCTCTACCTTCAGCCTCTGCCCATTCTTGCTCCGTCTAGGACTTCCTCAGTCTCGTCAGTGACCAGCTTGGTGAATGAGCATCACACACCAGCCGGGCCTCTAGCGGGCTCCAGGCTCCCCGAAGGCCATGGAATAAAAAGAGCTCTTTGCCCTTAAAAGTGCTGCTAGTATTTTGCTCTAAGGGAATTCCCTGCCCTCCTCCCCCAAGAACTTCACAGCCTAGAAAGAACCACCCAAATTCGCATCTCCTCCGGAAGCTGCTCATCTGCGGCAGATTTCGGGCTGTGGAGGGAGTGGGAGCAGATACTGGGTGGAAAGGGAGAGGATTAAGGAGCTGGAAAAAAACGGCTTTTAAGAACCCAAGTGTAATGCAGATGGGTCCGGGCAAATGAGCTGCAGAGAAGGCAGGGTGACCTGCAGCTGTCAGATTGGGAACCTGGAGGTCAGCGCAGCAGTTCTCGGCAGTTCTCTGTACGGGAGGGGTCTGGAGACCAAGGCCGGGGCCCGGTGGGGGGCGGGGGTGCAGGGAACGGCAGGCTGGAAAATTCGGAGACAGGAGGGGGGGTATTTACGCCCCAAACCCCCCCCCCCCCCCCCCCGCAAGCCTTCCCTGGGTTCCCCTCGCCCTCTCACCGAGCCTTTGCCCTGCTGGTCGCAGAGCCTGCCCGGTGGGCTCAGGACTCCGCTTAACGACACCACTTTAGCGGGAGAGCGCTAGGTCCGTGCGTCCCCGACCGAGACCGACCGGGGAACTCAGACCAGAAGCGCGGGCGGCGGTTGCCCCCTGGCGGCGGCGGCCGGCCCCGCGCAGCCTCACGCCGTCGAAGCGCCCAGGCCATCCGGTGGCGGCGCGTGAGGCGGGCGAGCTTCGGGAGACGCGATTTCGGGACGCCCGCCCGCTCGCCGCCCGGACCGAGTCGCGCTGTCCGCCCCGCCCGCGCCGCGCCGCGCTGACGGCCGTTTTGCGACAGTGTGCTCGTTTGCAGCCCTGCTTTCCGGCAAGTGGCCCGACGCTTCGCTCAGTTTCCGGTCGCGGGGCCCGGGCTGCCGCCGGGTGCGAATGGGCCTCGGTGGGGTCCGCGGGTTCGAGTCCCTACTCGGGGATGAGCCTCTTTGATCTCTTTCGGGGCTTTTTCGGCCTTTCTCCACCTCGGAGGTTAGAGTGGGTCGGGATCGGACGAGGGTGGGGTCTTCTGAGGGGAGCTTGAGCCCTAACGCCCAGGGGAAACCGCACTCCTCCGCCCTCCGTCACCCGCTGCAGGCCGGACTGAGGGCGCCGCGCTGGGCGGCCGCCGGGGGCGGGGATAACCGCGGTCTGGGGTGATGCAACAGGGGCCCGGGGGGGGGGGACAGTGGGCAGGTGAGCAGGGCCCTGGGTCACTGCGGGGGGCCGCCAGGTGAGGACTGGCGTTGATAGAAACGAAAACAAAGCAAAAAGCCGACGGCCTCCCGTAGAAAACACATCCACACCCACGAAGCGAACAAAAACCCAGGGCCAGCCCTCCAACCCTCACCTCCGTTCTGCACACCCTATTCGCGTCCCGCTCTGCCGCCCACGAGCTGACTTTATGGCTTAAAGTACTAAAATGTTGCTGGTCGATCTGCCTTCACTCCCAGCCACAGAGACCCCTTTTTTGGAGGGATGACTCGAGATGAAGATGAGGATGATGAAGAAGAGGAAGAAGAAGGAGCCACGTGGGGCCGTGGGAGCTCGAGGTTTGAGGGTCCGCAGCCCCCGGAGGAATTTGGCTTCGGCTTCAGCTTCAGCCCGGGAGGAGGGATGCGTTTCCATGAGAACTTCGGCTTTGATAACCTAATACAGGATTTTAACAACATCTTCAGCGAGATGGGGGCCTGGACCTTGCCTTCCCGCCCTCCTGGTGTGTGGCTGTCCCCGGTCAACCTGTGGTTCCTGATGGGTTGGAGGGTGACATTAGCCTGCCGAGATTCGCTGGGGGTTGGGGGTGGGGGGGATGTGTGACAAGATGGATGATATTGAGGTTTCAAAGAGCCCAAGTCCTGTCCCACCCCCAGCACCGATCTGCCACCTTCTGCAGAACTTCCTGGTCCTGGTCCTGAGTCAGAGATACCTGGTGAGAGGCGGCAGGAGGGACAGACTCTCCGGGACTCAATGCTTAAGTATCCAGATAGTCACCAGCCCAGGATCTTTGGGGGGGGCTTGGAGAGTGATGCAAGAAGTGAATCCCCCAAACCAGCGCCGGACTGGGGCTCCCAGAGGCCATGTGGTCTGGTGAGTGCTTCTGGACAGAGTGAGAGCCTGTGGGAGACAGCTAATGGAGGGCAAGGGCTGGCAGCCGTGCGAGAATCTAACGGGGTGGGATCCCAGGCTCTCCACTTAGTGTGTTTATCTGTTTTCTATACTAAGCTTCTTGTAGGATTTTGGCAGCGGGGGGGGGGGGGGGGGGGGGGGAGTCTGCTTTTTCTCTAAAAAAAAAAATCACTGGTCTGTTACAATTCTGGGACAAGGCAGGATTGTCAGGAAGGATAGAAAGGGTCCATTCAGGAAAGCTCTCTTGGTAGAAGAAGAGAGAAAACAGGTAGGAAGAGGAAGAGATGAGTAAAACAAAAGCTGTCCTAGGTGGGATTCTCTCTCCCAGGGAAAGGTAGTTTTGGAACCTTTGGGTTACGACCTCTCCAATTTCAGGTTGAAAGGTAGCATTTCACCTCCTTTGCCTTCTTCTGCAGTTTGATGATTTGTGGCCTATGCCCCCCCATTCTAGAGCCAGAGAAGACAACGGTGAGTGTGGAGGTAGAGGACATTTAACCTGCCCTCTCTTCTCCTCTGAAGTTATTGTTGCCACACTTTACCCCTTCTTTCCCTTGGACTCTTGATTTTGTGTTTCCTCTCTCTGCCCTTCTAGATCTTGATTCCCAGGTTTCCCAGGAGGGCCTCGGTCCAGTTCTGCAGCCTCAGCCCAAATCCTATTTCAAGAGCGTCTCTGTGACCAAGATCACTAAGCCAGATGGGGTGAGTTGGAAGAGAGGGGTAAAAGGAACTGTGGCCAGGGGATGCCATGGAGAGCGCGATCTAGGTAAAGAAACCAGTGGGCTCACCTTTATTGATGTTAGAGATCTGGTTGGGGCTTCTCCTCGTAGACAGTAGAGGAGCGCCGAACTGTGGTGGACAGCGAGGGCCGGACAGAGACCACAGTAACCCATCAAGAAGCAGACGGCGGCCCTAGAGATGGTGAGTGAAGAGTGTGAATCAAAAGGGTCTGTCTCGGGGCGCCTGGGTGGCGCAGTCGGTTGAGCGTCCGACTTCAGCCAGGTCACGATCTCGCGGTCCGTGAGTTCGAGCCCCGCGTCGGGCTCTGGGCTGATGGCTCGGAGCCTGGAGCCTGTTTCCGATTCTGTGTCTCCCTCTCTCTCTGCCCCTCCCCCGTTCATGCTCTGTCTCTTTCTGTCCCCAAAAAAATAAATAAACGTTGAAAAAAAAATTAAAAAAAAAAACAACAAAACAAAAAACAAAAGGGTCTGTCTCTTAGTTCCTTGGGAAAGGGGAACCCTTACTTTTCTAGCCTTTAATATTATTCCTCTCCTTGTCCTCTGCTCATCCTCTTTCATTTAGTGTGTCTGTGTGTATCACTTTCTTCCTTAGATCCAGAATCACCAGCACCTCCAGCCCTGGATGACACCTATTCCATCCTGGATTTGTTCCTAGGACGCTGGTTCCGGCCCCGGTAGCCTTGTTAAGCCTCAGCGGCCTTCAGATCCCTTCCACGCTTCGCTCACCATCCGTGTCTCCTCCTGCCACCTCGGCCTGGGGTGTGCGGAGCAGTGAATTGGGGGTATGTCAGTATGTGACTCACCCAAAGTGACCAATAAAACCTTTATTTATGCTAATTCTTTGGTCTTAGTTCTGTCCAGGCTGTTCCACTTTCTAGCACCATCCAGGGGTTCCCAGATCATCTTGGCCCACGGCCACCTTCTTCTTTAACTTTTTTCTGGTTCCAAAACCTGATTTGATAAATAGGGTCAGGTCCCCGGTAGATTATTCTTGTGGAAGAGATAACTATAGAGACAACTCCAGGAAGAGTTCTATCGGGGAATGCACAAATTCTCAAAAGAGGGGGCACCTGGGTGGCTCAGTCGGTTGAGCGTCTGACTTTGGCTTGGGTCAGGATCTCGCGGTTCGTGGGCTCCAGCCCTGCGTCAGTTTCCGTGCTGACAGCTTGGAGTCTGGAGCCTGCTTAGTATTCTGCGTCTCCCTCTCTCTCTCTCGGCCCCTCCCCTGCTGGCGCTCTCTTTCTCTCTCAAAAATAAATTAAAACATTTAAGAAATTAAAAAAAAAAATTCTCAAAAGAGGAAGCTTGTGTGGAAATGGGTGATGGCTGCTTCCCTAGGATGGGGCAGTTCATGAGAGAATTTGAGGGAATACACTGGCAAATATTTCTTCCTTTACTGGCTATGTTCTTTTTTTTTTTTTCTTTTTAATGTATGTTGGAGAAAATATACCTAGGACAAACATTACTAGATTTTTTTTCTCGTTAAAAACTCTTTTAGTACTGTGGCTGGGAGGGGCTGATTTTGTATGTTTACCTCTGTTTCCTCGAAACTTTACTAAAATGACACACGATAAAGGGATTTTTCTAAGGAGGCATATCACAAGAACAAAGAAGATATACACTGATGAAATTTTGTCTTTTTATTATATGTTTTGGTGAACAGAAGTTGACTTACCATAGCAAAGTTTATATTTTTCTTTATGGTTAGTGCTCTTTGTGTCATTTAGACACCTCCCTACCCAAGGTTGAAAGGACCCTCTCCTTTATTTCTCCTTCACAGATTTTACTAGGTTTGCTTTGTACATTTGGGTGTTGTTTGTTTTTTAATGCTTATTTGGAAAGAGAGTGCGTGGGGGAGGGGCAGAGGAACAGCTAAAGCAAGGAGCCCAATGTGGGGCTCAACTCCACGGAACTGTGAGGTCATGACCTGAGCCGAGGCCAAGAGTCGGATGTTTAACTGACTGAGCCACCATGCGCCCCTGCGTTTTGGTTTTAAATCCACCTGTAATGTATCTTCCTATTTGCTATGAATCTATGAATCAGGGGACCAACTTTGTTTTTTTCTAGTTGGAAAAATACATATGCATATGTATATACAAATACTATAAATATATTTTATACACAGATCGTTGTGCTGGGTCTATCTTTTCTGTTAATCTATTTGTGTACCTCTGTGCCCATATCACATCTTAAAATTGTGTAGTTGTATTTGGTAGAACATATACTCCCACTTTTGTTTCTCCCCTCTCTAACTTCTAACATGTAAGAATGCGATTGATTTTTCTAATCAGCTTTTCAGAGCATCACAGAAACACACGGAGCTGGAGACTAGTGGACATCTGTGGATGGCTCACAGCTTGAAAGCTGGAGACGCATACAAACTAAAGAAGCAACTTGGGAGAAACAGTCTGCAGAGAGATGAAAATTTAGCAAGGATACGTCTTTAATGTCTTTAGAAATATAAGATGATACGTCCATACAGCCAGAACATACTCCTATGAAAAGGAATAAACTTTGGGGAGTTAAAAAAAAATGTGATGGCAGAAATGAAAATCTATAAAACGATTCTGACAACAAAGTTGAGAAACTCTCCAGGAAGGTAGACCAAGTAATAGATATATAGAAAACAGGCAGCAATGCACACCTGAAAGTAATGTTATATGTTAACTATACTTGGATTTAAAAAGATTATTTTCAAAGAAAATAGGAAAAAAAATAAAACTGGAATGGTACAAACCATCAATGAAACAGACCAAGAAAGTATCCCAGAAGTGAAGAATATTTACTTCTAACCTGAGAGACCCACCATATGCTAAATACCAAGGATGAAAATAAACCCACTATTTCAGAACGCTCAAGACAAAGGAAAAATCTAAATAAGGGAGGGTTCAGAGGAATCGAGATTCAAGATTCTCATTTGCATCTACCCAGATGTCCCCATTTCAAATGTCGGGATCCTACCCTAACCTCCTCAAGGTTAGGGTCCTAAAATACCTAGCCTTGGCATAGGAAGCCTGGGGCTGAGAATTCTTTCTCAACAATTAACATTGGAGCTGGCCCTCCACTCTGATGCCCACTGGATACAGGTTAGGCTTCCCTTAAGGGCTGTCGTGGGGCCATCTGGTTTCACAGTCTGCCTGGACTTGATCAGTTCTGTGGACTTAGTTTCTATTTCCTTCAGGCTCTCAACTGCTGCAGAGACCATTAACGCATATCCTTTCAACCAGTAACCCCTCGCAGCCGGCCACTGCTGACAATTTTCATAACTGTCCCACCTCAGCAAGCTAGAGACTATCAGTATTCTACCTACTACCGTGGGTTCTTGTCAGCCAGACTGTGAACAGTCACCCAGATTCATTCTAGAATTTGTGGAACCACGTCTGAAACCAACAGGCTTAAATTGGGTTCCTTGGAGAAAGACTCCAACGAGAAGCTACGTGAACAAGGTTTACTGGGAAGTGCTAGTGCTCGCGGGATGCACCTGTAAGGAAGTGAGGAAGGCAAGGTCAGGCAAACGGGGAAACTGACATGCAATGAGGTTACAAGAGAGGCTTCGGCCGATCCTGTGGGGAACTTGGAAGTTGGAGTGGCCCCTTCAGGGTCGTTCCATATTGAGACAGAGAGGCCAGGTCTTTGTATCCCGCATCAACCGTCGTCGACAGGCCCTACAGGAGGGCGTGTGACCTTGGGTGAGGCTGTCTCCTGCCATGGGAGGCATTGCCATGAGGGAAGCAGCTGTGTGCAATCAGCATCTGGTAGTCCCAGCAGCTGGGAAATGGGTGCATTGGTCCCAAACAGGGCATCCGGGTAGAGCATTTTACCCACGAAACCTAGTAAAGGAGTATCGTGAACAGATGTGCCCAGGACTGTGCCAGAGCCCGTGGCCCAGTGCTCGAGAACCTCATGAACTATATACGGGATTTTGTAAATGTATGTGTTTCCACCTACCGGCACATAAGCTCTAGAAGAGCGGGCAATGTGTTTGCTTACCGCCGCTTCTCCAGCGTCTAGAATTTGACTCCTAGTGGAATGAACCTAACTGGAGGCTTGCAATAAGAACCAGGAAGTTGCTGTGTGTTAGGCGGAATCTGGGGGTGACAAGCATCCAGAGAAAGGGAGGTGGGGCTCGGTGCGAGTGTGAAGCACGTCTGGAGCCAAGGCAGAGCTAGGGCACTCTAACCGAGGTGGGACTCCACGTGAGGGAAGCGCAAGCATCGCATGAGCGGGTTTTCTTTCTGCAGTCTCCGGTCTTCAGCCCAGCCTCTCTGGATGCCCGTGGCGTTCTGCAAGCATCCAGATGGTTGGGGGGAAAGCTTCATGTTCCACACGAGTGACATTGTGCAACAGGGGACAGAGAGTCAGAAGGTCTGGATCTGAATTCAGACGTCTCCCTTAAGTAGCTGCGCGGCCTTGGCGAGTCCTGAGGCTCTCCAGATCACCAGGGGCGGGGCGGGAGCAGGTTGCTGAGGCCAAGGGCTGGCACAGGATACTTCCTCCGACCCATCGGCACAGGAGGGGGCTACTCTTGGGAGGAACGGGGATGACAGATGGAAGAGACACAGCCTGGGCAAACTCCAGGCTCTGGTCCAAGAGCCGGCCCTTGGACATTCTCCTGTTATCTCTACTATCTCTACGCTCGCTAGCCTACACACGTGTGCAGACATTGCTGTTCAGGCGCTGCGCTAATTGGTTTTAAAGTCTTTCCCTTATCATTCCCCCGCTCCCTGGCAGGCAGTGGTTGTGGTTGTGTGGCAGCAGCCAGAGACAAGGCGTCCCCACCATGTTGCAGAGCCAGCCCTTGGCCGACGTCAAGGGCCGGCTCCGGATCCGCAGCCACCTGGCCCGGCAGTGCCTGGCAGAGTTTCTGGGTGTATTTGTGCTCATGGTAGGCCGGGTAACGGGGGAAGGAAAGAGGGGAGGAGGGCGAACGTTTCTGCCTCTATCTCTTTCTCCTGGTGTCTCACTTCATTCAACTATGCATCATCTCTGTCCCTTCGGTTCCAGCCCCCGTCCATCTCTCCCTTCCCAGTCTTCACTCCTCCCCCACAGTTCCTCTGTTTCCTTTCCCTCTATTGCTCCTCCCCCTTTCTTGCTGACCCCTCGTTACTTTGGTGCCCTCTCTCTCTCAGCTGCTCCCCTTCCCAGCCTTGCTCCAGGCTTCCAGGCTCCCCATGCCTGGTCCTCCGCTCCTCATCTTCCCTCTCCCCACCAGTTGCTCACCCAGGGGGCTGGAGCCCAGGCTGTCACCAGTAGAGAAACCAAAGGCAACTTCTTCACCATGTTTCTGGCTGGCTCTCTGGCCGTGACCATAGCCATCTACGTGGGTGGTAACGTTTCAGGTGAGGAGGGTGGGGTCTGGCCACGTGCATGTGTGAGTGTGTGGTGACGGTGACTCATGGACTTGTCTCCTTGAGCTTGACTAGTGCCCTGGACCCAGATATGCCTTGGCCCGGGCCAGCCCCTCCCCTCCGTGTCTCTCTCCTCCACTCACCTAGGCAGGGAGCTGTGGCAAGGCTTTAGGGTAAGTCTGTCTTCTTGTGTCCCCCGCCTGAAGGCCTCGGTGTCATCTTGCCCCGGGGCCTCACCTTCTTGTGCCCCAGGCACATGCTGTGCCAGGGGCCAGTGTGTCTGCCTTGAGCCTCATCACAAGACACAAACACGTAGTAGAAAGAGCGGGCAGACCCTGGGCTTTACTGTGTGAGCTCAGCAAGCTGCAGAATGTCTCAGAGCTGAGCCGCTCACCCGGTGGGGACAAGTAACATCTGCCTTGAGAGTTGTAACACAACAGCAGCGGGACCTGGTGAGCACCAGGAGGCCACGCCTAATGGATGTTGGTTTTCTCTTCCCGATCCTTGAAGGGGCCCACCTGAACCCAGCCTTCTCCCTGGCCATGTGCCTGCTGGGACGCCTCCCCTGGGCCAAGTTCCCCGTTTACTGCTTGGTGCAGCTTCTGTCTGCTTTCTGTGCCTCTGGAGCCACCTATGCTGTCTACTACGGTAACAGGGTCGGGGCCGTCTGGGTGTGGCCGGGACTGCCTTGCAATGGTTTTGAATGGACAAAGATGGAAGTCCTGAGCCTCCCCTGCCTCCTGCAGATGCCCTACAGAACTATACAGGCGGGAACCTGACGGTGACTGGCCCCAAGGAGACCGCCTCCATCTTTGCCACCTATCCTGCCCCTTACCTGTCCCTGAACAATGGCTTCCTGGATCAGGTAGTTGTGAGGGGGAGACCTGGGAAGGCCCCAGTCTTTGCCCTTGTCCCCTGGGCTCCCAGACTACTTATTGTTCGGGCTCCGGGTGGGATACGGGGTTGAGTCTGTCTCTGTAGCATCCCCACCCCAGTTGCCTGCGTTGGACAAAGTCAGAGGACATGAGGTGGTGGCCTAGGGTCCTTGGGAGAGAAAGGGCAGCTGGGTCATCTGACGGCTTATGGGGGCCCCTCTGCCTCTGTGGACTCCAAGGTGCTGGGCACGGGGATCCTGATTGTGGGGATCCTGGCCATCCTGGACACACGGAACAAGGGAGTGCCTGCAGGTCTGGAGCCTGTGGCTGTGGGGCTGCTGATCCTGGCCATCGGGCTATCCCTGGGTGCCAACTGTGGGTTCCCACTCAACCCTGCCCGGGACCTGGGCCCACGGCTTTTCACCTACGTGGCTGGCTGGGGCCCTGACGTCTTCAGGTGAGAGACAGCCTCGCCCCTCCCCTGATACCTCTGAGTCTGGGTCCCCAGCTCTCTCCTCTTCCCTAGTCCTCGGGGACTCAGGACAATGCCCCTCATCTAAGTCCTGCTTCTCCTTTTCTCCCTCACCCCTTCTTCTCTCCTCCACCCTTTCTCCGGAAACAGTAGAGGCTGTGTTCTCAGGCACGTCTGTCCTGTTACCTTTTGGCATTGTGACCGCATCACAAGATGGGGATATTCAGATAATTCCCCGAGGCAAGAGGCTGGACCAAGCTCTCCTGGGGTCTCCTCTCTAACCGCTGTGCTTCATTGCCAAGACGTGCTCTTCCCGGCGTCCATCCCCCCTGGGGCTGCTTTAGGGAGGTTCTCTTGTTACCGCCCCTGGTCCTTCAGGGAGAGGCTAGAGGACTCCCCCTGAAGCCTTCCTTACGTCCCTCTCTTGCAGTGCTGGTAATGGCTGGTGGTGGGTGCCTGTGGTGGCCCCTCTGGTGGGGGCGACTCTTGGCACAGCCACGTACCAGCTGCTGGTGGCTCTCCACCACCCCGAGGAGAAGTCAGAGCCGGCTCAGGATCTAGAGTTTGCCCAACATACAGCCTGAGGCCTGGAAACTCCTGCCTCTGCCCTGTTGCCGCAGCGTGAGCTCTGATCCCGACACGGAGCCCTCGCCTCGCTTGTGGACGCTGAAGTGGGGCCGCAGATCCGGGACGGTGGCCAGAGGACGGCTTCCTCCCAAACTGGGAGGGCGAACTGGGAGGGCCAGGCCCCTGCTGCCCTCCACACCCCGGCAGGTCTTCGGACCCTGGGGGCCTCCGCGGACACAGTGCCTCAAAGCGGCCGCCAGAGGGTGCGCCCGGGGAGGCCTGGGGGAGGCCGGGGGAGGGGCGCTTCCCGCGGAGCTCGGCCCCCTCCCGAGCTCCCGGCCCCAGAACCTCGGCGCCGCCGCGCTGCCCTCGCGGGGCGGCTTCCCCCACATGGGGAGGGGGCGCAAGGGGGGAAACTGAGGCACGGCCCAGTGCCCAGGCGCTCCGGCCGTCCTTCCCGGAGAGGGGTGCGGGCCCCGGCCCGGGGGCGCGCGTGGGGGGAGGGCCCTCGCTGCCCCGCCACGCGCCCCCGGCCCCCTCTCCTCCGAATAAAAACGTCCCGGCTCTCTATCCCCGGCTGACTCGGCTTTTTGGGGTGGGGGCCACGGCCTCGGAAGGCCTAAGACCCCTCCGCCGCCCCGCATAAAGATGGCGGCTCCGCCTCTCCACCCCTCCCCCCCTCCCCCCTCCCCAAAACCCCCTCCCGCCCCCCGCCTCTGCCGCCGCCTCCGTCAC